>NC_088854.1:49273789-49611289 GCF_963853765.1 Magallana gigas
CAAAAACCAAACATTTTACAATGATACGATAACATTCATGAATTAATAGAGCAAAATTATTGCTTTCGAAACTATTGGGACTTACTAGCAAAGATTTGAATTAACATAAAAATATTCAACATTACTGGATTTTAAGATTTAACATGAAATATAGTTGATCCCCATCTATTTAATTGGCTAGAAAACTAACATTTCATGTGTCTTCGTGGTGTAGTGAAGGTTACTATGTAACTGAAATACCAGTAAGTGAAATTTAGCTTAGTTTACAGAGGATAATACACTGCCATTCGATATTTTCCTGATACGATCGAGAAGTTGCGATTTTGAATCCTGATCAAGTGACTTATTGATTAAATGGAAGTAACTGATTGCAATAGGAATATACAAAGCAGACTATATCATGAAGAATGTATTCCATATATTTAAAAGGACGAAGGCTCTAAAAATTCAAAACAAATTGTTTTTTATGAAGGATGATTTATTCGGGTGAATTGTTGTTTTTTTTAGATTTCTTGATTTAAATTATATAATATGCTGAATTATAACGTCTTTAATATTTGGACATGTAGATGTTCAATATCTTAGTTAAAAATATTTTTACAATCACTCTTTTTAGTAAAATAGAAATCCATAGAACCGATGCTACATGTATTTTTGATGTGGGAAAGCAGAAATCGTCAAAAAAGTCGTAATTCAATATTAAAGGTGTCCCCTTTGAATGCCAAACCAATATGTTACAGAGAACAAGTAAACGTTGATGTATATTCTTTTCAAGAAAATTGTCATTAGGTAATGTTTTGTGTTATCATATTCTGATCAGATTTAGAATAAAACATTATTGAAGTCTTCAATCAATAGTTATCAAAACAAATTTATTATGATTTTGTCGAGTAGATCATGCCAACATTATAATTGATTTCAAATGTTTTATCATTTCTAAATTCACAAAATTAAATTTGCAAATAAATTCCATGATATCATTTTTGTTTTATATTCAGAAAACTAGAATTGTCTTAAAATTCACTATGCCGGAAGAGGGCAGGGGTAATTTATATCAAAATATCACTTTTACAAGTCAAGAAAATAAAAGTGAAAAATGAAATATATTGTAGACGGCATGAATTAATAAGAAAAATAATTATTTAGCAATGCTTTTACATAACACCATCCTCATCTTTCCTAACAAAACAACAATCATATTTCACAGAGCACTGATATCGTTGGTTTCTTGGTAAGAATCTCCATGTTTTCCTACCATCTGTTCATCAAGATTCCAATTACAAGAACTATCCGAACAGAAATGTCAACTGAAAAAAGTGATGAAAAGGTTGATTATGTAAGCTTTTGAATATGTAATAAGATACTGTAAACCAACTTTTATACAATTGAGGGAAATTTTCACGAAGTAAGCGAGAGCCTCGTCGATGCGAATATTTCTCGCCTAGTTCTAGTGATCAAATGTCTTTCGTTAACTATTTCCCAGATAATCTACCGATTTATCGCAATATTCAATCGCTGTGAACTAGTATGTTTCTGGTGAATTGAGAAATAAGTTGGTTTACAGTATTAATCGATAGTACTTAAGTCTATAAAATAAAAATACAAGATTGATAATTTACATGATTGCTGTGGACTTTTGTTCTCCATTTGATACATGTCTTTGTTGTCATAGACTCTAATTTTAGAAGCAGCAAACTTGGTTTTAACTTCAACGTTTTCAATTCCTCGTCTTTTACGTTTTCCTGAACCTGTTGTAGCTGAGGTTGAAAGTGTAGTTGAAGATGAAGTTGTAGGTTGTTTACACAGTGGCTGCAAAAAATAAGGAAAGTTGCTAATAATTACAAAGCTCTCAAATATCATCTTTTTGATCATTATCACATTCGAGAAAACTGTAATGTCACAAAGACCTCTTTTGTATTTTTCGAAAAAATTCCAACTTCACACTGAATTGTTATGTAGGCACTGTCGGAAAATCGAAAGCCAAACATCTCTGCATAAATTAGCTTCGAAGGTACATTTGGTTTGAAGTCTTGGAGGAGTTCGTCGTTTGGGGTGCAATCAGTGCTGCTAAATAAATAGGTTTTTGGCTATGAATACACAATTAAGTTTTGTAGTATAATTCAAAATTAGTATAAAAATAATATTAAAATATATTCCGTTAAAGTGGTTTCTAATGTGTTAATCTATCGTATGTGAAGAAAATCTCGTTAAAATTGAAGATGTTTGATCGATTAGTGACTACCAAATCTCCTTCAAATTAAAACTTAAACATGTATATAAATAGCGTCCGAAAACATTTCTTCGATCAAGATTTTTGTTGTTCTATAGTCTGAACCAAGTTATTGCTTCCATCACATTTTGATGATTTTTAATAAAAATACACATACCTGTGTAAGAAATACGGTTGAAATCGATAAAAGGGAACATACCAAAGATATCTTCATTGAACAATTATCAATTTTACTCATGAAATTTCACAGGAACGAAAACAAATTTCTTACGGAGATTTATACTGGGAAATGTTTACATCTTTTCTCCATTCGGGAGTACTCGGGATACCTCGTGCAAAATTTCAACGCTATCATCCGAGCTTATTAATGGCTGATGCCAAATCCCCGTAGACTTTCTATTTGGATGTGAATTAAAACCTGAAGCGGTAGAGGGGGCATTTTAAAACAGATAATATGGACATTTTTCATATCAGTGGATGAACGTTGTTTGAGCACAAAGATATTTATGATTATCAAAATACTAAGCAAAAAGTGGTGGAAGCAAAAACTCGAGACAGAGTATAGTCTATGCCGACCCCCTTATAGTAGTATAATTTTAACTTTACGTCATTAATTAAGTAAATGACATTTATTCATTTCTAAAGCTGTTCTAGACTTGTTTTTACTAAGCATAAGATACAAAAAAAATTACAGAATAAAGACAATCAACTTCAAGATAGAAAGACTGCTTTTCTTCGTCTAAACACTATTATCAAAATAAGTACCCAAAGCAAAGACACAATATATAATTAGAAAGAGACTTCCCGCCAATTTAATTTGATACATTTTTCCATGCTTGATTTTACTTGTAATGGTTATCGTTTTATATATATATATATATATATATATATATATATATATATATATATATATATATATATATATATATATATATATATATATATATTGATACAAAAATTATATCTGATAAAAGTCTACTGTTTGAACATAATTAACAAGCACATACCGGTAGTCACTTTAATTACTTTTATTTGTGAACATTTAATAGTTCTGCTTCCCGCTATCTCACCTGTCCCGATTCCATAACTCCACTTTCGTTTGTGTTTGTTGTGTTTGACTGGTGGGGTTCAAACTAGTACCACTATACGCCGTACACCTCAATGGTATCAAGTTATATTCTTTCGCTATAAAAAAAAAAACCTTTTTGAAAAGGGCATATGCAAGTTTATGTTAACTTTTTATTAAATGATCCAGAGGATCCCGACAAGAGACACATTAGCCGCATAAGCTAACTGGCGTAGCAACACTTTTAATACAATGTGTTGCCAAGTACCTTAACTTTTAAAATTGCAATACAAGGATACGTCTACTTGCACATAGCTTTCACTCAAATCAAAGAATATCTTAATCAAAAACTTAGGAGTTGAAACTAGTTTTGTTTTTTAACAATTACATTTTCTCAAAAATGGTTATAAATCAGATTCTGCAAATAATTTTTCTTTGTATTTATGGGTACATGTATAATGTTTATTTGAACTTAAATGTTTTTCTTACACTTACCCATACATCTGATAATTCTTGTATAAATTCTTTTCAATTAAGCAACATATTTGGGGATTATTATAAAGTGTACAATCTTGACCTTTATTATATGTGGGCGGGGTCAATTTTAAATAATGTGCTCATATTTCAATTTTACAAATGACATTCTTTATTTACTTTAGTTTTTTTTCTGTTTATATGTTTTACATGTAGAAGAACAATCCCTAAATAATTCTGACCCAGGATATTATGGTATAAAAAAATAGAAATGTATCTTTCTACGGTGGCTTACTTCTTTATTGATGGTACAAACACTGTAAAAGCCTCCATTCGTTATAGCAAATCGATATTGCAATTGATCAGTTTGAGCTCTTTCGGTAATTAAAAGGGTGTACAAACAGATGATTCTTACTAGCTACACATTCATATATGGAATTTACTGGTCTCGGTAAATCGAATCCACAAAGCCATGAGCGAAGTGATCATAACTGAACAACTGATCAATAAGAAATATGTCAATTGTATCTCACGGGTTTTATTGTTAATTAAAAATGATAGACAATACCTCCGTTAAAAGATATAGTTGATAATAGTTTAAAAATAAATTGCCCTTTTTCCCTTTTTAATTACCGTGCACATTCCCTTCTGTGCTTGTCAAGGGTTTTTAAATTTCTCAAATTAATTTTAAATCTTCTATATTTTCTAGAATCTCACTCTCAACGAAAAATACCCTTTTTGTCATGGGGACTTAAAAATAACATTTTTATAAATGATCCGTTTGGCCTCATCCAAAGAATGAATGAAGTTCATTAGCTTAGAAAAAGGAACCCAGGGGTCACTTCGCTCACCTGAGCTACACTGGTCTTAACTCTTATCGAATCAGAGAAATGGTATCAAATAGAAAAATCGCATGATAATTAAATGTATACAATTTAAGTAGTATCTTGTTAAAAGTATTAAATATCAAGCCATTTTTGTTTTTATGTTTAAAAAATATTTGTATATTCATTCATATGTAAACCCCTCCCCAATTTTGGACTCTACCTGCTAACGGGGATTATGATTTAAACAAATCGGAATCTACACTACCTGAGGATGTACAAGTTTCGGCTTTTTTTTTTGCCAAATGATTTTCGAGAAGATTTTCAAAAAAAAAATTCTCTGTTTATTTGCAAGTAAAAATTCAAAACTTTGCTGTGGCACCACACTTCAACGTTCGGCATTTTGACTGAACGGTTTTATAATAAAAATAATTTTAAAAATGTATCGTGCACCTTCATTCCTATAAAACCATAACCCCTTCCGTTTTGGCCGGAGATCATGATTTTTTCAAATAGGAATCTATATTACTTGAAGATGTCTTAAATTCTTTTTGCAAAAAAGATTTTTAAAGGTTTTTAAAAATTCTATCATTTTTAAAAAAAATGTTTACAGCTAATGACCACAATGACGATAATAACACAAAATAAAGCTTACATGAATCCATAAAATTTACCGGTTTGATCAATTCAGAATATAAACTATCTGATGATGTTTGCATAGTAATAATTTACTGATGCATTGTAGTTCTTTAGAAGATGTTTAAACATTTTCTTTATTTTTTATGTTTGTACTTTAATTGTCACGGTTTTAACAATTAATATTTACTTCTACAGAGTATGGTTCCCTTTATTTCTTACGAAAACATAGTTAATTCATAGCTCTATAGACTAAGACTGAAATTTACCCGCCCCGTTTTTTGATTGGTCAAAACTCTACAGCGACCTAAGAAAACTCATGGACTGCACGACATAATCATGATCATGTCAGACTTACAATGTAAATATTCCCATAGGAGACATCTTGGCTGTTTCTTTTAGATAACGTACATATGTACATTAAGAGTAATATGGTGAATTTTACTTACTTTTTACAATCAATTTATTAATTTGTTAAAAGAAAGCTGTAAACATAAACAATAAAATGCTTTATTTGATGATTCATGCAAGTTATGAAGGTGGCGATCATTGCAGAAAAAAATTACATAACCCGCGGAAGCGGTATTTTTTCTACATTGTCGACACCTTCATATCCCGAATGAATCACCAAAGAAACTATTTTATTGTTTAGATAAAACTTTCAAATTGGAGGAGCTATGATCTAGATATTGGTATTTCTGGTGCAGTATTTTTTGGGTTTTTTTTTTTAGGGGGGGGGGGTTAGAGGTTGAGAATATATGTCCTATTTTTATCGTTTCCTATTTATTTTCCAGTAAGAAAGATTTTGGCCATTTATGTTAAAACATGGAAGTGAAAGTTTAAAGACAGGCGGACAACAAAAAGCATTTCACCATGAAAGTGACGAATTAAGAAACACAATTACTTTTGATTTGACAACACCAATTCTAATTAGATAACACAAGCTTAGTTTTTTAACCATTGATCTTGTGGTATAGGATTGGTGTTGTAAGATCAAGATTATTTGTGTTCGTTAATTCGTTATTTTCATGTAAAACACTAAAGTGTAAAGCAACCTCTTTTTTGAAATACATGTATATATTCGGATATAATCATATATCCAAAATATTGACACGCATGGCTAAACTAAATGCAAAATTACATTTTTATAAGGAGATCGGGTAACATTCAGCCTCCTCAAACTAGGTTAACTATACCCATCATCATTAGATTGCCGGTGTATATGTGTAGATCAGAGAAACATAAACAACACTTACTTCCTTTATACTCGAGAAACATAAAGAATTCATCTCCGACATATATGGTGTTGATATCGGGAGAGTTTATATCATTGACAGCCTTGAATCGCATCTCGACGCCGTCCACTTCTATCTTGTTCTTTGCCAAAACGTTAAATTCACTGTATAAAACACAAATCAACTGCAGATTTATTGTATTTTTAGTTTTCTGTTTAAATAGAACACATGTTTTGGTTTAAATCTGTTGTTTTCACTAAGCTTGGAATTTTTTGTGTTGGGTATTACATGTATATATGCCTGTACAAGCATTTCAAAAACCTCAAATTTTACATTATGTCTAATTGCGTCTTGACTTGCTACTTGGAAATGACTAAAAATCAACGTTAATTGTTTTTTGTCCAATTATTATTACAATAGGTTATTTTACATAATCATATTGTTTCCTTTTAAAATATAAACAAATATATTGAAAATGAATATCTTATTTTACCAACTAATGTGATAATTCTGAGTATATAAGTAACTAAAAAAATCTAAGGTAAATAAAATAATGTACATGTACATCTATCGATAAAACGATGCAAGGAACTAACAGTTTTCTGAAAAAATAAAAACGCTTCTCTCATGGCGTGAACCTTGTGACGTAAAATTTCAAATCGAGCTAAATTGGCTAAATTAAAAAAAATCGTCAAAGTATATAATATTTATTGAATTCTCACTCAAAAACTGGAAAAGTACCTATGCGATCATAGTAAACTTATCAGGATACTATTCATTCAGATAGATCTAAAAATATAAAAAACATCGAACCTTTTACGATTATAAATAATTATTACATACTAAAAAGTAAAAAAAAAAAATACAGCAGGTAAGAAAAAGCATTTTCGTATGGGAAACCATAATATAAAAATGCAATACCCCTGTAAAACAGAAACTATATAGCTCTATACAAAAAGGGTTCCGTATTTTGACTGTTGGACTGGAACTGTTAGATTGGAACTGTTAAAATCGACTGTAAAAAAAGACTGTTGACCGGTGACGTCATATTCCGCTAAAACGAGATAAATTAGTAGGGGTATAACAAAACAATTGTTGACTGTGTCTCGGGCAAACAGTTAGACTGTGGGACCGGTGTAATGAAGAATAATGACCCCCGTAGAATAATGACCGGGGGTCATTTTTCGACGTAGAATAATGACCCCCCTAGCTGAAGAATAATTGGATTTTTCTGAAGAAAAAAGACCCAGGTGTTATTTTTCTTCATGTTTAACATGAAGAAAAATGACCCCCATAAAAAATGACCCCCCCCCCCCCGTAAACATGAATAGAAATTGGTTACCCCGTATCCAAGATATGACTTTGAAATTACTTTATTTTTTACTCTGTTCAACTGATTTTGAAGTTATAAACACCGAACTTGTAAATAAATCGCTGTATATAGTTTGTCATATCCGTAGCAAGTACACGCAAAACACCCTTACATTGCCACAAATTGATTGTTAATAGTTACTTCACTTTTCTTGTCGACATACGGCGAGAAATGACGCAAATAAAGAAAAATTCATACACAATGAGGATATTGTTTGATCATTAACTAACGATAATCATTTAAGAATAATTGTTGTAATAATTAAAGCAATATTCATTGGTGAATGAATTGTCAATCGAAGAATGATACATGTATATATCTTTATGGAAAAAGACTAAGGGGGCAGGTAACGTAGGAATAAGAATACTTCTTATTTACATTTCTTGGGGAAAGTGATTTTTAAAAAATCTTCTGCGTTACTTTTGTTTTCTTCTACGTATAACATGAACATCAATATTCTAAACATCTATGATATTGTATCATACAGTACTGTATAATATGATATTGGTTTCTGTAATATAGAATTATATAACATGAAATAGATAATAGCTTGCATAGTTGATTTAACTATATTATAAATAAAACGCAGAGGTTGCTTTATATGCAGAGCCTGATCTCCATTATCAAGGATGCCAAAGAAATCTCCTACCTCACTCAAACCTGCTTAATAGATAGATGTGGTTGTTGTTAAATGATACAACATGATTCCTATGATATAGTATTGTATGATATGAAACACTATTGTTTAATAGGATACAATATAATACAATATGTTTTATTGTAAAACGTTATATGATACGATAAAATATTGTATCAATTTTTTTTTATATGTTATGATATGCTATTGTATCATGATTATTTTGTATAGTATTGTATATTATGATACAATATTGTATAATATTATATTGCATTATTAAATAATTTTAATCACACGATACTATTACATATGATATTGCAATATGTAATATTGCATCCTATGATATAATATTGTATATTCTATGATATTGTATCATACAGTATTGTATAATATAATATTGCTTTCTGTAATATAGAATTATATAACATGAAATTGTATATATGATATTGTAATATTAAAAATTATGGTATCATACGATATTGTATATTATATGATATTGGTTTATATGATATATTATCATATCACATGAAATTGTATTTTATGATGTTGTAATATATATTATTGTATCATATGATGCAATGTGCATAATGATTTTATGATATATTATTTCACTTATTCTATGATATTGTATCATTTGATATGATACATTTTTGTATCAAATCATATAATACAATATCATATTATGTATCAAATATGATACAATATCATACAATACAATAACATACTATTATATTTACATTTCCTTTTTTTCACTCTATTAAATTGCATTGGTTAGTTTGAATGATATTTACACACAACACAGAAGACCCAATCACCAAATCTGGTGCGTATGAATACATTCAATATTCATTCGGTATTTCTAGAAGAACAAGAACTGACTCTTCTTGCTACTTCAAACCGGATTACGACCTGATATTATACTTATGCTGATAAATATTTCATTGATGTAAATATATCTTGACAGTTAAATGAATTCAATTGATTAATTTCTTAGTATACCAAGAGTAAATTCATTTAATTACAGAAAGAAAAATAAAATTGTGTTATAAGCATATTTCGGCCGTTCCAGTGGCCATTCCGTTAATATCGCATTATTCGTTGAATAAGACAGAGCTTTTTAAAAATAAATCATATTTGCGGGAAGAAAATACATGTTTAAGAAACGTAAATATAAGCATTGAATCATTATTTTTTGAAAGATGTGGTCTCATAACTGCAACAATGAGTGCAAACAAATTATCATAACGCGCTAGCACTTGTTATTCAATTTGTATGCACACACCGTTGCAGTTATGAGACCACATATTTCAAAAAATAATGATTCAATGCTTCATTATACAATATAATATCATATGTTTCTATGTTATGATGTATCATTCCAATATTATATTGTTTCATATAATACTATATTGTATTATTTTTTATGATATTGTATTATTTGATCAAATACAATAATGTATAACACAATACAATGTCATATCATACGTTACAATATCATATCTCACAATTTTTTACGGGTATTTTATGGTATTTTATGATATATGTTGTAAGAATGATAGGATTTAATTTTAATTTTATATTATTGTATTGATTAACATATGAACAAATGATTATCATACAATTTTTTAAGAGATGATATACGATATTGTGTCAATGCAGAATCCATGAATATCCAAGATTATAAAGGATGGTTTTCATATAATTTGATAAAGGTGGTCTCATAAAGGTGATGCCTCATGAAGGTGATGCCTCGTCTCGGTGAGCTTTGTAATCTGTGATTACCTATGTTTCATAATTGCAGAGCTAATTTCCATCGTTTAAAGGGTTCCTAGGCATATTTTGGAAATTTTATTTTTATAAAATTTATAAAATTAAATTATTCAGGGGGATAGGGTCCGGACTCCCTCTCCCGTTTTACTGCGTGAAATTATTAATATTGAATTTTCCGGGGGGACGGACCCCCTCTCCCCCTCTAGATCCATGCATGAGCAAGAAGTGTCGCATAATGAAATTAGATTGTTACTGTGTTTGGTCGATGGTAAACAGACGGCTGGTAAGTGACAGGAGTATGGAAGTGCATATGTACACATTATGGCGGACATTACATTTTGTATGGAGTAGATAATGATTAGGCATAGCTAGGACTGGTAAGCATATATGTTACATGTTACATGTTGCTGAATGCAATCAAAAAAGGCGAAGGCGAAGGTGCGAAGATGCGAAGGCCAGAGTGCGAAGTTGGTAAGGAGCGATAGTAGTATCGCTCCTTCGCCTTCGCACCTTCGCACTTTAGGCATCACACCTTCGCGCTTCGTCGTCGCATCTTCGCACTTTTGCTCCTTCGCCTTCGCACTATCGCCTTTGTTATAACGGAAGGATTTTTATTTTCTAAGATACACCGCTTCTTTCACTTTAAGTTTATTTGAATATGAATTATAATTTCTGTTACTTTCTGTAAACTGCAGCAATAAAAATTACAATAGTGTAAAGACTATTTCACAAATAATAAAAAAAAATATACTGAAAAACTTTAATCTACAAGGGGGTCATTATTCTATAGGGGTCACTTTTCTTCATGTGGAGTGTGCTCATTTTTATGAAAATGACACTTATTCTTCAGGCAAAGGGGTCATTTTTCTACGTAGAATAATGACCGGGGGGTCATTTTTCTGCGTAGAATAATGACCGGGGGGTCATTATTCTACGTAGAAAAATGACCCCCGGTCATTATTCTACGGGGGTCATTATTCTTCATTACACCGGCTCGCAAACTGTTGCCCACGGCCTTGGGCGACAGTTTGCGAGCCGGTGTTATATAGTACCTTTTCCCCTAGCCACCCCCCCCCCCCGGAAAAATGGCTATACAGCAGTGTTCCCCCTGGAAAAATGGCTATATAGCAGTTTTTCCCCCACGGAAAGCTGACTATATAGTGGGGTTTCCCCCTTTTTATAGCCAGATTACCCCCACAGAAAACCTTCTATGTAATAGATTTTCCCCAATTTTTTACATTCCGGTCATGTTTATGGCGGACTATTCGTGGCAATAATTTGCAATAACTGATATGATATTAATTTTTCATAATAAAGGATAATTATTATATTTATTAATACATAGAGTAAAATACATGGTTTTTTCACCTCTGATATGAACAAAGGCACGCGCCTTCATAACATTCCTGTGTCATCACTATTTATTTTACCTTTTGTTACACCTTTTACACGGATTTCGGAATACCTCTAATCTTTTCCATCTAATCCATGCTTATCTACAGTCTTGACTTCGACGTTATGACATTGACATTTTTCACAGAACACGTCAGAATACATTTGAGTGAAAATATGCCGGTTTGGAACTCTAATTTTCCCATGTATTATCATCTATGTATAAGCTCCTCCCAGGAAACTAACTGACTAATCTTGACTTAATTTTGTAGAGGAAGGGAATAAGAATAAATTAATACCGTAAGAATTGACGATCTTAAATAAAATCGTATATTTCAACTTCTAAATATCAAACGAGAGAAAGGGTGCAATGATATGACGAGAAACTGGAATGTTTTACTTCGATTGATGGGGTTCTAAATCATAGGTAAGGGGTATTATAATTGATTATGTATTAAAGGCATGTGTAAAGTTAGTATTTACAATTTTGTTTTAAAGTCCGCATGTTCATATTTATGTCTTTAAGCACATTTTTTACGAAATGCGAGGTTTTATGATGTAAACATTTTTTTTTAAATGTAACTTTACAACCAAAACAAAGTCGGTATTTTTGCTGGTTACTTTGTAAAATGTGAAATGGAGCCTGAACTAACCTTATGTATATATCATCATTCACTGTGTGCTAATGCAACTTGGTTTATACCTATACAATTTTGAAAACGATGCCATATAAAAAAAAAAAGATATACGATTTACTTACCTAAAAATCTTATCATACTATTTATTTCATATTTTTGCAATAAAGATTTACTTGTTTACAATATTATTTCTTCGAACAATGAAAAAGGGTAATTAAAAATTAAAACACATTTTTTTGTGCTGAGATGACTTATTAGCTCACCTGAACCGAAGGTTCAAGTGAGCTTTTCTGATCACCTGTTGTCCGTCCGTCTGTCTGTCCGTCTGTCTGTCTGTCTGTCTGTCTGTAAACTCTTCACATTTTCGAGTTCTTCTCAAAACCCACTGAGCCAAATTTAACCAAACTTGGTACAAAGCATCCTTATTGGAAGAGGATTATAAATTGTTAAAAAAAAGGGTACAGCCCTTTTCAAAAGGGAGATAATTGCGAAAAAGTGAGTATAGGGTGCGTGTCTTTAAACATCTTTTTTTCAAGAACCACTGCATTAGAAATGCCAATTTTTACACAAAAGCTTGTATATATAGTTAGGTTCTAAATTGTAAAAATCGTGAACCTCGGATTAAAACTGGGGCCTCAGGCGGGGTTCAAAGTTTAACATAGAAATACATAGGACAATGTTTAAAAAATCTTTTTCTCAAGAACCACTGCACCAGAAATGCCAATATTAATACAAAAGCTTGTATATATAGTGAAGATTTTAAATTGTAAAAATCGTGACCCCCGGACCAAAATTAGGGCCCCAGGCGGGGTTCAAAGTTTAACATACAAATACATAAGAAAAATGTTTACATGACTTTTGTTCCATTTATTCAACTAAATTGTGCATCAAAAAAGCCAACTGTGTCTCCCTGGTTATTGACAACTCATTGCATAAGCATAAAAGGTTGTTTAAATAAGAAATGACGGATGAATACGATAAGGTGTAAAAATTCACTAAATATTATTTTAGATCATCGCTTACATTTTATTTGGATACCGTGCCCGATAAAAATAAAAATTAACATATAAAATTATTATTTATCGGGCACGGTCTCCAAGATAATTATAAGCGATAAATTTCTCTTGTGATTTTGTTGCAAGATTGCAGCTAGTTTGGTTCAGCATTATAGATACGGCAGATCAAATCACGTGGTGTGGATTTATTTGTAAACAACCATACCATAGATAATCTTGTTTTACACGGGAATTCAATTTAAAAACAAGTATGTTTTATTATAATTAAGGAAACACTGTTTATGTGTTACCCTCGTATACAATTGATGAACCCGTAAAATTTGTTCAAAGAGTGTTTAAAGCAGAAAGAAGATAATTTATTTATATTATGAACTTTGAAATTTCTTCGATTTTTGTAACCATGATGAGTTATGATTCTACGATTACAAATGCATCACTACGTATTTTATAAGGAAATGTACTGAGCATACAGTCACATGGTGATGTTAAAATTGCATATAAAATATAGTTGCATATTGTGGTATTTATGGACTTATTGTACGTACGACCTAAGTCAGACAGCGCGTGCAGGTGTCATAACAGTATTTCACTAACATGGCTGAGGCAAAATAATTCCCGAATTTTCCTTTGAATTCGGGGCGTTTCCGCACGCAACAGGAGCTGATTTTTTTATAAGATGAAAAACTATGTGTAAGAGGTCTAACTATCCCAGTTTTGTAATAATGCGAGGTCATTTGAATTGTTGATGCGTGTTGTTTCCGGAGGGGGGGGGGGGTTGAAAGGCCCGGGCTTGATTTTTAAACACATGTGTAACTTGGAGGTAAACAAAGTCTCACGCCTTGCTGGATGCACGTGTGTATTTTGAAGCGTTGTTTAAAAATATGTCAAGAGGATTTTTTCCAGAAGATCGTTTTGAATTTTTAATCTGTATGTAAAGTTGTGCAACTTTGGCAAGAATATATTGTAAAATTTTATACTGTAGTGACACCTGCACGGATCTCCGCGGGCTCCCTGGTCGAGGACGGATGTGTCCCGGTGCACGGCGAGGGCTATTGTGAACTCTTGTTGAAGAACCCATGTTTTATGTGTATTTGTATGATGTCTGCTTGGCAAAAAATACTATAATATGTACGAATTTAGTTACACAAAATAATTTTATTCTGATATTAATTGATATACGATTATTGGTACAGAAATTTAAATTAATGATACCTATCTTAAAGAAAATGTCAGCTCGAGGCCTTTGTGGGCGTTCCGGCCTTTGATATGTATAGTGAAGACTCTAAATTGTAGAAATCGTGACCCTCGGACCAAAACTGGAGCCCCAGGCGGGGTTCAAAATTTAACATAGAATTAACATAGGAAAAATGTTTAAAAATTTAACTTTTCAATAACTACTGCACCAAAAATGCAAATATTTACAGAAAAGGTTGTACATATAGTGAATATTCTAAATTGTATAAATCGTGACCCCCGGAAAAAAGGGGGGCCCCAGGAGGGGTTAAAATTTTAACATATATAGGAACATGTTTTAAAATCTTCTTCTCAAGAACTATAATGCAACAGTTTGGGATATTACTATGCATACGTCCTTAAATAATGGAGATTCTAATTTGAAAAATCGTGACTCCCAGACAAATAATGGGGCACCAAGGGGGGTTCAAAATTTAAACATTTTAAAAGATATAAAGGAAACGTTTAAAAATGTTCTTCTCAAGAACTACAATGTTATAGTTTGTGGAATTACTATGCATGCATCCCTGGCTTATGTAGATTCTTAATTGGTAAAATCATGACCCCCGAACCGATGCTGGGGCCCAAAATTTATTATAGAAATATAAAGGTAACATGTTTTAAAAAATCTTATTCTCAAGAATTACAATGCTTAAATTTGTGAGATTACTCGCATGCATAACACCTTGGATAATGTAGGTTTGTAGTTTTAAAATAGTGACCCCTGGACTAATACTGGGGACCCAAGCTGGATTAAAAGTTAAATGTAGAAGTATAAATGGAAAATGTTTTAAAATCTTCTTTTCAAGAACTACAATGCTTCAATTTGTCAGATAACTACGTAAGCATTCTCAAATAGTGTAGATTCGAAATTATAAAAGCCGTGACCCTCGATCTAATACTGGGCCCCAAGAGGTGTTCAAAGTTTAGCATAGAGATATAGAGGGAAAATGTTTAAAAATCTTTTTCTAGGGAACTATAATGCTTCAGCTTGTGAGATTACTATGCAAGCATCCTTAAATAATGTACATTCCAAAAAAATAAAGCTTTAGCACTGGACTAATACTGGGGCCCCAAGATGGGTTCAAAGTTTACCCTGAAAGATATATTGAAAATGTTTTTAAAAGTTTTTCTCGAGAACTATACTGCTACAATTTGTGAGATTACAATGCAAGGATCCTCAAATTGTGAAAACTCCAATGTAGTGGAACCAAAACTTATCTTTCTTGATGTTGTTCTGTACAGTCTGAGAGTTATTCCTCTTGATGTGGAACTCTTCTACGTTCATTTTTTCAGGCTTTGTACGTGCGGTCCCGCCACAGTGCTACACATTTTCATTCCTATGTTACTATTTATGTTGTTAAAGCCAACTATAAACCTCGGACCAATACTGGGGCCCCATAAAGGGTTCAATGTTTAAAAATAGAAAAAAGCATATGCTACGAAATAGAATGTCACAAGGAACTGCTGTTCAGGTGAGCGATGTGGCCCATGGGCCTCTTGTTTTTTTTGTTTTTTTTTTGTTTTTTTTATAGATATAAGCTTGTTCTTCTAATCATTTGGCAAGTAAAAAAAAATGTATATCAAGTGCGTTTTTGTTGTTGTTTTGTATTTTTTTTCGGTTCCTACTTTTATGAATAAAAAGAAGATGGGTGGATAATGCGTGTAAAATGCCCATAGACGGTCGGACAAGGTACTGAAAAAATAAAATATCAAAAATATGATATTGTTTTAAAAAATCATTTAAAACAATATATATCTAACATATAATTGATTTTTAACCGATAAATATGTTCAATAATTGGAATATGTTGACTCAAACAGGTGTATACGTATCAAAACCTGCAAATACTGTCATTTTTTAGAACTTCGGGGCATTTTCTTTTATACATGTAGAGTGGGTCTGTGCTCCATATTTTTCTCATAGTTTAAATAAGGTCTAATGGAAAACAATCCGATTTTAATCAACAAAAACATGGAGGGATGATCCACTATGCATTAAAAATATCATTTTGTATCCCATCAACTGAATGTTTTGAAAACTAATACAAGTCCGAAAATTCGTGGCCAAAGTCACACCTACATATGTAGTATCTAAAAAGCCCACTTCGTTGTTTCTGAAATTGCTCAGAGGTTAGAGTACCTGACATAAGCTAACCTTAAATATCTAGCCTAAGGGTTTTCATGTTATGGGTTCGATACCACCAAATTTTCAAATATTTGTTTTTCTTATCTTTTGCTAAATATATTAAAAACTGAATATAGTTAGAAATTATGCTTTTGCAAACTTGTATTATAATATATTTAAATAGATTTAATTGTGAACAAATTAATTCAAAATTGTATTTAACGACTAAACCGAATGGGCATTTGTAAGCATGTATTTTTCGTGTTTATCGTAGGAGTTGCTACAACCTAAATTCATTTTTGTAAATGAGACCCCTTGAGGAGTTATTTGACATGTTTATATGTCTATTAAATTTAAAATGAACCGAAATTGGTTAAACATTTATAAATTATCGAGTAAGTGAAGGTGTATTTCGTTTAGAGAGTCCGTTTAACCTCGTATATCATGATGACCGTAGTCGGACGAAGATCTTGCAGTTTTCAGCACGTGTCAATAACTGTCAATCAAAGTCCACGTGGTACAAAAGTACGACCCTTGAATTTCCGGAAGCTCATAATTACGTTAATTAATTAAGTAAAGGGGATTTTTATGTATTTCAACTTTTACAGTCACCGTTATTTCCTAACGATACAATAGGTAAATCTGAAGTTCTTCACACATGTGTTTTCAGCTGTACTGTCTCTTTAAACGTAATTAAGGTCTTCCGTTTCCAACGGAAGACCTCATTGTTTTTCTTAGGTTTCTTTTTCCCTATTATTATTATTAAGGTCTTCCGTTTCCAACGGAAGACCTTATTGTATTCGTTCGGTTTTTTTCCCTATTCTTTTTTTTTCTTACAAATTTTGTGCACGCGAGTTCTCGGAAACGGCTCGGTCGATTTTTATGAAACTTTTAGATCTGATAGAAGTTGATCTGAACCTTATTGGAAATTTTTTATATTGATGACATCATATCCGTTATTGAGATATTGATGATATAGTGATTTTTTGAGGGTCTGCTTGTCCATTGAACTCCTCCTAAATGGAAAAAGATATTGAGTTCAAATTTTCAGGGATGATAGACGAATGATTGAAGATATTTCTAAAGGCAATCAAAATTGTCTAGCTCAAAGAACCTAAAAGTTCGCCTGTACCCGTAAATTGGGATTTTAAAAAAGTAATGATTTTTTGTGGTTTTCTTTGTTTATCTCTTTTCTTAAAATTATTTTGTTAAAACTTGTAACGCAGAAAAAGTTTATATTTATAAGAGCTTTCGTTTAATGGGTCTAAAGTCTTTGATTTGTAGCTCTTTACTGAGAGTTATTTTGTTATATATCATAGAAGCAAAAATGTTTATCTTACTGCGATGTACCCATACAATATAATGACTTTCTCATATGTTACGTAATTAGGGATTTTTAGGGGTCAGAAGTTCAAAACGTTGATCATCTATATCTCCTTAATGAAAAATATTTTGATTAGCAGTATAGAAGAAAAGATATTTAAAAAGACGTACTCAACAATATTCAACTCTCAAAATTTCGTTAAACGGCCCCGATAAACAGATAAGGAGTCGGCCCCTAAAACTTTTTTCTCAAATATCTCAAGAACGATAACGAATTTGTAAACACTCGTTGAACAAAATGTGTGTCGTTTTAAGTGACCATTCATTACATACCTAGAAAAAGGGGCTGGCCCCTAAAATTAGGAGCCCAGATGGGTCTATAATCGTTTATTTGTAGCTCTTTTCTTAGAGTTATTTTGTTATATATCATAGAAGCAAAAATATTTATCTTACTGCGATGTACCCATACAATATAATGATTTTCTCATATGTTACGTAATTATGGATTTTTAGGGGTCAGAAGTTTAAAACTTTGATCATCTATATCTGCTTAATGAAAAATATTTTGATAAGCAGTATAGAAGAAAAGATGTTTAGAATGACGTACTCAACAATATTCAACTCTCAAAATGTTTTGATTTGATTATAGATAAAAGCCTTTGAGACATCCCCTTAAATGAAGCGATGATTTTTTTTAGCCTTATCTATGATATGCAACATTGTTTAATGCGGTTATTGCAACTTTGACTTATACAATTTTCGTTCAAAAAGACCATGAAATATTTTTTTTTTATCTTTAAATATTGTTTCTCAGAGCTAAAAAAAAACAATACTTAAGACCTGAATAGTTAAGTTTGTCGGCATACACAATGTTCCGACTGCTCGTTAGTTTGAATTGACTGTAACAAGAAACAGTTGTTGAGAAAACAAATACTAATTATTCGAAGTTAAAAAAACTAATTGAAGATGCTGACTGTTGGTAAACTGGTGGTAAAATGAAAGTTTTGGGATGCATTTTCCGGTAAGTTCGTGTGTATAGAAACACGATCAAACCGTTTTGTTTTCATCGGGTCGTCAGAATGAACTCCTTGGTAGCTAACGTGATTCGAAATTTTACAAACTACACTGTGAACTATGGGGTTTTCCTGCGAGGGAATGTCAAAAATAGTTCGGGCCGGAGGTACATGTGTATTTGATAAAGCGTCACCAATTCATAAAGCAAAGGTTTATCGCACGGTTAGTTTACATTTCACGTATGAGATAAATACGAAGTTAAAACAAATTAAATTTAAGTAATGTACATTGATTCACAATTGTACACTTTGTTTGTTCATCAGAAAATGTTTCCAGACGTTTTATCCTGACATTTTTCTCATATTGTCACCGTTGGATTCAATAAACATTGAATACTTAGAAGACAAAAACCAAGGAAACTATTTACTATACTGTTTCATTTAATATCACATTTATATCTGATAAAATAAATTTACATTGAATTTTTGTAATAACAGATGCATCATTTCATGAACGTTTAAATCCGCTGATATTTTCAAAGTAAGCCTTAACATTTCTGCGATATGAAGCTTCTGAGACAGCCCCTTATTATCCCCTCGCGCAACTGCTGCGAGGGTATATACATGTAGCATCGCTACTGTGCGTGTGTGTGTGTGTATGTGTGTGTACATGTATGTGTGTGTCCATGGTCAGCTCTTTAGTTAAATTCCAAGAAAACCCTCCAATGAATATTCATCAAACTTTGTATGTACTTCTTTGGCATGGTAAAAGGGCAAACCGTTTTGATTTCTAAGCCAAATGATTCCATATTTTTTAAATTGTCATTAAAAAACGAAGTTAAAACAGGAATTTTATGTACGACTTGACAATAGACATTTCCGGTAATGTTATGTACGAGTTGAAGTAAATCGCTACCGTATGCAGTTAAAATCAACAACTTGACAATTTTGGGAATTTAAATCTAGTAAAGGTAAAAAAACCCCACAAATTTTTGTAGTATTGGAGGGTTAGAAGATTGCCCATACTTAAAAGTTGAAGTGGGCAAGAGATTAAAGTCATCCGATTTACATTGCAACAAGCAGTCGACTTTCGGACAAATTTTCCCGTGTCACTTACAATAAAACTAGTCTAAAATTCAGAAAAGACTTTGACAGATATCGCACATTTATCTCGCGAAAATTGTTTCATATTAATAATAGCTGCATATCTACTACTATGGGTTGACATACGACAAGCAACTAGAATTGTCCATCAGAGCAGACTTCAGCAGCTGTACAGATCGCTAGATCTTCAGCTACGTTTCATAATGTATACGGATCGTTTATGTATGCTAATATAAAAATGAATGTCACTAAATCAGTAAATGAAACTGAATTATTAAACTTTAAACCGTATGTGTTGAGTTTCTGCTAGGAATTGGAAAACTGCATCCACGTAAATGTAACCCCCCCTCCCACAATTTATACACCACCAAACTTGGAGATTGGGATAAAATAGATGTTATGAATTCAAAGCAGTTTTAAGAAACACTTGTGTCATATTTATTTTGATTTGATAAGTTTAAACGTATTTCCCTAAATAATGCATTTCCCCCTACAACAAGTCATGTCGCGAGGGGATGCTCCGCTTAGCGGTGTCCTTGTTTGACCCGAATTGATTTTTTTCAACGTTATGTTGTGTTGTGTTGTGATGTAACGTTGTGTTATGCGATTTTTGTGACCTTGCGCAATACAATTCAGAACGTCATTTTGGAGATAAATCTAATTCTAACTGTTTCACTAAAATAAACCTTGAAATAATTTTTAATCTCTAAATAATTTCTGTTAGAGCTTAATTACTCAATTAAATGGAACTACTGATCAGAAGACTTGAATAATAAAGTGTGTTGACATACACAAAGTTGCGAATGCTCGTTAGTTTAATTTGACTCGAACGAGGAACAGTTGTTGATGTTTTATAAAACAAACACTTTGCCTAATGATTCTAAGTTGAAAACATTGAATAAGGATGCTTACTGGTGGTGAAATTAAAGTCTTGGGAGACATTATTTCGGTAAGTTCTTGTATAGAAACACAACCAAAGCGTTCTGTTTTCATTGCATCTTCAGGATGAACTCCTTGATAGCTTATAAAAGTGATTTGCAGTTATATAAATTACGAAGTTATGTGATTTCCTTTATATTTATAATTTAAATCTTCGACAAAATCCATTGGTACAGACCGTAGTAGATTTAATTATGTGGAAAATACAAGAAAATCTTCGAAAATATGTCACTGAAGCGTTGAAGGGCTGTGTCAAAAATTGTTCGGACCAGAAATATTTGATTAAGCATCACCCGATTGATAAAACAAGAGAAAAGCTGTCATTGTGACAGCAAACCGGGTTTTCTTTTATGTGAACTGTATCCATAATCCATGTCAACACATATCCAGTGAAATGGAGTACCCTATATGCAACATTTTGAAAAAAAATGACTAAATTCAAAAGCTAGTATTTTTTTCATAAATTATCGGAAATCGAAATCCTAGCAATATGCACACCTCTGATATATGTACAACTGATCTGCAAAAGAACAACTTCCTATCTTGAGAACTGTAGGAGGAGTTATCCGTACAATGAGGGTACCCTATATGCAATATTTTGCCAAAAAATGACTAAGTTCAAAAGCTGGTATTTTTTTCATAAATTATCAGAAATCAAAGTCCTAGCAATATGCACACCTCTGATATATGAACAATTGATCTGCAGAAGAACAACTGCCTATCTTGAAAACTGTAGGAGGAGTTATCCGTACAATGAGGGTACCCTATATGCAATATTTTGCCAAAAAAATGACTAAGTTCAAAAGTTGGTATTTTTTTTTTATATAAATTATCAAAAATCAAAATCCTAGCAATATGCACATCTCTGATATATGTACAATTGATCTGCAAAAGAACAACTTCCTATCTTGAAAACTGTAGGAGGAGTTATCCGTACAATGAGGGTACCCTATATGCAAAATTTTGCCAAAATATGACTAAGTTCAAAAGCTTGTTTTTTTTTTGTTTTTTTTTTATAAATTATCAGAAATCAAAATACTAGCAATATGCACACCTCTGATATATGTACAATTGATCTGCAAAAGAACAACTTCCTATCTTAAAAACTGTAGGAGGAGTTATCCGTACAACGAGGGTACCCTTTTGGCAGCCGGACGCCCGCCCGCCATTTTCACCATTTTAATAACCGGATTTTTCCGTTGGAAAACCCGGTTAATAAAGATTTATCACACGGGTAATATACACCACACGTAAGAGATAAATAACTATATCAGATGATATTGTATTATATGGTATGATACAATGTTTTTCCAATTATATTGTATCATATACCACCCGTATTAGATAAAAAATATATTCATATCTGTGTAGTTTCCTGAATACTTAACCTTTTTACGTAAACTTACATTCTTTCGGAAAATATTCGCTAAAAAGAAATTTAAACGTTATCAAGATAAAATCAAGAATTATGTAGTTTTTTTTGTTTTTTACAGTATGTTAATATGTATTAAAATAATACTGAACATACTTTCCTTCAAATACGTGAACAACAGTCTTATTAATTCCTTCTTGTGGGATGCTTTCACAGGTTACAGTAAAACTATGAGTACCATGTCCTCCTATCAACGGATCCTTAGCATTGGTGTTATTGTTGTTGTGGGGTTTTTTTGTTGATCCATCGATGTCTGGGTCATAAACTGTGATATTTACTGTAAAGTCTCCCTGAAAAGAAACATGTTTGTTTTGTGATAATTTTATCTTATTTTGATACTAAAATACATTTATGTCATATTTTTACCATGTCAACATCTATATGAACAACCGCTTATACCTTTGATATTTCAACTCATGGAAGATGATTCCGTAAGCTAGTGTTGAATTACGCCTGATAAGTAATGGTTGTGAAATTAATTAAAAACCTTCTTTTTTCGATAAACTAGCCCGAAATACCTTAAATGAGAGTAAGGTGTTTAACATGCTTATGCAAATTAAGTCACACCCCTGCGAATGTGCTCGGAATGTTTTCTTTATCGTTGCTAAGTATGTAATAAATCCAGAGGTGCTCGAATGAAAGTTCAAGAGACTTTACCGAGATTTGTTCAGTTCCTGTGAAATTTTGAGCGGAAGTTCGGATAATATTCTCAAAATACGTAAGTACTAGTCGATTTTCATATCATATTCTACTTTGATTTATGTTAAAACATAAAAATCTTTTAAGATGTATGTCTTATGTCTCACCATCTAGCGGTTTTTAAATGAAGCGATGGTATTCAGAACAGAGTTAAAGTTCGTGTTCAACCACGTGTAGAGTGGTTGATGATATAAACATTGTGTTTCGTAATAAAATCATAGCCATGTTTGATGTTTGTGGTGTGCAATACCATTTTAAAAAAAATAATGGCTGTTTGTTTTGCATAAAAACTTAGTGAATCGAGCCATTTTTAAGGAACATTCTGCATAAAATAGTACAGTCTGTTTCACCATTGATGTTATAACTAGGTCAGCCGCGGATGGAAAATTAATTCATTCTTGGGGGGGGGGATCTCTACTACGCATGTTAATTGTCGCAACAGCAGAAAAAACTATTTTTGTATTGTCACATTTATTTCTAGAACACATTTTATCAACCAATCAATAAAGATAAAGTTTAAAATAATAAACCTCTAGAATTTATATTTGACTACAAGTACCTAGATTCTTTAAAATAGACTATAAACACAAGGCACGATTTTTACTGCGAAACTTAAAGGGTCAAATAAAAGCACGTGGTCTAAAATTTAAATGACATTAACATTCGCAGGGGTGAGTCAGTAGGAGTTTGTTTATTGTTTGTGCACACACACACACGAACACACACACGCACGCGCGCGCGATTTTAGTTTACGATGGAATAACGTTCCAGAACGGGGTAACTAAAACGTGGGTTGACTAATTGACGTTATTGCGGAAAGTGTAGGGTGAATTCATCATGCATCGGGCAGATGTCTTGGATCGGCAACTTTAGGTTAAAATTAAACATTGAACGAAACTCGCCTGCATAGTGTGTACTGTGTATAATGTGTACACAGTGAACTGTGATCTATGCTAGTTACGGACACCAGTCAACGGTTTTAAGAAACATTAAGCAACCCAGTGGGACATAATACAATAAATTAACGAACACGTATGGTGGCAGGGGATAGTCTTTTTTGGTCGAGGAAATGTGAGGCAGATAGTGCTCATATATGTGATTTAATTTTTCAGTGGATTTTTAAATTTGCTAAAATTGGTTTGCATGCAGGGGACACATGGTCCCGACTCTTGAGAATTTTTAAACATTTCAGAATAAAACAAGTACAACTTACAAATAGCACTATATAGAATAGCCAGGGATGGTCTCAAAAATTTCCAATTTTTTTTCCTTTTTTCACATTTTCACGGGTCCAGCACCACGCTCCAGTCCCGAGCAACTGCCATAAACTACCATAGGATTGGTGGCTTAATGTATACCCATGCAAATAATCAATAATTGATAGGAGGTCAATCACCTTCTTTTCGAGTGACATTTCGTGTTCTGAACCCACCCTACTTTTTAAGCACAAAACCGAAAGTGAAAATTCCATATCTGATGAAAAGTGTTACCAGCATTAAAGTGTCATATATCAATGAAATTGACATAAGCTCCTCTATCCACAAAATGAATGCAATAAATATTCTAGCAATTTATACACCTCAAATAACCAGCCAAACCTCAGGTTCTCCCTTTATTTCAAAATTTTGACCGGGTCTTTCGTTCGAAACTATCTCCTGCCACCTATGCTGTGATAAAATGTCCATGTCAGATTCATCCCCAGTCTCCTTACTGAAAGTCACAATGTGATCGACGGCGGCACAAACGAGTATAATGAAATTACGTTGATACAAATACACTCACTGCTAACCAAAACGAATTTAAAACTGACAATCATAGAAACCAAAAATAACTCTCTAGAAGAAATTGAAAAGAAAATTACAGCAATTGGTCAAATCAGAGAAAATTTAGACAGCATAACATCCCGGGTCAATAAAGTTGAACTTGAAATTAAAACAGCTAAAAAAGATCGCGGAAAACTGGAAGCTAATGTGAGTAAGCTAGGAGACGTGTTTCAGCGGATTCCAACACGAAGAAAATCGCCGAATTCCGAAGCGAGGTGTGTGAGCTCCGGCAGGGGAACAGCGGGATCAATAGGTCATTGATGATGTTAAGACACTGTCTGCGACCACCGCCAACTTGCAGAACTCAATCACTGACCTAAAAGCCTGATCAATGAGGGACAACCTTGTATTGAGTGGAACTGAAGAGCAGAGAGGTGAAAATACGGAAGCAATTTTGCAAGACTTAATCCAACGAAAATTCAAACCGCATTATGAGATCTTGTTCGAGAGAGTGATCGGATGGGTAAATATAAGGAACTAAACGATCGCCCCTGCAATATCGTTGCCAAATTAACATTCTTCTAAGACCGTGAATTCATAAGGACACGTACACCAAGGACACCTAACGGATCTTGTGTCTGGATAAACTAGCAGTACCCTCCCGAAATAGAAGATGAAAGAACAAAATTATATCCAATCATGAGAAAAGCGAAAAAGGATGGCAAAAAAGTAAAACTAATTCGTGTTACCTTATTTATTGACGGTGAGTTTTCACGCAGACGCTGATGGGTCCGCGCGTGATTAGTCAGATGTACAGTCACCGGTGACCGACTGCCAAAAAAAACACGCCCGCCCCAGACATCTACCACAGACCGTGAGGGATAGGGACACGAGAGAGAGAGAGAGAGAGAGAGAGAGAGAGAGAGAGAGAGAGAGAGAGAGAGAGAGAGAGAGAGAGCAGATAAAACTCAAATTTCTGACACTCAATGTTTGGGGACTGCGGCGAAAATTACAATACCCTGAGTTCTGGAACTTTATTTCAAGTTATGATATATTATGTCTAACTGAAACAAAAAACAGATAACACTGACGCAATCGACTTACCAGGTTTCTGTGTATTTATGAAAAATAGATTTGATATGCAAAAGTTAAATCTGGAGGTATTATTATTGCTGTCAAAACAAATTTCGTTAAGTATTTTACTTCCCAATATGTTTATTGGATTTTACTCGTTAAATCATTGTTTAATCTCCCGAATGATATTTTTATTTGATCTGTTTACATACCCCCAGAAAATACAAAATATGCACTTAAAAATTGTTTTCTAGAAATAGAGAGACAATTGTTAAATTTCTTACTTGAAACTGAATACTGTAAATTCCTAATTAAACGCGAGGAATTAATATCCGCGTAAAATCGCGAGAAGCATTCTTCGCGGATTTTAAAATCTCGCCATTATTTTCTGAGAGTTGAAAACTATAAGAAATAAGGAGAAAAGTTCAACGTTCGCGATTTTATATTCTCGCGATTTGGTAGAAACCAGCGGGATCGCGGAATTAAGTACTCGCGTAATATAAGGAATTTACAGTATGTGTGTCTTTTAGGTGATTTTAATGCTCGTGTGGGTAAACTACAGGATTAAATGAAGGTTGATGATTATTTAGCAAATCATAATAACTGGGATGAAAAAGCAGAAAAATACAAAAAAACCACTGATACAGACAAACTGAACGAATTGCAGACAGATAGAATCTGGGGGAATAAGCCGTTGCAAATGCCCACGACCTTCTCATACCTCTAATAAGAAGTAATAAACGTACGAGTTAACTGGACATTTAAACGGTGGACTGTATTGTCCAAATGAAAATGTCCAAAAAGGCGTAACTGTGCTTAAATTTTATTGTATTTACATATACTTTAAACTGGCAAATTTGAAATGACAATCACGTACTCATTTAAAGAGTTTGAATACAAAAATGTTGATTACTTTCTTAAACTATTTTATTTACTAATTTACCTCAGTCATCATAAACAACCCCTAACGCAGGGGAGTCGACAAATAGTATGGGGGAGTTTGTAGTAGTCGATTTTTTCCGCTTCGGAAACAGGAGGAATTTAGGTAACACCTTTTGTAGGTATTTAAAACAAGTTTTTCCAAAACCAAATGTGTGCCGCCGAAATCAAATTGAAAGTGTCTCTGTGTGTGTAGGGGGGGGGGGGGGGGGGCTAGACTTGTACAAAATATTGACAAGCAAAAAAAGGTCTTTGGTATGTATAAATTTGCAACAAAAAAAAGTTAGCGCCCACCCACCCCATTTTGAGCACAATTACATGCTTTTGTCCAGCGTATGTCCCTGTTGTGTTAACAAGACTCTCAAGGATTCAGAGATGGAACGTTTTATCTTGCCATTTAATAGTTTCTTGCATGTACAACAACCATGTTTACAATATGAAATCGTGCAATCTTAAAGAAAATAACATACATTTCATATTTCATAGAAAACGCATATCAAATAATTTCAGGTTATTATTAGCAAATTTTTAATTATTAAGAAAAGAAAAGAAAAATACATTTTAACAATGTATATTATTAAGTATAAAAAGAAAATTACATTTTAACAATGTAAACAAAAAGATAAAAAAAAAAACCGCTTACGATTCGAACACCCGCTTTTACAGTGACATTTGTTCAAAGAACTCCTCGCTTACCACTACACCACCGATTCGCTTGTTTAGAGAGTATAATATAGCTGGTTGTATTGTTATCAGTATTACGCAAACAACTGGACTTAGCCACTTAAAGACCAATCTTAAAAATAAAAAGAAGAAAACTGACTTTTTACCATAGAGTGGGTTTTCGTACCATTTTTTGGAAAATCGAAAAAGATAGATGTTAAAATGTGTTATCAATATTCGTTCTTTTAAAAATGGTACGATGACCCACTCTATGAAAAAAAATAATTTGAACATCCGATTTCTATATCATTGTGTTGCCAAATTAGCATATACCTATTTTGTTGTCTTAATAACAATTAAATGTGAAGTTACTTTTTGTGGGTTATGGCAGCACTGAATGTATATGATTACATATGTTTAATAAATGAAACAAAAGTGAAATTTGTTAGAAAAAAAAATGTTAGTTCTTTAATGGACATATGTGGTTTTTTGCCTCGGCTTATTCCCCCAGATTCTTTTACAGTTATAGAAACAACTGATATTTTACAGAAGAGCCCTATTAATAACATTCTAGTTAATTGTGTAACTTGTTTTTATCCGCAGCAGATGTGACTTTAGATGCTAAACGAAAACCATCGCAATAATACAAAGCCATGGTTCAACGCACAATGCAGAACAGCGAGAAGAAAATTCCACCTGGCTAAGCGTATCCACAACAAATTCAGGACTCAAGAGAACTGTGAAAAACTTAGATCCCTTAGAAAAGAATACAAAACTACTATGATTGCATGTATTACCGAACATAATGTCTCTGTCAGATCTAAATTAAAAATATGTAAAGAAAGGTAACCTTAAAGAATACTGGATAACCTTAACAGTTCGAAAAATAAATGTAAAACTGAAATTGTTTGATTATATGAAAAAGGTCAATGATGGAAACTGCGATAATGATATAAATGGTTGTAAAATTGTTCTTGATGATACACATAACTCTGTTTTGAAAGGTCAGATCACTGCAAACGAAATTTTACAAGCTGTTAGTAATCTAAAAAAACAACAAAGCCCCAGGGTATGACAAATTATGTAACGAATGTATATGTGCATCGGTATCATGTGTTTTGCCATGGTATGTTAATTTTTATTATTTGATTTTTGAGTCAGGTATAGTGCCTGATGAATGGCTTATATGTATTATTAAACCAATATACAAAAATAAAGGCGACCCGACAATCCTATTAAACTATAGATGATGATTGAAATATGTTAGAGATATACTTAACTCATGTGGTCTTTCCTATGTCTGGATTAATCAAAGTTTTTCTAGTATCAACTGGCTAAAATCTACTGTTTAAGAAATGCTCATAAATCAGTTTTTACAAGAATGGTTCAGAAATGTAGAAAATTCACCCAAATGTTTAAATCACAGAATCTTGAAGAAAAACTTTTTTTCAAATAGGAAACTTTTCAGAAATAAATAAACTAGGTGTTATTACATGCATTCCCAAATCTGGAAAACCTAAACAATTTCTGAAAAATTGGCGTCCCATTACTTTACTAAATGTTATTTACAAGCTAGCTTCAGGAAGCTTAGCTGAACGCATGAAAACTATTCTAGATAAATTGATAAATAATGATCAGACTGGATTTTTGAAGGGAAGATTTATTGGGGAAAATATAAGACTTATATATGACCTTATGTATTATACAGAGCATTACAACATACCCGGCCTTTTAATGTTAATTGATTTCGAAAAGGCTTTTGACACCATCTCATGGAGTTTTATCTCAAAAACACTAGACTTTTTTAATTTTGGACCCTCCTTCAAAAATTGGATAAAAACATTCTATAACGGAATTAAGGCATGTGTGATTCAAAATGGTATAATTTCAGAATACTTTTATCCAGAAAGGGGCTGTAGACAAGGTGACCCAATATCTCCATATCTCTTTCTTCTCTGCGCTGAGATTTTAGGAATATTAATAAGAAATGAAAAAGACATCAAAGGTATAATTATTGATGGAGAAGAATACAAAATATCTCAATATGCAGACGACACATCAATTATAATGGATGGTACACCACAATCATATGATGGCATTCTTAGGGTTTTAGACTTTTTCGCACAAGTATCAGGCTTAAAAATAAATTTTACAAAAACAAAAATGGTTTGGATTGGTAGCAAAAAATTTTCAAAGGATGTATTTCATCATTCACGATGGAAACTTAGTTGGAACAATTTAAATTTTGAGCTTCTAGGTATCAAATTTTCAGTTAAATTAGATGAAATGGAAGAATTAAATTATTTACCAAAATTGTCTGAAATTAGAAGATTGATAAATCAGTGGAAGTTAAGAAAATTAACACCAATTGGTCGAATTACGATAATCAAGACACTAATAATACCAAAGCTAAATCATTTGATACTAGCATTACCCAACCCAAAAACTGAATACCTAAAAACTTTTGAACATGATATTTTTCATTTCCTATGGGGCTGTAAAGTTCATAAAGTAAAGAAAAGTACAATTATACAAGATTATAATCATGGGGGTCTCAAAATGGTTGATTATGGAAATTTTATCACAGCACTCAAAGCTACTTGGATGAGAAGGTTAATTAAAACTGATACAAAATGGGTAAAGCTTTTAGAATCAATTTTGAAAATTAATATCTCTGAAATATGGAGAAATGGTCCTAATTATTCGTACCTTCTATGTAAAAAATTAGAAAATTCTTTTTGGAAAGAAGTGCTCCTCAGCTGGTTAAAAATAATTGAACAAACGCCACTTAGTAGACCCCAAATTATAAATGATAATATATGGCACAATCCCAAAATCACCATAGACAATAAATCAATATTTATCAAAAGTTATGTTAATAAAGGATTTATTTTTGTTAGTGATCTGCTTAATATAGATGGAACATTTAGAAACTTTGATGAATTGAAACACATTAATCCAAAGACAAATTTCATAGAGTATGCAAGTTTAAGAACTGCAGTTACAAACAGACTACATACACAAGATATACACTTACCAAACCTACAGAACACATTACAATATGGACCAATTGTCCCTAATCATATTCTATTGTTTATTAATACTTGTAAAGGTTGTAAACCCATGTACAACATACTATTAGACAAAAAAAGAGAAATATGTACATCGATATCAAAATGGAGAGAAAAGGGTTATAACTATTCACAAACTTCTTGGAGTAGAATTTTTGAACTCCCTTTTAAGTGTACACAGGAATCAAAACTACATTGGCTGCAATATCAAATACTTCATAGGATTGTCCCTACAAATAAATATCTTTTTAATATAAAAAAAGCAGAATCTGCTGTTTGCACCTTTTGTAATAAAGATGAAGAAAGTATTGGTCATTTATTTTATGAATGTAATATAGTAAAAGAATTGTGGTGTGATGTTGGAGAGTGGATTTTTACACAGTTTGAAATCTCGATTACATCTGATATTCAATCAGTTCTTTTTGGAAAATACAAAAATAAAGAAAGTTATAATTTTTTTAACCTGATAGCTCTTATTGTGAAGCAATATATTTTTTCATGTAAATATAAAAGTAATCCGACACCAAATATACATGCCTTGAAAAAGGTCATAACAGAAAGAATCTTAACTGAAAAATATTTGCTGTTGAAAAGATGTAATTATAAGGAATACGAAAGCCACTGGCAGAATATCTGTGAAAAATTGTAGATATAGAGATAAGTTTGTTTTTTTTGATCGATGTGAACCCTCATATCATTTCATTTGTTTCCAGTATAGCCTAGTCTATACTTGTATTGTAATCCACCTGCATAATCTCTCTCTCTCTCTCTCTCTCTCTCTCTCTCTCTCTCTCTCTCTCTCTCTCTCTCTCTCTCTCTCTCTCTCTCTCTCTCTCTCAAAATCAGCTTCACTTCATATGAAATATACAAAACTGTACTATTAAGTAGAAATAGTATAAAGACTATGTAATATGTTTATAAAAATGTTTCAATCAGTATTATGTTACATATGTACATATGTTGTGAAATGAAAAACCCAATAAAAAAAAAAAAAAAAAAAAAAAAAAGAACCCTAAAGAATTCAAACACCGGTTGTTTATTCCATCAGATTCGTTTACTCTCAAACAATTGAATTTTTACTCTGTTTGCAGTTACAAAGACGCATCTATTATAATTATAACACAACGCATGCTTATGTTTCTAGTGAAACTACCGTTTAAAACTATTAATACCTGCATATATGTGCTTTAAATTCAAATTGACACACATTCATTATCTGTTTATAAGTGAATATTGATTTGTTTTATTCGAATTAGAATTAAACCTTGAAACAAAAAAAAAAAAAAAAAAAAACTTTGGAGAGGAAATTTATTTTAAGAATTTTCCAAACGATTTAAGAGTCATATTTACAAAATTTAGAACCTATAATCATACATTGCCAATTGAAACTGGAAGATGGAGTATCATAGAAAGATGTCATAGAATTTTTTAATTATGTAATAAAAACCCTTTGGGGGACGAATACCACTATCTTATGGAATGTCAGACATTTTCTTTATTCCGCAACAAATGAATCGAAGAAAAATACTCATCAAATGTTAACACTTTTAAATTTGGGAACCTTATGAATACCATATGATAGATATTGATCCATTAAAAAAATAGTCCATATTTGTTAAAACAATATTTGCTTGATTTATTGAATTTCTTTACTCTAGCTTCCTAACTTGACTATGCTTTTGTACATTTAAGCATTGAATCATTATTTTTTGAAAGATATGGTCTCATAACTGCAACGGTGTGTGCATACAAATTGAATAACGCGCGCTAGCGCGTTATGAAAATTTGTTTGCACACACCGTTGCAGTTATGAGACCATATCTTTCAAAAAATAATGAGTCAATGCTTATATTTACGTTTTTTAACATTAGTTTTCTTTCCGCAAATATGATTTATTTTAAAAAAATCTCGGCCTTATTCAACGAGTAATGTGCAGTTAACGGAAGAGCCATTGCAACAGCCAAATTATGCTGACAAAAATAGTGCACAGAGTTTTAAATTCTAATAACCCAATTTTATTTTCATTCTGTAATTTGATGAATTTATTTTTGGCATATACTAAGAAATTAATCAATTAAATTCATTTGAGTCTTAAAAAATATTTACATCCATGAAATATTAATCAGCCCAAGTATTATATCAGGTCGGTTTGAAGTCGGGAGAAGAGTCAGTCATGTTCTGAAGGAAGACTGAATGTATTCATCCGCACCAGATTTGGAGATTGGGTCTTCTGTGTTATGCGTAAATATCACTCAAATCTATCAATGCAATTTAATAAGAGGAAAGAAAGTGAATGTAAATATTTGTAAATATTTTTGTTTTTGTAACTCGTGTACGATTGATATGGTAAAACCATTAACCTAAAAAAAAAATTTAGAAAAGAAATATGACGCACCTCATCTTCCTCTCCGTTTGTGGATCATGTATATGAGGATTAATGCCAGTTATTCTTATCTTTCTACTGCTGTGCCACAATTCAGATTCACTTTGTGAAATTGTTGCAATTGATAATAATCATTAAGTTTTATGTACCTTTTATAAAACATACAACATTGTTTACCTGAAAGTTCACCTATATGCTCAGTAAGTCAGTATGGGGCTCGGATGAAGGTTTGAAAAGAGATTTGTTTATATTTGCGTGCACAGATTTACTTAAAAGTGAATTAAAAAAAAAATCTTTAAGTTCTGAGTTTACTTCAAAATGTTTGAAAAATTGATGTGACACAAACATTGGGAATATTAACTTTGTGTTTTGTGGTTTTTCAGCGTTGTTGTTGACCTCACTGCCATATTTAGGTTTTTTAAAGTCCATCTCTTCAAGAACCTAGTTCAAGGTTTCTTGTCGCACCCTTATTTAATTGCATCTGCTTATCTGTACATGATTTTACCGTACGTAGGACCTAGCTTTACAGCATGCTCAATTTTCCACAAAAGGACGCCTACATGGCTACCCGTCTTACTGTACCAGCCATGCATGAACAATCAGGCCCGTTTAGAATTGTGCCGATCATACCACAGAACACCCATTGTGAAACTCTGAATTTGCTTTTTGTGACGGGCGCACTTCTGATTTTAGAATTACTCTATCGTGAATAATAAAATGAAGAATTTTCCCGACAGAACCGCTTTTAAAGTAATTGTAACTTCCAATGATTTGTAATTTTTCATTTCTCGCCGTTACAAGCTCTGCTTAAAATCAAATCAAGTAGTTGTAAATATCGCCATATTCCACTTGTGGCCACTCGCGAATATAATCATTCCATGCATCGGTTTTGACGTCTTTTGGAGAAGAAATCAATCGTTTAGTATCTTTATTACATTGACTCTTATCCATATCATACATGAACGAAATATATTATACAGTTTCATATAATAAAACTTTGCTAGCAAGATTTTTATGTTGTATGGTTGCTACGGCGTTTTTTTATTTAGTGTCACGGTTACAATTGCGGATTTTTTCCGCGACACATAACGGGACAAAAAATCATATTAACGCAATCGTCAAATGGGCCGCAAAAAATATAATTGTTGTATAAATCATTACATAAAAACACACCACAAAGAAGAAAATAAGAGTTGGTTGAACTAATTTTTAAGGTAAATTTCAAAATACTTTCAGCAAGTTGTTTTAAAGTTTAACATTTTACTATTATCATAAAGAATTGAGTTAGTTACTGTAAGCATTTCTAACGGTAATTGTATGATCATTGTCATAGTATAAAGTAACAGAGAACACATTGATTTGTACATTACTCTAATACAAAGTTCAATCATCATTGTTCTTTTGGAGATTATGTTTTTCAAACCATTTTGGTTTTGTTGTTGTTGCATTGTGTTGAATAAAGACATAATGCATTAGTTTATATGATTTCAAGGGACCACATAATAAAATAAAAATGGATTATTTTAAATTCTCCAGTTAATTCAAATTTCCATTTCTGTCATATTTTTGCGCAAATAATTGATGTGGATGTCATTTCATGATATTTTCTACCACATTTTACATGGAAATATAATAAATACACACACAAAACCATTTTATTTGACACGGCACATAGAAATTCAAATATGTCATTTATAAAATTTAATGACATTCAGGTCTTTAGTATTTCAGGTCTTCATTATGTCCCGCATACCGATCCCGATGCATTGTTTTGAAAAAATAGAAAACTCCGAAATTTTCCGAATAGATTATATTCTCGATAAAAACGCGCTAAACACAACACTCTACTAAGTATGACCTAATTTTTATTTACGAGTAAAACAAAAAATATGTGAGATTTTTTTAAAGGCATAAAACATATTTCTACATGCAAATTTACTTTAAATTCATGACAATAAGCATAATATTATTTCTAATAACAAAGAACTATTCCGTAGAAACGCAGTAACAATATTTAAATGACATCAAATAACGGACCGCCTTACGGCGGCCCGTAATGATATTTTACTAAGGGAAATAACTGAAAAAAGTCGTTTATACATTGTGTCCTCAATCACAGGTGCTTGTGGACTGGACCGTGCACTACCCCCCCCCCCTTTTTTATTATTTTTTTTTCAATTTTTTTTTATTTCTTTTATTAATTATCATTAACAACCCCTTATATATGTCTCCAGCCGAAAAATAAAAGAAATATCACGACTTGGTAGCATTTTATAATCACACTCGTTTCCCCTATATATAAAGAGAGAAGGTAAGCAACTCCCGTTTGTTTACATTGAGGTACCACCTGGGAAATTCAAACGATTACTATATCAAAAATCGCTATACCTTTGGTGTCATCTATTTTTCTCACTTCCACACATATCCTTCTATCTGAAAACTTATAAAAATTAGCACGCTGAACCGTAATCTATCCAATTAATAAACATTTGTCACTCGCGACCACGATATTTTGAAACGTTCCAAGTAGAAGCTACGGAAGAAAGCTGCACAGCGACATCTATGCTAAGAACGATAACTCTTCCCGTGTTTCGAATGTCATTGACTAAAGGGTAACGCACGAGAGGCCCGAAAAAAAGTTCGGGAAAGTATTTTATAGTAATCGTTTGAATTTCCCAGGTGGTACCTCAATGTAAACAAACGGGAGTTGCTTACCTTCTCTCTTTATATATATAGGGGAAACGAGTGTGATTATAAAATGCTACCAAGTCGTGATATTTCTTTTATTTTTCGGCTGGAGACATATATAAGGGGTTGTTAATGATAATTAATAAAAGAAATTAAAAAAAAATTTGAAAAAAAATATAGAAAAGGGGGGGGGGGTAGTGCACGGTCCAGTCCACAAGCACCTGTGGTTAAAACATATATAAAAAAAAACCCTTTTAAATTATTTTATTTACCAGAATCTCCACATTAAATAATTTTCAAAACCCCTTTTATCCTAATATGTTTGACGCCAACTTTGGTTTCTACAACATGTAGTTTTAAAGACATTTTTCATCCCTTGTTTATAAGAATATTGTAGAAAAATTTAGACTTCTTATTTGAAGTATCTTCTAGCTTTCCTTCAAAATAGAAATGTGACTTTATTGCATTTTTAACTATAAAGTACTCACATAAAAAATTGCTTGTTGATGCCAATCATTCTTTTATGTCGTTTATTGTTTTGAAGCCATTCTCATTAAAGAGGTCTCTTACTAGTAATAAACCACCTTTTGTCCAACTTGAAAAAAATATAGATTTACCCTTAAAACATATGTTTTTATTGAACCAGATATTTTGATTAGCAAAATTGGTTAATGAAATATCTTTGCATTCGTTAAAGGCCACAAGGACCTCTTTATAGAGCACAGGAAGGGAGTTTAATTTAAATTCTTCGTATTTTGTAATGCTTGAATTGATCAAAAATGGAATATCGATATTATATTTTACTACACAAGCGTTTAAGAGTGAAGATAGACTACTTCTATTTTGAATAATTTTCGAAACCCAAGAAGCTTTTATAGCTTTGAGATTTGATTCAAAGTCTGTAATACCAATGCCGCCTTCATTTATGTTTCTAATTAAGGTGTTACGCTTAATGCTCTCTCGGTTACCCCAAAGAAAGGAGAAAATTATTTTATTAATACTCTTTATGAAGGATTGTTCAGGGTTTTCTAAAATAGTAGCCGTGTACAAGACCTTGGAGATTAAAAGAGAATTAATAAGCTGGCATTTTCCAAAAATAGTTAATTTTCTACTTCGCCAAGAGTCAAGTATTTTTTCAAATTCCTTAAGTTTACATAACCAGTTTCTTTCATTATTTTCGGTTTTATTATGCCCCATATATATACCCAGACATTTAATTGTTTCAAAATTAATTTTTATACCTTTAAGAGTTGTTTCGCCTTCCATAGTATGTTTAAGCGCCCCTAAAGGAATACATTCCGTCTTTGATAAATTCAACTTTGTTCCTGATACAGATCCAAAGTTTTCAATAATTTTGACAACATGTTCAAGGGATTCTATGTCCTTAACAGGGAAAGTACTATCATCTGCATGTTGTATGCATTTAATTTCATTTCGTGTGTTGCTTATTTTAAATCCATTAACACTATCAGAATTATTAATTCTTGTTGATAGAATTTCCATTACGAATAGAAATAAAATAGCTGAGACAGGACATCCTTGTCTAATACCTCTATACATATGACATTTTCTAGAGATCCAACCATTGTTTTTTATATAGAAATAAGGATTTGTATACAAAATTTTGATCCATTTAACAAAATTGTCGCCGAAATTAAATTTCATCATTGACTGCAACAGAAACTCCCATTCAACAGAATCGAATGCTTTCTGAAAGTCAGCAAATAAGAGAATTCCTGATTCATTGTTTTTTTCCCAATAATCAAAAATATCTAAAATAAGTCTAGCATTTGTTCCTATATAACGTCCTTTAATATATCCAGACTGATCGGGGTTTATTATTTTGTCTATAATTTTTTTTAAACGTCGAGAAAAAACACAAGCAATAATTTTGTAATCACAATTTGTTAAACTTATGGGACGATAGTTTTGAAGTTCATCTAGTTTTCCTTTCTTATGAATCAAAGACAAAACAGAGCATTTTTGCGTATTTGTTAGTTCCTTATCCTCAAAAGATTTTATTAGCGCATCGAACATGTATTGCTTTAGGTGTTTCCAAAACATTTTATAGAACTCAACAGGCAAGCCGTCAAGTCCGGGAGATTTATTGTTCTTCATTTCAAGTACGGCCTCAGAGCATTCTGGTATTGTTGGAGCTTTATCAAAGAACTCTTTGTCTTCGTCACTTAACTTAGTGTTTATTTCTATATCCCGTAAGTAATCGCCAATCTTTTCATCTGAAATGCCCTGCGATGAATATAAGTTCTCATAAAATTTACATAGCTGATTTAGTATATCTCTAAAACCTATTATGGAAAATATATGGTGTAAGGAATTCCAAATAGACAAGTACTACTTTAATGTAATCTACGAGAACAAGATTCGATCATTATTTGATAAATCTGTATCAGAGTTTAATTATAAATTACTTCACAACTTGTTGACCACGAATCTATCGGTTAGTAAATGGGATAAAAACATTAATGGGAACTGTAATAATTGCAATACGCCAGAAAATATAAAACATTTAATCTACGAGTGTGACTTGACAATGCCACTTTGGCGGAAAATTTCTCTGATACTAAATATTGATGTTACATGGAAATTGATTGTCATTGGTTTTATTTTTACGAGCAACAAATATACTCTTATCTTAGACAACACTTTGTCATTCATTGCATGCAAAATTTACAAATATAAAATGAAACGTAGAATCTTAAACGAACATGTGTCATCTGAAGATATGCGCTGTTTTTTAAAAAATGCGCTAATGCAATTGTATCTTACTGTAAAAAAATCAAAATGTGTAAAGTTAAACTTCAGCATTCTTGAAAAAATATCAAATAGTATATGATAAATGAAATATTATAAACTTTATTAATGTACTATTGTAATATACAAGAGGGAGACCTGTCCCTCTTCACATATATGCGGTAGGCAATTTTGGACTGTGATGCTGTTGTTAGTCCTGCCGCATTGCATTTACTTTATGTTCCGATTGTATATTTATTGCTAAAAATATTTTATTGAACAGCTATGTTCCACAAATATGTATACAATATTGATACGAATATTATATCAATTGATACCTCCCCGAATAGTACTCTTATTTTACTTTACTGTTACTTGTATCAAAATGTGTTATTTCATGTTTACGTCCAATTACGCTTTAAAAAAAATACAATTATACATATTGAAGAAAACAAATACCTTGTACAATATATTCTAATGCTCTACAAATGTATATACAATATTGTTATTTCATATCTAAGTCTATTTACGCTTAAAAAATACAATTATAAATACTGTTTCATTTATATCGCTGATTAGCATTACAGATCCAGGGGGCCGCTGGCACCCCAGGTGATGTATATATAGAGAGCCTCTGCGGAGGTATTATCTCGAATCAAAATGTACTGTGTTTAATAAATACATACAAAAAAAAAGACATTTTTCAATGAAACCGTTTCAAATTATTATATTTAAATCCGGTAAAATGCGGAAAAACACATGACAGTTATCATTTTTATTGATAAACTGATAAAAGACATTTTGTAGGGGTAAAAAACCAATGTAAAAAATGAAAATATTGCCAAATTCGAGATATTTTAACATATATATGAATTGGATTGTATGTTGACTTTTTTGTCTAGAATTGTAGAATGATTTACATTCGTTGCACTTTAAGAGCTAAAACAATGTAAGAGTTAACATTTTATATTCTTTCTACAAGTTTTAGAATATGTATGCTTCCATATCGCTCTAGAGAATTGACATTGGGAAAGTGTCACTAGTTAACTTTTTTTTCAACATTTGCTTAGTAAATTTGTTTGAATGTTTTAAATAAAAAGTAAAATCATTATTTTATGAGTTCTTAGCTCGGTTATAAGAGAAATATTTTTGTAAAAGCTCTGTAAAAAGTGCATGTGTATACTACCATTCATGGTAAAAAACAATATTTTAAAGCGTATATATATTTGTTAAGTAGATAAAAAACCCTCTAAATATGTAGAAAGTTATATATTTGTCTGCTACAAATGCAATATTATTACCTTACGATGCTATACAGAATCTGTCATTAAAATTACCTAATTGAAAGTGTTGACGTCACTCAAGTAGGTACCCTTAATTAAACATTTAACTATTTAACATTAAAAAAAAGTTTGCACCTCTCCTTGTCCACAGTCTTTTAGAATTCGGTGGTAGTTTCGGCCTGTTGCAAAAGTCTCTGGAGTGCAGTCACCATAGCTTATTAATTGACTGTGTTCGTGAAGTCCAAACAGAACGATGTTACCATTTTCTAAGCATCCTGCAATAATAACAAAATCGACCATATGACATAATTGCCAACTGAGAGTTATAAACTCCTGTGATTATTTCAACCACTTTTATTTTATAAATTACACAATATCATTTGAATGAGAGATTGACCATTTTTCGAAATCCGAAAGATGGTATTGACTCAACTAGGCATTGTAAAGCATATTGTTAGATAATCATAGTCATGCATTAGGACAATTTTAAAACAAGAGATAAGCTGCCAGTGTTATGGCAAGGCGCTTTTTGGGTGAACAGTATCCATAACCAAATTGTCAACCTTAAATCGGTAAACACTATCCATTCAGAGAAAGATTTTTCCTTCGAAAAACTCATTTGATAAAATAGAAAAAGGTTTTGGCACGTAATGCATGTGAATAATATGCATCATTGATGTAAAATGTAAATTGTTATCAATTCATATATATATATATATATATATATATATATATATATATATATATATATATATATATATATATATATATATATATATATATAATGTCTCAAGATGAAGAAAATGTATTAATTAACAATACAGTCAAAATGAATAATCTTCCGGCATCAAACTTAACAATGAGTGCTTACAAATTCGACTTTGGGCTAGAATAACTTGCTTTTTGAAATGATATTGTAGGTATTTCTGCTAAATATTCAATTGTAGAACAGAGCATTCTTAAACAGTATAAAAATTTGAAATTAGTAAGTAAAGCCTAATGTAAGTCTTAACACGAAAAACCTAAGTCTTAAAACAAGCATCTTTACTTGTTCAATATACATACAGTATTGTAGGGTAAAGAGTTTTTTAAATTACCCCACGTTTCTTGCTTCTCAGAAGTTTATATAGTATCCCAAATGCAACGCATGGACCATCAACATATAAAATAAGACTTACAGTCATTATCAGCAATATATAAACTATCTTAATACAAAAAAAAATTTTTTGTATATAGTATATAAACATGTTAACTCTTACATTGTTTTAGCTTTTAAAAATTAATGTGATTGTAGGTGTCTTGTAGGTGTTGATGGTGTATATATATATGTGTCGCCATGTGTTTCCAAAAGTCATGAATTTGCAATAGTTTATTTTGGTTGCCTGAGTTTTCTCCAAAATGACATCATTTCCTAAATTACTTACGACAGTGGACGTACAGAGTCTTCTTTCGATTTTATAAATCTGCACTACCCTAGTTATGATGCTTGAAATGTAGTTTTGGGGTAAATTAAATAACTGAACGGTTTTAAGGACATATCGCATGTTTTTCAATTTTTGGAATTTAAAAAAAAATCATTCTATACTTATTGAAAATAATGTTTATAATCGTTTGCATAAAATAATTTGGCTAATCATTAGTTTGAAAGCGATGACATTCAAATGTCGCGATATGCCTATTTTCTCTCTCGATCTACCCGCCAAAATGTGTGACGTCATGCGATCTCGAGCGAGAAAGTGCTGTTAGCCATCTTATAAAAGTTTGAATTAAACTACAATTTAACTAATTATCACGTATCTAATTGCCGATAACGGGACCTGATGATGTTTTGTGCCTCATGCGGGTGTTCTAGCCGTCAAAAACGGCAATTTAGACTGTTGGTTTTAAAGTTTCCCTAACGAAAGGATGCGCAAATCTTGCGACAAATAGGGGCCTATCTGTCGACAAGAGGATTTATAAATAAACATTTAATACTATATTATTAATCGTATTGTATATATTAGTAATTTTAGTTTCATGAGGTTAAAATTAAAAATACATATGTTTTCCCTAACGCGACCGACCCAATTAAATCCTGCCGACCGAAAAGTTTTTTAACCACATAGAATAGAGATCATTTTTTTAAAGAAACGTAATTTTACCCAAGATCGTTTTTAGGAGACCCATATCTTTTTCGTTTTACAATCTTTTTTTCTTAGCCTTGATCATCAACATGGAAGAAATACTCGCTTTATCATCGGTAACTTCGCCAGAAATAGCCCTGTAACCTGAGCTCACGATCGTTTAAATTAACCCCAAAGACATTAAAATGGTAATCATTTAATTCTAAAGACGTTTCCACAGCCTCAGTTAACCACTATTGATTAATGATTATTTCATGAGTAATAAATACGGGTGATGCAATTGCAACATACATGTATAGCCTGCTGTGCACTGAAAATTACAATCGATGTTTATTTCTTTTAGTGTTGATATAAAATTAGTTGGTAACTTGAAATTAGTTAATAACTCTGCCAAATTATTGCTAAAATATTCATAAGACATATGTCAACAGTTATCTTAAAAATTAAAATGATCCTCTGCACAACGGTTGTAACTGCATGGGTCAAAAGGTTGGACTATTACCTCCAAAATACACAGAAGTACAGAGAAACTGGGGGGGGGGGCGCAAGGATACTTTTTATCCATTCTACTGTTTATTTCCTTATTTTCTATTCAATTTTTACATGGTCACAGAAAAGTGGGGTGGGGGGGGGGGGGGGCAGCCCCCCCCCCCCCCCCTTGATGCTACATGTACGTGCCTGTATTTGTCATTAAGCTACCACAATTTTAAAACATTTCATGTATAAAATGTATGAATACATCAAATAAACTAAATTTAATTGATTGGATAAGTTTTTAAAACTTCTAAAAGTGGTTTTATTTTTCATTAACGTGCTCTAATCCAATTTTGATTAAGGGAGAATCTTGAATATCATCATTCCTGTGGTTTGAACATAATTTATTGTATATATAATATACAAAGGGTTCGAACACAAGTTCTTGCAACTTACTAGGTTCTCACCCAATTACAAGTAATTTGCAATTGTCATAAAACATGGTACAGGTATATACACATATATTGAAAAAAAAAAATGGTAAAGAACAAAATAGTATACTTACATTATGTAAATCTGCGGGATTGATTATAAAGTTCTGCACAGCTGTGAAAATTCTAACATTAGTTTTATAATCTAGGTTGTCATTACCCCATAGTAAAGTATGCGAATCTATTAATAATACCTAAATTTTGTATTTGGAATAGTTCATTAAATAAGGTATTCCTTGCATTAGAAAATAGTTTGCAAACAAATAAAAAATGATATACATCCTCTTTCTTTCCACATATGCAATTTGGAGAATCAACAATATTTCTTCTGTGTAAATCATAATTCAGTAAACAAATTGTGTCTTAATTTTGTATGAATGATGTTAGCTACTCTTTTGCCATGAAGAAAATATTTTGGAACTTTTGAATCACTGCCATTATTAGAGATGCTTCTTTGAAACTGGCGGATGGATGTTGATTTTTTAATATCCGAATTTAGAGAGTTCCATTTGCCTATAGCATCTGGAATAAATGATTTTTTATATGTATCATACTTAACTCTAGGAGGTATATAATTGTCTTCATAACGAGTATTGTAGCGAGAATTATCTTTCCTAAAAATGTTAGCAATATCACTAAGATATTGAGGCACAAGATTGTAATGAATTTTGTACATATTCGTCATTTTAGCTATTTCTCTCCTTTTAGATAGAGAGTCCCAACCCGTTTTGAAATACAATGATTCCCTTGAGGCCAAAATTGGAAGTCCCGTGACAATTCTTGCAGCGTGTAGTTGTACTTTCTCTAACTTTTCAATTTCTGCGGAAGAACAACCATCCCATACAACAGAAGCATATTCTAATATTGGCCTTACAAAAGTTATATATAATTTTGATAGTTTGTCTCTGCCTAAAGTAAATTTAAGTTTCTTAAGTAGTCCTAATTTTTTACAAGCGATGTTCACTATATCATTGATGTACACAGACCACTTCAAATCATCAGAGAGCGTTAGGCCTAGATGTTTATGACAAGAAACAATATCTAACTGATAATCTTGAAAAAACAGTTCTGGGGTTATATTACGTTTTGATTTGCTAAAAAATACAACTTTGGTTTTATTAGGATTAAATTTAAGTAACCAATCATTGGACCATTTTTCTAATATTCTAAGGTCATGATTTAACACATTTTTGACATTTCTTAAGTTTTTATCCGCATACTGAATTGAATTATCATCTGCGTATAATCTACAAAAGGACAACATATTTTGTGCAACATCATTGACATAAATTAAAAACAAAAGGGGCCCAAGTACAGATCCTTGTGGCACTCCAGCATTAATACGTAAGCTGGATGATAATAAATCTTTATACATCACTTTTTGAGATCTGTTACACAAATAGCTGCTAAACCATTGAAAAAGATTGCCACAAATACCGTAAGTTTGTAATTTAAAAAGAAGCCCTTCATGCCAAACTCTGTCAAAGGCTTTTGATAGATCACAAAAAACAATGCAACATGATTTACCCTCATCAATATTCTTAACAATGCTATGATATGTCTCAATTAACTGGTACACTGTTGAATGACCGGGTAAAAAACCGGCTTGGTATTTATAAAATAAATTGTTACTATGGAAATAATTATAAACATGTTTGAAAACAATTCTCTCCATTATTTTACTTACACAGCTTAGTAAAGAAACGTGCGAGTGATGGGTCCTCTTTTTTAAAAAGAGGTAGAACATGGGCCATTTTCCAACTATTAGGAAATGATCGTTCTAAAAGAGACTTATTAAAAAGTAAACATAAAGGCTTGCATATTGTAAACATAGTTGATTTTAACATTTTGTGACTAATACTATCAGGTCCAATAGCTTTGTTGACTGGCAAAACAGATATAATGTCAGTCACTTCAAACTCTTCAATAAAAATGTTGTCTAAGGTTTCATCACATTGTAAGTACAATTCTGGTAAAACCTTACCGGTAGTCAGAATATTCGAAATAGATGAAAAATATTTGTTAAGCACTTCTGTCATATCAACATCAGAAAACGCTGTTTTAACATTATTTTTATCATCTGTGTATTGTAAAGGTGGAATTTCACTGGTTGTTTTTGTTTGGAAAACCTTAAGCATGAAAGATAAAAATATTTGTATTTTGTTATATGAAGTTTTATTTATTCATTTTCATACAAATATGACATTAATTGCGGAGATAAATGATTCACGTGAGATAGGCCTGTAAACAGAATAATGTTTATGGATCAATGAGGCGTTCTTAAAAAATTATAATCGCAATTTGTCAAAGGAGCTCATTCAGTTTAAAAATTCATTCCTATTACAAACCTCGATCAAAATCGCAAACGCAATATCACAGACCTTTCGTGTTTAATTCCATTCACGGATCACGGTCAGATTTAACTCCTTATGCTTCTCTGTCCGTTTTTTCCGTTAAAAGAACTTAGAAGTTAAAATTGTTTTCCTCTATAATGTCGGAGGAAAATCATTATGCTCTTGAATCTGATTCTGCGATAGACTTTCCCCTGAAAATACCTAAGTAGACTATCTTTCAACCGTTTTGTTTTCAAATTTCCAACCGCTCTGCGACTTCAACAGAAGTGGTACTATTCCGCCAAGCTTCAATCGTTTTTTTTTCATTTGTACAAGTAAATTTTCTTTTCTATTTTACTTTATTGTAATAAAAAAGGATGACAAAAGCAGTGTCATATTTATTTATCATGATAATCAAATACTTGCAACATTGTTCTACTATTTTTTGTACGTCATCTTAATCGAAGCAGCTTTCTAAGTCATCACAAAAAAATTATGGAGCACTGTTATTGTCTTAATTTGCAACCAATGTTAATATAAGAAATAGGTATCATATTTGGATGTATATCGGGATATAAATACAGGTTGGTACGTGATCAAATCTTCCATAAAGCCCTTCGGGCTTTATGGGATTTGATCACGTGACCAACCCGAAATGATTCCTTATTTTTTAAAGTGAGATTTATAGACAAACATGTGCTCATGGTATAAATGAGAAAAAGCTGCTTCTTCTTACTTTCGCTTTCCCTGTTGTAACCAAGGGCTGATGCATGTTGAATATTATAATTCACCACGTGATATCTCAGCTCAGGTGACTTCGTGAATACAAAATTCTATCACGTGACGTGTAAGGGAGCATGTTATTTGCTAAATAGGAAAATGTTTTCGAACAAGTTAAGTTGTCAAGCATTGATTTAAAGTTTTCTGTACTAACATGGGCTTGGTCTAATTGTTGAAACAATAGTATAGTATACTTGTACCATATATAATAGATAATGTTATGGCGAAAGAGTGATTACATAAACTTTATACATGGCATTGTTATTCATGCTAGTCTAATTTTAGTACGATTCTGATAATGTCAGCTCCACCTCTCATGCCTATTAATATCAATCTTATGTTTGATTAAGGTCAGATAAGAGAAAATTCTCCTTTTTTTTCAAAAGTTGTAAGAAGAAAAACATAGACTGAACTTATTGTATCACAGTCTAAAATCTTAATTGCTGTTGGAAATTGACTAGGACTAGACTCTTTAAAAAAATTAACAAAAGTGATATAAGGTTTAAAAATAAACGCAACAGAACCGACCAAAAAGGGCCCAAAACCCGGCGCTAAGTGCAGTCATCCTTTGCTAAAAGTTTGTGTGGTCCTTTATATCTATCTCCACAAACTGTGAAAGCAGAAATGAAAGTGGGGCGTGCGGGATATAAATTATATGTACAGTGTACATATTGCGGTGTGTGAACAGAGTACCTTATGGGAAAAACAGAAGAAGGTGACAGGACAGAGAGGAATGCCCAGCTTCTGCGTAAATACAAAGCTTGGTGCAGGTAGTTATTGTTGTTCATTCCTATAAAGAATAACCAAGTTTCTTTTGAATATTTCCTTTGCAACTGTGTATAACTCTACCATATACAAGCATGTATTTCTAAAAAAAAACCGGTTTTTTTAAGCAATGATTGATTCAGTTGGTGGTCTACAGAGAATGAACAAATTTATCTACCAACAGTTAATAATATAAAATCTTGAAGTTATGGAACGCAGAGCTGGTGAGATGATTGAGAAATTTGCAGATGAGAATATGACAAATGAAAGTAAAAAAGCATTCAGAAATGAAATGAGGTGTGTGTGTGTATTTGTTAACATGTTATTATCAAAGAAACATACTTTTTAAAAGTTTTTTGTATTCCTAAAATTATTTTTCTTTCATTATTTTTATTGCAATCAATAACATGCTTGTCAAATTTCAAAGAAGTTGCAGCACAGGAGATGGATTCAAATGCTGATTCTTTTGAAAAAGAACTTGGTGTGGCAATTATTGAAGATGAATATAAGGGTAAATATTTAAAGTTTAGGCATATTGTACTTGATTATAAAAGTTAATATTCACTAAAAATCAAATTTAATTTTCAAAACCGATATCTTGTTTTGTTTGTAGAGAATCATCACTTATTGAAAAATGTAATTCAGGAGCATTTGATCTACTGACTGCGAGGTAAATGAATCAATGTACTGTTTAAACTGATTTTCTATAATCAAGAAATAGATGAAAATATATGAGTTGTAAACAGCCTTTAGTAATAACCCATCCCCTCAACCTCCTGCCAAAACCATGCCAGTAGAGAAACATGTTGATGTTAACGGACCTACATCTACCAAAACAAAAAAGAAAATCATATTCCCCTCAAAGATCCGATCAGAAATGACTGTAGCAGCTGATCATGCTTGGCAATAGGGAGGTTATGACAGCTTAACAGGGTTTTTTTTTTCAAACTATTCCAACATTTTTATGATGCTAATGTATATCTAGTCTGTAACAATAACATGTATGTATTTGCAATAGGACATTCCTTCCTGATAAGTAAAAGGAACAAAGTATTAAAGACAGTCATCAAGCATCGCTCTTGTGCAGTTGAGATTATTGAAGGGGATGGGGGTAACACTCTGATTGCCCGTCTAAAGAGTCAGTGTGGTCTGTCAGTTGTGAAAAGACTGGACAAAAATCATTGTGTAAAAAATATCATAAAAAGATTGTACGATCTTCGTAATTTTAAAGTAGTGAAAATATCCAATTAGATAATACAACATTTGTCAAAATGCATTAAATACATATTTTCAACGAATCAATGTGATGAAGAAGGAATGCGAGAAAATTTGTTAGCTTTTGTTCCACATCAGTTCGGTGATCACAGCAAATGTCACGGGAGATTTTGTGGGTATAAACTCAAACCTAACGAAACTTACGTTCATAGGAGTTTGCCATATAAGGTACCATTGCAGGATCCGTTATTACGCCAGAGCCTCGATGATATTTTTGCTCCAATCATTGCCAAAAGTGCCTCATATATAGAATTAAGGTCAAGCCAGGCATGTGAGCATGCCAATAAAGAGACATGTCTAAGAGTTCCAAAGCATCTCCATTATGGGGAAAGTGAGAGCTTAGACTGCAGAGTTTAAGCGACTGCAGCTTATATTGATAAGAGTAGAAAGTATTTGTCAGAGGTATAATGAATGTTCAATTCTTTCTGCTCTGTTTGTTGATATTTCCTGTGGTACAAGTTGGAATTTTGGCAGATCTGTTCTGTTCTGCTGTTGATATTTCTTTTTGCATTAGTTGAAATTTTGTCATTGATTAATTTGCTTTGTTTTGCCCTTCTGTGTTTACTTGTTCAGACCCTGCAGATTCCGTATTGTTGAAGCATTGATATTATAGACTCTCTTTATTGTAAACATCAACATGTTTACAATGATATGCTGTGAATATTAATTCGCAAGTAATACATTTTTGATTTGACATTGTGATGATGTTACATTTTTTGCATTATTGTTAAAATGACACTATGACTCACAGACAGAAAACTCAGAATATGTTGGAAAATAAAATAATTATAATTAATTCATTAGAGATCCTAAATGTTTAAAATTTAATTCCATGAAATGTTGTGAACTCATGCATTTTATTATTGTAAACTTTCAGACATTTGTCAGCAATGGCCTATCTCCAGGACACTTCTTTGAGTCTTGTGCAGAGAAGATGGATGCTGACAGAATGAAGAGGAAGGATCAGGCCAGATTACCAGAGAGCAAAGAACAAGACTATAATTGAAGGAAAAAAGGTCTACCTCGAAGGGAGGAAATAAATCAATTGAAGGATTGTCTTATCAATCTGGTTTGTCACTTGACAGTTACAGATATTTTTTCACAATTATTTTAGTATGAACAAGTTTGTATATTATTTATACCATATCTGTTTTAGAAATTTTATTTTCTGTGAAAGAAGAGGATATAGAAAAATTTAGATCCTGTGCCAAAGCCCAGCTTTTCCTCCTCTTCAAATTTGAAAAACTGCTCAGCACCCAGTATTGTTATTTTAGATCCGGAAACCACCGGCCTGAGTAAATATTTTTTTCTCAAATATTAGTATCAGCATTTGCATCTATATATTTTCAGTTAAGTATGGCATTATGCCCCACATCACTCGGATAGCTACTGTTAACAGCAATAACAAGGAGCAGTTCTCAAGATATGTGGCTCCAGATCTGCCTATTACACAAATGGCTGAAAAAGTCACCAACATTTCCTGGAGTGGTGGAGTTCTTTGGTACCATGGTGAGCCTGTTGATTTTGTGAGAATAAAGACTGTACTTGTGGATTTCTTGGTTGGAGAAATTTCCTACCGTAGTTATTGTAGCACACAACATTTGATTTTCGAGCATTATGCAACGCATTTCGTAGCCGTGGTTTGCAAGAGAGATTTTGCTCTAAAATTTAAGCATTTTGTGATTCACTTACTCTTTTAGACAGAAATTCCCAAAACTTGAAAAGTATAAGCAAGAATTTCTAGCACAGCATTTTTGTGGTCATACTTACAAGGCACCTAATGCTCTCGATAATGTCATCATGCTAGATGAAATCATGCAAGCTGCACTTCTATCTGTTTAAGACTGTAAAAAACATTCTTATAATACAGAATGCCAATTTCTTCATGAAGATTTCAATTCTTGTAAGTCTACAAACATCGCTTCCCTTCGGCCTCTTATCGGAGAAAAAATCATGAAATCCTGCACAACAGAAAATATTGCTAGATCTGGACTTAATTTGGGACACCTGAGACTTATATTCAAGAGAAGTGGTGAAGATGGACTAGTAGATGTTTTTTCTATGAAAAATAGTTTAGGGAATCCAAGAGTTACATCAGTTAAAAAGTGTTAGGAGAATGTATTCCAAAATTGTGTGCATATTTTAGCAAATGAATTTTATTAATCTGTGTTTTTAATCGAAGTTTGAAATTTGTGTGTTTGTTTTGAAGTACATGAACTGTGGAGACAAATATGTCTGTTATTTATTGGCATAAAAAATAAGCGAAATACATTCATAGTACTGACAATATTTTGATCAAACTCTCGAAAAAACTTTTTTGTCGAAAAGTTGCCATGGGTTATCTCTTTGTGAGTTGTCGTCCACGATGACCTATTTATTCTAAACTATAATAGCAGCATTGTTGAATAAACACAAAAAATATTATAGCTTCCAGATATGTAACCGAAATAAAAATTATTCAAACCCACCAAAAAAGTTATTTTTTTGTATATCCAAATTTTTTGCTTTTTGCATAATTTTAGTTGCCGAAAAATAATTTGTATTTTGAAGTATTTACATGTTTACAATAAAATACACAAGATAATTAATTTTTTTTCTTATGTTTTTATTCATTTTTTGTTATATAATGAATTAAGAGTAGCCGATTTTGAATTTTCGAAAAAGTTCAGAGTTATCTCCCCTGATGAGTTATCACCCTTGTTGACCTACTTTTTGTATACCCTACAGGGTGGTCATCAATATCCAACAAAACGTTCATATGCTTTCCAGGCATCAAATTTTATTGAATTATGGATCGGATACCTTAAATATTTCTTTGTGAAGACATGTACCTATTTCCTTGTCAAAAAAGGATATTCTCTGCAAGTGTAGTGATTTCTTGTTAACTTGATATTGTGGAATTTTAAATATGACTTCGCAAACATTAACATTTATTATATAACCTTAAGTTTATCAAATATTTTTTTTCAATATGCCTATAGACATTTCATTAGCCAGATTTTGAAAAATTAATTGATACTTTGAAGTATGTACATTATCATTGAAAGGATATTTAAATATAGGTTAACATGTGCACCAACATACAAATGATACATGTAAATGATCCGTTCATGCACATCTCGTCTTTGATTCAAACATGTTTAAATTTTTAAGGTAATCAATATCAAATTGTGAAATCTATATTAAATTTGTTTTACATTCAATAAGTACAACAATTCGTTTTAATCCTGGTCATATTTTTTTTTTAGTTTTGTAATTTGCTATGGAATTGATTGTTTTCTTTTCATTTTTAATTTAGATCTATAATGTATTTTCAATTATGCCCTAGGAGAAAAAATATTCACCTGCCTACCTACCTACCCAGCTTCAAAATTTAGGGTCGTTAATGAAAATACCATCATTTTTAATGATAGCCTGAACAAATGTGTTTTATCTTTCAAAGAGAAAAATAGATGTTTATGCACAGGGCTCTGTGTACAAAACGCAAGTTCATCGGAGGAAAATACCAAGAGAGGGCGCCATTTTGAAACCGGCCCGCTTCATTATAGCTGTTTTCTTATTGATATTGTTAAACTATACATACATGTATGCGTCAGTTTTGTGTAATAATTTTATATGATTTCTTCATAGCTCACCTCTGCAGAAATCATAAGTACGGTATATGAGATTTCTGTAAGTTTTTTTTTGTAGGAAAAGTCAAGGAGTTGTCGATATTTCATGTTTACATTAGAGATGATACATATTTATAGATAGTTAAATAGATAAAAAACGGAGATGAGATCTTACAGAAAAAACAATTGATTAATGCCTTTTGTTTCAACTTACAATTCCAAACATTTTCATACATATCAAGAAGCTAAAAAGAATTGTTCTATCATTGAGCGGGATTAAGAACTTCAGCAACTATTTAAAGCAATATGAGCTGTATTTTTTGGTGCAAAACCTACGGAAGCGTATTAGTGCCACTTTACATTAATGTGTGAATTTGACACTTTAAAATGTGAATTTTACAGATAAAAGTGTAAAATTTGCAGATTAAAGTGTAAAATTTACAAATTAAAGTGTGAATTTTACACATTAAAGTGTTAATTTTACAGATTAAAGTGTAAATTTTACAGATTAAAGTGTAAAATTTTCACTTTAAATAAAGAAAATAAATAATGTGAAGTGTATATGTGGCACTAATACGCTTCCGTAAAAATCTGTTAGTATGATAAGTCTGCTATTAACTTTTACTTTTATGATAAATGGAATTTGAACAAATCATTAAGTTTTGTCAAAAGAAAGATTTCTCTTTTAAAGAATATATAGCTAATCAAATTTGTACAGGACGACAATGATTCAATTTTGTAACAATTAAGGCTTCTTGACGGCTTTTACTACAAAAAAGGGTAATAAAAATTTAAAAGCCATAGCATGTCTGTCATTTTTGCAGAAAATAACATTTTCATTAAAAAATTTCAACATGAAAGTTGCAGCTCATATTGCTTTAAACTATATGCTGTCATGAGACCGTAATACCCGCACCAAGTATTTGCCCCTAAATAACACTGTTTTGTACCAGTTTATGTAAAAATGAAAGCCACATGCAAGTTCCGATAATAGCGAGCGCAGCGAGCTCTACCGGCAAGGAGTGTGTGAATAGATAATTCGGACTAGTTGGACATTCGTTCAACGGATTTTTTTGGCGTCAGTAAATCGGACCAGTAATGCATTGTTTTAATAGTCCCAGTAGTTCCCTGTAATCATGACAATTTTTATCACTTCACACTCTCACGAGACAGTATAAAAACAATAACAATTTACGACATACAGTCTCTGTTACCTCTAAAGTTCACATCAGTACACTCTCAATAAAAAAAAACAATCGAGTGACGTCACAATGGTTTACACATTGATCCGATAGTTTTTTTTCGGCGTCAGTAAATTTTGAGCCACAATTCATAGTACCAATGGTTTCCAACCTCACGTTCTCGCGATAATCAAAGTAAAAATTTTGAGAAGATTATAAGATGTGTGATTTTAAGAACATCATGCTTTTTAAGTAAATAAAACAGTGTAGTTTGCGTACTTTTATTTCTCAGGGGAGTTTTAAAGAGTCAGACGACACTTAATCGTGAATTTTGACATCGCAATAAGGGGAAATTTCTCTAATTGAAGTTATTGTAAATCTGTTGAAACTACCAAAATTCCATCAAAATCTTGCAAAGCTTAAGAATGACAACATTTCTGCAGATACAGGAAACAGTTGTAACTTGCACTCATTTGAATGAATGCTCACATTTATTTTATTCACTATAATTACAGTAATATCCTGGAACTTACACGTAGCATCGCCTTTTTTTTTTAATGGGGTGGGTGGGTGAATGGCAGCCTCATCAAAAAAAAAAAAGAAAAAAATCATGAAAACTTTAATCCTTCAGGTCTTTAGCAGTTCAATGGTTTCTTTATTTTCACTTCCATTTATTACATGCTCCAAATTCCAAAGGAGGGGGGGGGGGGCGCAATTCCATGTTCTTTTAATATGATAAGCAAATATTTTTAAGCGTAAATTAAAGAAAAAATTAAAAATTATTATTTTAAAAAGTGGAGGTGGCAAATCCATAATAAGTCGATTTTTATGTGTAAATTGAAAAAAAAAATTTAACGGGGGAGGGGGGGGGGGTGTCGGGATGCTCTATAATGATTCAATTTTTATGTGTAAGTTTAAGAAAAAATGTCTACTGCAAAAAAAGGGGATGAACCGACGCTACAATCACTTTAAAAAAGAAGATACAGTGCAACGAACATTTGTATTAAAATCTTTATTATTAAACAACAATGTATCTGAGATTAAAATGTTGTTTTACATACATGTATAAATAAAAAAATTATAACAAATCTTATAAACTATGAATAATGAAAATTTGATGGAAATAGATATGTTTTATTTTATTTTGCAATCAAATTCATTTACGTTGTTAATTCTATTTTTATTGATTTGTCATAATTCTTTATTTGATCACATGCTGTGCTCGCCCCGACGGTCGCACCGTGAAACATATTATATTTAAAAATTACAATTTTCAGAAAGGATGAGACCCCTTACCATATGACAATACACATGAGCGGCACCTTATGTACAAATTGGAATTAAACTGGTCGCATGTGAATGTTAAGTTAATAAATAATCTTAACATTTCATGTCAAAGAAAGTATAATGGTCTATATGATTTTTACAAACAAAATCAAATTATACCCCCTCCCCTCGGCGGTTGCCTGCTTTAGATTTGCTTCTGTGTGCCTATATGTACATCAACGTGCGCACAGATTATTTATTTATATCAATACATAATGTAGTAAAATTACCAAAATTACACCTCGGATCCCAATGCCCTCATAGTCATATAAACGCTCTAATCCATTGCGTTTCACTGTAAGGTAACATTATTTGGGGGGAAAATATTATATTTATACTTTATTGTTTAATTCAATAGGTAATATAATAACATCCTCTTTTAATATTTAAATAAGCTTATCGTAACCTATCCTATCGCATTTTTAAAGTTTCTGCCATTTTAATTGCAAAAGTTATTTTTTTCCTTTGTCAGACTTACACAATTGAGTTGACCCCATCTTCAAGTTTGCCCTGTTACAATTTTGTTTTACATTTGTGTATTACATGTAAGTAAGTGTAGAGACTTATCATGTTTATATGAGATATTATTGGAAGGAAGGGGTCTTTCTCTCTTAATGTATTATAATGCATCAAATACGATGTAGGCCATGACCCTATGGGATTGTTCTGACCCCATGAACTGCAAAATGCAAAATATCTACTTATGTCATTGTGATGCATCAAATGGTGTAAAGTACATAACCCCAGGTGTTGTCTTTAACATCCCCCTTTCTGAAATAGGAAATGATGATACACTATGTATTTTGATAATTTTTGAGATCCCCATCCCTAAACCGTATTTATTCTTGCTCTATGAATTGTGTCATTGTGCATCAAATGGTATATAGGTAAAACCCCCTTGGAGTTACCCTGATATTCTAGAACTGGAAATGATAAAGTATTTTTTTTTATTCATATGTACTGGCGTGCGACCAGTTCTCGCCGAGTACTGTGGTTTTATTAATTTTCAAGGGTATCAATTTTCGTAGGTAAAGTGAAAATCACAGTTTCAAAGATACATAAATTCGTGGTCAATGACTCTATCAATACATATTATTAGTAGAAATTGCACTTCAATGAACATTCAACTTCATGGATAAACTTAACAACGAAATCTACAAAAATTGGTATTCAACGAATATTGATAAAACCACAGTACCATTTCTCGCCAATGCATTCTTACGTCATTTTATCAATACAAAATAATATACAAAACATGACGTAACAATGCACTGACGAGAAATGGTACTTGGCAAGAACTGGTGGCACGCCAGTAGTGTTTGATCCTAATGATGACCCTGCTTTGTTTAGGAGACATTTACAATTGCCCAAAATAGGCGAATACACATGCATATACCATTTTGTTTATCTTAGAAATTAAATTTAGCAATTTCAAAAGTGTAAATGTGCTTTGGGATAAAAAGAGCAATAAAGAAATTATTTAAAACTAGTAGACTAATTGTTCTCGAACACAAATTAGAGGTCTTTCCACCATTATTTCTTATGTTTTGTTTCACTTTAATTAATAAAACATTTATTCTTCGTTACTTAAGAAAAAAAGTCAAAAGCTTACATATGCTATTTTTTTACCTTGACCTTTGACCATTATGTCATATTGAATGGAAAAAACGTCAACATTTCATTTTGAAGTAGTTGGAAGACCCAACAATGTAGGGTCAAAAGTTATAGGTGTTAAAGACAAACTTAAGAAACTTTCAGGGGCGATAACTGCTAGAAGGGGGCCTCGGACCCTTTCGGTATGAACAGATTGAAGAACCCTCTAAGTGTACTGAATACATTAGTAAAAGTTTCAAGTCTCGATCTCTTATTGTTTATGAAGAGTAGCGATAACAAGCATTATGTACAATAGGGGCGACAACTCTATAATTGTTTCAAGGTAGGGGTCGAAGGGTTATATTTTGAAATGTCTTATGATGTCCTACTACATCCATGAACAAGTTCTTCTCTACCACGCTAAACAAAAGAGATTTAATAACTCATAAGTTAACAGATTTCCAAATGACCTTGATCTTTGACCATATCAAGTGGTCTGATGTCTCTATGAGGTATGACAAAAAAGTTGTAAGTGTTTTATTGAATGTTAAAAAGTTTCAGGGGCAATATCTGCAAGAAGGGGGCCTCAGATCCTTTCGGTATGAATAGATTGAAAAATCCTCTAAGTGTACTGAAGACATAAGTAAAAGTTCCAAGTCTCTATATCTTATTGTTTCAGAGGAGTAGCGATAACAAGCATTTCGTACAAAAGGGGCAACAACTCTGTAATTATTCAAAAGTAGGAGCCAAGGGGCCATATTTTAAAATGTCTTAAGATGTCCTACTACATCCATGAAAATGTTTTTATGAAGAAAGAAATATGACTTTTGATCAAATCTCAATAGATCATTTGTCAATTATGCAACGTGTAATGGGATTTATTTGTTCTAGAAAACATTTTTTACCAGTTTCTAAAACTTTTAAGACCCCTTATTATATTTTGTTTTTAATAGACCATTCGACAATTAAGAAAAGTGTAAATGTAAGGGGTTTTTGGAGTGATAAACGTCAATTTTCTGCTACTATTTGACTCCCTGGATGAAATCCAAATCTTTGAGAAAGCAAAACGTAACAGACGGACGGACAGACAGACGGAACAGGGTAACAACAATAAACCCGAACTTTCTTTTGAAAGTGCGGGTATAAAAATCTGACCTACTTCATAGCCAACGACAATCACCAAACCTTAAGAAAATATTTACAAGAGCAAATTTTAATTCAACACCAGAAAACTTACCGCCCGCATGCGCGTCCATCGCCAACAGAAAAATGAATCCAGCACCAGAAACTCCCCTTGCAGTGAACATTTTGACAGATGCGCTAAGGGAGATTATCAAGTATTTGCATTTCATAAACTGAAAACCGATTCAACCGCCATGATACTTGTGAAAGAGAAATATTTCATTATTTTCCCTAAAATTTTTGTCTAAGTCTATTTTCCCGAACTTAAACGTTTTAAAATGAATTATGTCGTCAAAGATTTATTTCCCCCCTGAACAGACTCTCATTATATCATGCATCATAGGTAACGTTTCTAAGGAAAACAATTTCATATTTTGGAACTTCCAACTTTAAAGTGAATATGTCTAACTTCATAGTTGATTTTTCCAACTTTTAAGTTGGAATTTCCAACTTTAATCTTGGAGTTTCCAACTTTAAAGTTGTAGCTTCTAACCTAAATCTTGGAATTTCCAACTCTTTTTTAAAATTCATTTCTTCTAAATGTAACAGTATAAATAATATTACAGGCAAACTGGGCATAACCTTATTGTTGTATATGTCTGAACTAGAAGTTTTCATATAAACATATAATATTAAAAGGTTTAAATACATTCAGTATCAGATATTGAATATCGAAATAATTTTGAATAAAATACATGAATATAAATATAACAGTATACATTATATTACAGGCAAACTGTGCATAAACTTATAGTTGTATTTGTCTGAACTAGAAGCTTTCATATAAATATATGAGTAAAACGTTCAGATGTATCAGAGTATCAGATATCAAATATTGAAATTTTGAATCAAATAAATGTTATCTTAAGGTGGCTCTATACACCCACAGTTTATTCCAATTTTCGATAGAAGACAACAAAACATATACTTATCAAATATTAAAATGATGATATGGATACTATAGGAATTTTTAAAGAATCTTTTAATGTTTTTCTTTCCTGTTTCTGTAAAATATTTTTTTTTAAAAAAGACAGCTATTAACAAATTGAGAGAAATTTTTTTATCATATGATGGATATTTCCTTCGGACATATAAACAAAATTTAACACTTCTAATCATTCCAATATGCTATTATTGCAATGTTTAAGTATTTCCCAAAAACATAATTTTTCGTATTTTCTTATTCTGTTGACAAATAATCTGAAAAAGTTGCTTGATGTTATCGTATTTAAGTCCCAACTGGCCAAGGCCCAAATATCTTTGAGACTTTTCTTCTCTGAGTTGAAGAAAATTTCCTTATTATAATGTTGGAAAGATAAATACATACATATTATATTATATGCCTTTAATAAGTAAATATATTTGCTTCGATGCGAAGTCAAACAAATAAAGGGGAAAATTGACTTGGTTAATAGGATTTATGTATCCCGACCTGTAAGAAATTCAAAGCAACCCTCTCATCCCCATCAGGTGTCGATATCAATGTGCATTTAAATACAGTGTTATATATCGATGATGGGAAAGAAACTATTTAAAAAATTATACTTGATTTTATTATTTATTTCGATGAATGATACCACACAACGTGACGATGTCACATACCAAATTAAATCTATTCATTTAATAAATTTTTCAAAAGAGCGGTCCCCATACAATTCGCCTCAGTTTAAATCAGCCAGTACCGGAATTGCATGCTTCCAGATTTACTTTTGTGCGTACTGCGTCATCAAAAAGAGGTGTATAGAGCCACCTTAAGGTGGAATAACACACCTGGAAAAAGTCACTCAAATTAACGATAAATTATTTAATTATGGAAGATATGATGATAAATAAACTGTACATGTCAAATAAGCGAAAAATGTGCAGTTTCGGCATAAAAAATGAATGATATTATCTAAGAAATTCAATTCAGTAAATAACAATAAAAGCCCCTGAGGGATTCTAACTCGGGATGATCGGATCAGAAGACCGACACTTTATCCACTTAGCTACGGAGTAAGTTTCATGTTTCCGTCAATAAAATCCTTGTGATAAAAAGAAATGTCGTTTCGATCAGAGGTCAGCCATTTTGCGATGATGTGTTATTCCACCTTAAAATTTAAAACAAGAGGGTGTCGTTATTAAGGGTGTCGTAAATGCGGGATTAAAAAGAAGTACACAAGGCGACAATTAAGATAAAACAAAAAAGCCTTGGAATTTGTATCTACATGGCATTCATTAAAAATCACTTATAAAATAAATTACTTTTAAAGTTGGAAAAATCAGCTTTAAAGTTTGATATTCCAATATTAAAGTTGAAAATTCCATTTTTTAAGTTTGAAAATCTAACTTTAAAGTTGGAAGGAAATTCCAACTGTAAAGTTGGAAAAGTCAATTTTAAAGTTAAAAAAAACTGACCTTTATTTATTTTACAACGATTGAAAAGCAAGTTCTACAACTTATATTAATATCTCTCGTTGGCACGGATGTTAGCGCGAGGGGGTCATTGGTGTGGAAAGAAGCCGGAGTACCCGGAGAGAACCCACGTGTCCAAGCGGGCGACCGCCATACCCTATCACATACAACCACTGTCGATCACGGGGACCGAACTCGGGCCGCAGCGGTGAAAAGCGAGTGCATTGTCCACTACGCTACTTTAAAGTTAAAAATTCCAAGATTAATATTGGAAATTTCAAGATTTAAGTTGGAAATTCCAAAACTAAAGTTAAAATTCCTAGAAAAGTTTAAACTTTCAACTTAAATTATAAAAATCAACTTTAAAGTTGTGAAAATCAACTTTAAAGTTGTGAAAATCAACTGTAAAGTTGGAGAAATCAACTGTAAAGTTAGAAATTCTAAAATTAAAGTTGGAAATTTCAACATTAAAGTTGGAAAATACATTTAAAGTTTGAAAACCTGTACGCTTCCGTTTTTTTTCAAGTAGTTCAACAAAGAAGTTTTTTGAGGGAATGCAGTAGATAAAGTATATACAATACTAGACTTTGACCCGTGCGTGCACGGGTTGACATTGCTTATCGGACATTTACGAAATAGGTACATCGAAACACTTTAATTATTATTGACATTTACATAACAAAGCTATAAACGTACAATAATGCTATTAATTTTTACTACACTTTCCTTAGTTTGAATAATATGTGTCTCGGGAAAGGCCCTCACCACAGTTAAAATTATACCCTTATACCCGTAATGTAGCAGAAAATTGCAGAATCGCTCCGGAACGATTTTGGAGAAAGTTAATGAAGTTGCCTTGAAAATAACAGTCAAATTCATCGCAACAAACCTTTTTGAGACTACAAATACCTTTCGAGTAAAATTGTTAATCCATTGAATGGAAGAATTCAACACCTTTTTACCAACGTACACGTATTTTCTTTGTAAAACTGGGTCATTAGGACATTATTCATTTTTACGATAAAACGTATTCTATCTTCACTCTCCTTAAAAAATATATGTAACTTTTTTTGCATGTAATCAAACATTTTTGTCATCACGAAGACAAAAGTAAGTACTTAGTTGAAATGTATATTTGATATTTTATACTTTCTCTCATAAGAAATCATTTATATATAAGAACAGAATATATAGCAAAAGTCCAATGAAAATTTGCCCGTATTTGTATTACCATTTCTGAGTTTATTCATGCAGATATGATATTGTGGAAACATAAACTAAAGATCCCGTTAGCGTGAATGTTTTGCGCAAGCGCAAGATTGTAAAATCCAAAAAATTCAGGTGATTTCCGGGATTTTTTGAGGAATTTTCGTTAATTATTAATTAGCGAAGCTTAATTGAGAAAACATAAAAACAAATTGGTAATCTTCAAGTACCAATGATGTTTAAAATATATAAAACAAAAGACAGTATTCTTCCGATTTCTCGGTATTAAAGACCAAAAATTCGAATCTATTATTTTAATATAGTAGTATAGATGTTCCAAATGTATACCATTTTAGTATGTTGTGCACAAAGTCAAAAGTGCTGAAAGGTTATGAAATCTAAAAGCATTTAACTGTGAATATAAATTAATTCTCATTTCTGGATATAAATACCTTGTCTAATAAAATTTGGTAATTGGATTGCTTATTGTTTGTTAGAGCGGATGAAATTATTAATAAATCCATTTTCATTTATAATAACTATTAATACTCAATCTATATATTGAGTATTCAATCAAACATATCCCCTGATAATTGATCCAAATATTTCAGACTTTGTATAGAGGATTAGCAAACCAACGTGTTCGTGTAGAAAGGAAAATATATATGAGCATTACATTATCAGATTGTGTAATGACTATTTCTACACGTATGTACCAATTGAACATATGTGTAAAATGCAAAGTACCCGTAAGGTCGAACTTGTACTTATTGTAGCTTATGTTTCCCTGTTAGCTATCTGTTTAAACAAAATGTTTATTTTTCTTAAGTGTGAATATTTGATGCGAATACTGATATCAACAACATGAATTTCATTAAAATTTAATGTTCTTGGAGTTTTATTACTCGTATCTCTTCCTTTAAAACATGCGATGGCTCTAGCTGTTATTTTATTCATCTGTGATAAAAAAAAATATACATATATAAAACAATGATGTTAAAAAAAATAAAACATTCAATTCTCAATTTTCGACTGTGTTTAAAAATTCTCAGATAAGTAGGAGAGAGCATCTATAATTATATTTAAAACTGACATCTACATGTACAGGTACAAGTTTCAACCGCTAAACGAGAAAAGTTATGTGAGCTGGTTCGCGCAGTTCTAATTTGTATCGTACACGTAAGTAAGCGTACCCGTTGGTCTGCTAAACCCCTCTTTTTTCTTGTTCGGGGAATTTTTTTACTTTCATTTTCACAATTTAACCAATACAACTCCGAACTACAACCAGAATCCACGCAATGGTGTAATGAATTTCATAATTTTGAGAGGAATCGTGTGGCAATTACTTGTATACTTGTACTAGGCTAAGGTTACTGTCCTTTTAATTTGTGTATACGGGTTACCCAAAATTTTCTGCAAATGCGCAGCTAGGTAGACCTGTTAAATTGCACCTGGACAGTACCAGGTTGGCTGCCGTGGGACTAGAAACGATTTTGAATGCAACTTAGTTTTGCCCGAATATAGGCCCTTGGGTAAGGCCAATATAGCCACATAGCAAAAATGTATAAAATATTGAATTTTGTTCTGATATATTATTTTTAAGGTCGTTTGAGTCCCTCCAGTAACCTACTATAGCATTACCGTTGATCTTGCTTCGTCCGTTAACAAACTTACAGTTTTACCTTCATCTTGTAGACTTTAAGATAAATTGTCACTTGGCCATATAAAAATTAAATATGTGTTCTATTTTATGGAATCTATTTTAATATCCTATGCATTGTTCATGGTATCCCGTGATATATAATACAATTGTCCTTATAAATAACTTTTGATGACGTTTATTATTTATAAAGAAAACAAAAGGATTTTCATAGATGCATTTAATGTAAATCTTTACTCAACAAATTTCAGAAACATTCCAAAGTTTTTACCACATTGAACAACTATGAAAAAACATATAACGTCAGTGCTCCAAAAGACGTAAACACGATGTCAAGTCGATGAGTAAAACTCCTTACAGCAGCAGCTGTACGGGTCTTGAATTATATAATCTGAACATTGCTAGTTGAGTTTGTATTTCCCCAGAGTATTCATTTTGCCTAATTTGTACAATTATGACTGAATTCTGTGTTTGTTTATAACATTTTTAAAACGGAATATGGTTGTTTTCTTGACAGATTCATCTTGAATATAATCAATTTCAACCAAAGTAATATGATGCAAATTTTGCTTATTTACTCGACATTAATGAATACCTCAGGGTTCAATCGATGTTCCTCAAAAGTATGAAAAACTTCCAAGATTTCTGCTTTGAAACACCCCCTTTAGCTTATCAGGTCTCAATACACGGCTAAAAATGTGATGTCTACGGGGATTTTGTATTGAAGAAAACCCGGATGATAACGCTGAAAAATTGCGCGTGGTAATCCGAGTGACTTCCTAATGAAGAAAAGATGTAAACATTTCCCCATTATTAATCTCTGCTAGAATTCTGTATTCGTTCCTGATAATTTTTCCGAGTGAAAATGATATGGTGTCTATGAAGATATCTTGGAAAATTTCCTTTTCATCGATTTCTATTGCACTTCTTTCACATGTATGTGTATTTTTATTAAAAGCGGCCAAATGTGCTGCATAAATATCTTAGGACTGACCATGATTACAGGAAAAATGTTTTTATCTAAACTTTTTGTAGAAATAAAAGATGACTTTACTTTTTGTTTAAAATACAATTTAGAAGTTGTTTTATTAATACCAATTTTAAATGGCATCAGATATTCTGGTACACCCTTTATGTTTGAAGCAATAAACTGTACGCAAATTGAATGCATTATAAATGAAACCGAATATTTAAAAAGGCATGCAAGTCTCTTTTAAGAATTACAATAGCATAGGTATAAATAGTTGAAGATTCCTCCGACTCTTTTCCCCATTATGTTAGGGAATGGTGTTTACAAACATCAAATAAAAGCGATGGTTTCAGTTAAATGAGTTTCGAATTTGACTCTGGAATTAAGCTTAACAGGCAAACGTGAGACTCCCTATGGGACAGTTCCATTTCAATATTCACAAGTGAAGATTTTAAAAGAAAGTTCCCTCCGACTCTTTTCCCACTATGTTATGAGTTGATGTTTACAAACATATCAAATAAAAGCGATGGTTACAGTTAAATGAGTGTCGAATTAGACTCTGGAACTAGATACGATCTCGTTACGAGTAACGAGTAGGTCTTCCGTTCAATTTTTTAAACGATTCGATTAAAATATCAATGAAATTTCAGAATTCTCCCTCAACCACCTCCTTTTAGATAATGTATACGATTGTCAATATCCCTTAAAATGCTTAACAAAGAGTTTTGCTTTTTAACATACAGCACATTAAAGATTTAAGATTTTAGTCCCCTAAAATCTCTAATTACGTCATCAATGGAGTTGGAAATGAGTTTTACAAACAGATATTGCTGCTATCAACAACTTTGCTTCTATAATGCATTACAAAATCTTGATCTTTTTTAAGGTATGAGTAATAGAGTTTAGGAGTCTATTGGCCCCTAATTTTAGGGGCCAGCCCCTTTTTCTTGATTTTATACGAAAGGTCTCATGAATACTAACATTTTTTGTTCTTACATCCATCTAAAATTGTTGATCACTTTTGAGATACAAATGATTGAATATTTTAGGGGCCAGCCCTCTAGATCCTTAATGGGGACAGAAATTCGTGTTTTGATAAGTGGAATCAATTTCAATCATTTTTTCAAACATTTTCTCTTCTATGATGTCTAACAAAATATGTATACTTCTCTAGTTATTTTTCGTCAAAGTTTAAGTAATTTGGCCCCTAAAAATCCCTAATTACGTAATAAATGGGCGTGGCAATGATTTTTTCAAATAGATATTGGTACGATCAACAACTTTGCTTCTATAATGGCATGCATTACAAAATCTTTATCGTTTTTAAGTTACTTGTAATAGAGTTTACGAGTGCCTTGGCCCCTAAAAAAAAGGGGCCAGCCCCTATTTCTTGATTTTGTTGAAAAGAACTTTTGATTATCTACCACTTTTGTCATATATGTTTTAACAAAATATCAACTCATAAAAAGATACGGATCAAAACGTATGAAAAATTTGATTCGAAATTCGTACCCAATTTTCGAGCCTATGCGAGCTCATAGAAATGGCGCCACTGGCGCAAGAAAACTACATTGTGCACAACTTCAACCTATAGTCTACCTATCCTGAACATTTCATATTCCTATCTCTGATAGTCTCTGAGTTTATGTCTGCACAAAATTAGTCGTAAAAACTTACAAAATCGGCCGTAAATCGGAACCGGAAGTGCCGATTTCAAAATTTCAAAAAACTTCTAGAATTATGACCACTGGCAATCATCTGAGAAAAATTGGTCGAAATCGGCCGAATAGTTTTCGAGAAATCGCGTGCACAAAATTCGTGGAAAAAAATAATAATAACTAGATACGATCTCGTTACGAGTAACGAGTAGGTCTTCCGTTCAATTTTTTAAACGATACGATTAAGATATCAATGAAATTTCTGAATTCCACATTAAACACTCCCTTTCAGATAATGTATACGATTGTCAATATCCTTTAAAATGCATAACAAAGTGTTTTGCTTTTTCACATTTTGCATATTAAAGATTTAAGAGTTTAGTCCCCTAAAATCAAATCAATGGGTGTGGCAATGAGTTTTACAAACTGATATTGTTATGATCAACAACTTTGTTTCTGTAATGCATTACAAAATCTTGATTATTTTTAAGGTATGTGAAAAAAACTTTACAAGTGGCTTGGGCCCTAATTTAAGGGTCCAGCCCCTTTTTCTTGAATTCAGTCGAAAGGTCTCATAAATTCTAACATTTTTTGTGATTACACGTATCTAAAATTGTTGATCATTTTTGAGATACAAATGATTGAATATTTTAGGGGCCAGCCCTGTAGATCCTTAAAAGGGACAAATATTGGTGTTTAATTGATGGAATTGATTAGAATCATCAACGCAAGCATTTTCTCTTTTACAAAGCTTAACTAAATATGTCTCCTTCTCTAGATATATTCCGTCAAAGTTTAAGTACTTTGGCCCCTAAAAATCCCTAATTACGTAATACATGGGCATGGCAATGATTTTTCCTGATAGATATTGTTACGATCAACAACTTTGATTCTATAATGCATTATGAAATCTTTATCATTTTTAAGTTATCTGTAATATAGTTTACGATTGTCTTGGCCCCTAATTCAAGGGGCCAGCCCCTTTTTCTTGAATTCAATCGAGAGGTCTCACAAATTCTAACATTTTTTGTTCTTACATCTATTTAAAATTGTTTATGATTTTTGAGATACAAATGTTTGAATATTTAAGGGGCCAGCCCTCTAGATCCCTAATGGAGACAGAGATTGGTATTTTGATTGATGGAATCGATGAGAATCATCAATGCAAGCATTTTCTCTTCTACAATGCTGAACAAAATAAGTCTCCTTCTCTAGATATATTGCGTCAAAGTTTAAGTACTTTGGCCCCTAAAAATCCCTAATTACGTAACAAATGGGCGTGGCAATAATTTTTCCTGACAGATATCGTGACGATCAACAACTTTGCTTCTATAAAGCATTACAAAATCTTTATCGTTTTTAAGTTATTTGTATTAGAATTTACAGGTGTCTTGGCCCCTAAATAAAGGGGCCAGCCCCTCTTTCTTGATTTCGTTCGAAAGAACTTTCGATTATCTACTACTTTTGTTATATATGTCTTATCAAAATATTCACTGATAAAAAGATACAGATCAAAATGTATGAAAAATTTGATGAAAACTTCGTACTTAATTTTCGAGCCTAGGCGAGCTCAAAGGAAAGGCGCCACTTGCGCAAAAAAACTACTTTGTGCACAACTACAATCTATGGTCTACCTATCCTGAAAATTTCATATTCCTATCTCTGATAGTCTCTGAGTTTATGTCTGCACAAAATGGGTCGTAAAAACTTACAAAATCGGCCGTAAATCGGAACCGGAAGTGACGATTTTAAAATTTCAAAAAACTTCTAGAATTATGACCACTGGCAATCATCTGTGAAAAAATGGTGGAAATCGGCCGAATAGTTTTCGAGATATCGCGTGCACAAAATTTGTGGAAAAAAATAATAATAATAACTAGATACGATCTCGTTACGAGTAACGAGTAGGTCTTCCGTTCAATTTTTTAAACGATTCGATTAAAATATCAATGAAATTTCAGAATTCTCCCTCAACCACTTCCTTTTAGATAATGTATACGATTGTCAATATCCTTTAAAATGCTTTACAAAGTGTTTTGCTTTTTCAGATACAGCACATTAAAGATTTAAGGTTTTAGTCCCTGAAAATCCATAAATACGTCATCAGTTGGTCGGGCAATGAGTTTTACAAACTGATATTGTTTCGATCAACAACTTTGTTTCTATAATATTATACAAAATCTTCATCGTTTTTAAGGTATGTGTAAAAGACTTTACCAGTGTCTTGGTCCCTAATTGAAGGGGCCAGCCCCTTTTATTCCGTTAATTCGAAAGGTCTCACGAATACTAACATATTTTGTTCTTACATGCATCTAAAATTGTTGTTCATTTTTGAGATACAAATGATTGGATATTTTAGGGGCCAGCCCTCTAAATCCTTAATGGGGACAGAAATTCGTGTTTTCACATGTGGAATCCATTTAAATCATAAATTCAAACATTTTCTCTTCTATGATGTCTAACAAAATATTTCTACTTCTCTAGTTATATTGCGTCAAAGTTTAAGTTCTTTGGCCCCTAAAAATCCCTAATTACGTAATAAATGGGCTTGGCAATATTTTTTTCTAATAGATATTAGTACGATCAACAACTTTGCTTCTATAATGCATTACAAAATCTTTATCGATTTTAAGTTATTTGTAATAGAGTTTAAGAGTGCCTTGGCCTCTAAAAAAAGGGGCCAGCCCCTTTTTCTTGATTTTATACGAAAGGTCTCATGAATACAAATATTTTTTGTTCTTACACCCATGTAAAATTGTTGATCATTTCTGAGATACAAATGATTGAATATTTTAGGGGCCAGCCCTCTAGATCCTTAATGGGGACAGAAATTCGTGTTTTGATAAGTGGAATCAATTTAAATCATTTATTCAAACATTTTCTCTTCTATGATGTCTAACAAAATATGTATACTTCTCTAGTTATTTTTCGTCACAGTTTAAATACTTTGGCCCCTAATAATCCCTAATTACGTAATAAATGGGCTTGGCAATGATTTTTCCTAATATATATTGGTACGATCAACAACTTTGCTTCTATAATGCATTACAAAATCTTTATCGTTTTTAAGTTATTTGTAATAGAGTTTATGAGTGCCTTGGCCCCTAAAAAAAGGGGCCAGCCCCTTTTTCTTGATTTTATACGAAAGGTCTCATGAATACTAACATTTTTTGTTCTTACATCCATCTAAAATTGTTGATCACTTTTGAGATACAAATGATAGAATATTTTAGGGGCCAACCCTCTAGATCCTTAATGGGGACAGAAATGCGTGTTTTGATATGTGGAATCAATTTAAATCATTTATTCAAACATTTTCTCTTCTATGATGTCTAACAAAATATGTATACTTCTCTAGTTATTTTTCGTCAAAGTTTAAGTACTTTGGCCCCTAAAAATCCCTAATTACGTAATAAATGGGCGTGGCAATTATTTTTTTTAATATATATTGGTACGATCAACAACTTTGCTTCTATAATGCATTACAAAATCTTTATCGTTTTTATGTTATTTGTAATAGAGTTTATGAGTGTCTTGGCCCCTAATTTAAGGGGCCAGCCCTTATTTCTTGATTTTGTTGAAAAGAACTTTGGATTATCTACCTTTTTTGTTATATATGTTTTAACAAAATATCAACTCATAAAAAGATACAGATTAAAACGTATGAAAAATTTGATTCGAAATTCGTACCCAATTTTCGAGCCTAGGCGAGCTCATAGAAATGGCGCCACTGGCGCCAAAAAACTACATTGTGCACAACTTCAACCTATGGTCTACCTATCCTAAAAATTTCATATTCCTATCTCTGATAGTCTCTGAGTTTATGTCTGCACAAAAAGGGTCGTAAAAACTGACAAAATCGGCCGTAAATCGGAACCGGAAGTGCCGATTTCAAAATTTCAAAAAACTTCTAGAATGATGACCACTGGCTATCATCTGAGAAAAAATGGTCGAAATCGGCCGAATAGTTTTCGAGAAATCGCGTGCACAAAATTCGTGGAAAAAAAAAAAATAATAACTAGATACGATCTCGTTACGAGTAACGAGTAGGTCTTCCGTTCAATTTTTAAACGATACGATTAAAATATCAATAACATTTCTGAATTCCACCTCAAACACTCCCTATCAGATAATGTATACGATTGTCCATATCCTTTAAAATGCATTACAAAGTGTTTTGCTTTTTTTACATTTTGCATATTAAAGATTTAAGAGTTTAGTCCCCTAAAATCAGTTATTACGTCATCAATGGGTGTGGCAATGAGTTTGTCCCCTAAAATCAATAATTACGTCATCAATGGGTGTGGCAAGAGTTTTTCAAACTAATATTGTTATGATCAACAACTTTGTTTCGGTAATGCATTACAAAATCTTGATTGTTTTTAAGTTATGTGTTCGAGACTTTACGAGTGGCTTAGCCCCTAATGTACGGGGCCAGTCCCTTTTTCTTGAGTTCATTCAAAAGGTCTCACAAATACTAACAATTTTTGTTCTAACAAGTATCTAAAATTGTTGTTCATTTTTTTTTTTACAGATGATTTAATATTTTAGAGGCCGGTCCTCTGGATCCTTAATGGGGACAGACATTGGTATTTTGAATGATGGAATCGATGAAAATCATCAATGCAAGCATTTTCTCTTCTACTATGCTTAACAAAATATGACTCCTTCTCTAGATATATTGCGTCAAAGTTTAAGTACTTTGGCCCCTAAAAATCCCTAATTACGTAATAATTGGGCGTGTCAATGATTTTTCCTGATAGATAGTGTAACGATCAACAACTTTGCTTCTATAATGCATTACAAAATCTGTATCGTTTTTACGTTATCTGTAATAGAGTTTACGAGTGTCTTGGCCCCTAATTTAAGGGGCCAGCCCCTTTCTCTTGAGATCATTCGAAAGGTCTCACGAATAATAACATTTTTTGTTCTTACACCTATCTAAAATTGTTTTTCATTTTTGAGATACAAATGATTAAATATTTTAGGGGCCAGCCCTATAGATCCTTACTGGGGACTGACAATGGTGTTTTGATTAGTGGAATTGATTATTTTTATTAAGACAGACATTTTCTCTTCTACAATACTTAAGAAAATATGTCTCCTTCTCTAGTTATATCGTGATAAACTTTTAAGTACTCTGGCCCCTAAAAAACCCTAATTACGTCATAAATGGGCGTGGCAATGATTTTACCTGATAGATATTGTTACGATCAACAACTTTGCTTCTAAAATGCATAACAAAATCTTTATCATTTTTAAGCTATTTCTCATAGAGTTTACGAGTGTTTTGGCCCCTAATCTAAGGGGCCAGCCCCTTTTTCTTGATTTTGTTGAAAAGAACTTTTAATTTTCTACCACTTTTGTTATATATGTCTTAACAAAATACCAACTAATAAAAAGATACCGATCAAAACGTATAAAAATTTTGGATAAAAATTCGTACCCAATTTTCGTGCCCAGGCGAGCTCAAAGAAATGGCGCCACTGGCGTAAAACAAAATAATAGTGCACAACTTCAGACTATAGACTACCTATCCTGAAAATTTCATAATCATATCTCTGATAGTTTCTGAGATCAGCTCTGCACAAAATAGGTCGTAAAAAACTACAAAATGGCCGATAAATCGGTACCGGAAGTGACGACAACAAAAATTTCAAAAACATATAAAATTCAGATCATGACTCCTCATCTCTGAAAAAATGGTTGAAATCGGCTGAATAGTTTTCGAGAAATCGCGTGCACAAAATTTGGAAAAAACTAGAGCAAAGCTCGTTGCAAAGCAACGAGTGGGTCTTCCGTTAATGTCGGAAGTAAAGCTGGAAGTTCCTGTAAGAAGCAGAGCTCTTAAACCAATAACAAGAGTACCTTAAATAAAAAGATGAAAAAAAAACGAATTATTCCTGGTACGACTTAACAAAAACCGAATAATTTTAGGTACGACTTAACAAAAACCTTTCCGATTTCAAGAACGACTTAACCAAAAAAAATCCGAATGTGTTACAGTACGACTTAACAATTAATTTTTAGGTACAAGTTAATTTAACCAAGAACTTGATACTAATTTCTTAACCAAAACCGCGGAATAAAAATTTCCGGAAAAATCATTTTTTGAACTCGTATATCTCTGTAATGCATCGTCCGATTTTAAAACGGCTTTCAGTTTTAGATTCAGCTAAATAAGCTCTTTAAAACACATATTCATTTTTGATTTGATCAGAAAATTCATTTTTTCGAAAAATTTGATTCCCTTCCGCTTTCAACCGGAAGTGACAGATTTTCATTTCCAGCCTTATTACAGAGGTAAATCGATTAAATCATAACCATTGAAAATTTCAAACCTCTATCTTAAAGCGTTTTTGAGAAACGCCGTGGACAAAATGACTTTTTGAAAATTTTAAAAATGACGTAACGTAAAAACGGAAGTGACGTTGTCAAGAAAACTTTAACATCTTTGAGGGATAATAGTTTCACATTAACTCTGAAAATTTCATCAAAATCGGTTGGAAACTTTTTGAGTTATAAAGCCGAGAAGGAGTCAGAAAAAAAAAGAAAAAGTATAATAACTAGAGCAAAGCTCGTTGCAAAGCAACGAGTGGGTCTTCCGTTAATGTCGGAAGTAAAGCTGGAAGTTCCTGTAAGAAGCAGAGCTCTTAAACCAATAACAAGAGTACCTTAAATAAAAAGATGAAAAAATCGAATTATTCCTGGTACGACTTAACAAAAACCGAATAATTTTAGGTAAGACTTAACAAAAAACCTTCCCAATTCAAGAACGACTTAACAAAAAAAATCCGAATGTGTTACAGTACGACTTAACAATTAATTTTTAGGTACAAGTTAATTTAACCAAGAACTTGATACTAATTTCTTAACCAAAAACGCGGAATCAAAATTTCCGGAAAAATCATTTTTTGAACTCGTATATCTCTGTAATGCATCGTCCGATTTTAAAACGGCTTTCAGTGTTAGATTCAGCTAAATAAGCTCTATAAAACACATATTCATTTTTGATTTGATCAGAAAATTCATTTTTTCGAAAAATTTGATTCCCTTCCGGTTTCGACCGGAAGTGACAGATTTTCAATTCCAGCCTTATTACAGAGGTAAATCGATTAAATCATAACCATTGAAAATTTCAAGCCTCTATCTTAAAGCGTTTTTGAGATACGCCGCGGACAAAATGACTTTTTGAAAATTTTTAAAATGACGTAACGTAAAAACGGAAGTGACGTTTTCAAAGAAACTTCAAAAACTTTGAGGCATTATAGTTGCACACAACCTCTGAAAATTTCATCAAAATCGGTTGTAAACTTTTTGAGTTATAAAGCCGAAAAGGAGTCAGAAAAAAAAATAAAAAGAATAATAATAATAATAGAAAGAAACCGAAGAATAACAAGAGGGTCTTCCGTTGGAAACGGAAGACCCTAAAAATAATAATAATAATAAGAAACAGTACGAAAACTATAAGGTCTTCCGTTGGAAACGGAAGACCTTAATAATAAGAAGAAACAGTACGAAAACAATAAGGTCTTCCGTTGGAAACGGAAGACCTTAATAACTAGATACGACCTCGTTACGAGTAACGAGTAGGTCTTCCGTCCGATTTTTTTTTTTTAGATAAAATGATACCATGAGATATCGATACAATTTCAAAATTACCCCCCCCCCCAAAAAAAAAAAATTGAAGATAAAGAATAAAAACCCTAATTACGTCAGACATGGGCCTGACGATGACTCTTTCAAACCGATAGTGTAGAGATCAACAACTTTGATTTTTATAATGCATAACAAAATATTTATCGTTTTCAAGTTATTCGTAATAGAATTTACGAGTCTCTTGGTCCCTAATTAAAGGGGCCAGCCCCTTTTTCTTGATTTTATTGGATAGAACTTTTGATTCTCTACTACTTTTGTTCTATATGTCTTGTCAAAATATCAACTGATAAAAAGATACTGATCAAAACATATGGAAATTTTGATTCGAAATCTGTACCCCATTTTTGTGCCTAAGCGAGCTCCAAGGAATAGCGCCACTGGTGCAAAACAACAAAATAGTGCACAACTTCAAACCATGCTCTACCTATCCTGAAAATTTCAAAGTCATATCTCTTATAGTTTCTGAGATCAACTCTGCACAAAATTGGTCGTAAAAAATTACAAAATCGACCGTAAATCCCGACCGGAAGTGACAACGACATAAAATTCAAAAACATATAAAATTCAGATAATTTCCCATCATCTGTGAAAAAATTGTTCAGATCGGTTGAGTAGTTTTCGAGAAATCGCGTGCACAAAATTTGGAAAAAAAAAATAATAATAAACAGTACGAAAACAATAAGGTCTTCCGTTGGAAACGGAAGACCTTAACTAGAGCAAAGCTCGTTGCAAAGCAACGAGTGGGTTTTCCGCTAATGTCGAAAGCAACGCTAGAAGTACGTCGATCTAAGAAGCAGAGTTCTTAATCTAGTAACAAAGAAACCTAAGTACAAAAAGATAAAAAAAAAACGAATGATTTTTGGTACAACATAACATAATCCGAATGGTTTTAAGCACGACTTAACCAAAAACCCTTAACCATTTCAAGAACGACTTAACAAAAAAAACAATGTGTTTAAGTACGACTTAACAAATTTGACTTCATTTTAGGTACAAGTTAACTTTACCTTGAACTAACATCTTTTTTCTTAACCCAGAATGCAAAATTAAAATTTACGTAAAAAATCAATTTTGTTTAAAACATAATTCTAAGCAACTTTTCCTCTTCACTGCTTTTCAAAGGGTTGACCTTTCGTACTGTGTGCTCGTTGCGTCATTAATTGTCAGAAACTTATCGATGTAAAGTTTACTTTACTGTACCTCTGTGAATATTTTCAGGGCTCTACATTAACTTTTTTTCCTACTTGTCCAATCGGACAAGTGACCAAGATATTTACTTGTCCGAACTTCAACTTCACTTGTCCAAAAAAATTTCAATATTAAAGATCAAATATTGTCAACTTGAAAACTACAGTTCTGTATTACTAAAATAAAGTCATTTATTGATTATTCTTTCCATAATTAATAACCTGACTTCTTAAATGGAAACTTATTGTCTTTCCTAAATGTATTGGTTCCATATAACATTAAACATGATTTGTCAGCTGTAGCTTTGTCATGGCAAATTACAAGACATTTTAAATTTAGCATCAGGTTTTAAAAAAACATGTAACTCTTATATTGATTTCTCATCTGTTTTTTAAACTAAACATGGAAAGTCATCATAGTCTATCAATGATGAATGAAACCTAATATGAATTACATTTCTTTCCATAATCCTATTAAAGTTTATCTTTGCTACCTGTTCTTTTTTTTTTTTTTTTTTTTTGATAACATGTGTGTTTGGTACTGTTTAAGAACTAAGATCCACACCTTTACAGTTCAATATTGAAAGTTGTTTGTAATTACTGGTAGTGAACTTCAATCCCGATCAAGAGTAACTCAATTGCATTTCAATTTGAAGTCGGGATCGAAATTCAAAATAACTAATCGATAAACTTATAACGGGACTACGGATAAACTTATCACAAAACTTTCTTTACATTTTAAAATGTTGGAGACTTCTTTACATAAAAATGCACTTGTCCAGTCGGACAAGTGGCAAGCAATATTCACTTGTCCGTATATTTTTTTAACTGGTACCGGACAAGCGGACAAGCGTTAATGTCGAGCCCTGATTTTCTGTGTAAAATTACTATGAACCAGACAACATTGAAATGGTGAACATTTCAAAGGGCCCCGCTTATGTTATTTCAGAGAATTTTGCTTTGACCTTTAACTTGAAAAAATCCAGCTGGCATAGAACTTTTAATTCAATTTCATTCCCCCTAACATACATGCATTTTTGTTCAATCTGACCAAGATTAAGCATATTTGGAAAATAATCTACTGTCTAAAACTAATTTTAAAAAGATCTGCTATGACCTTCACATTGACAGACTTGGTTCAAGGTCACTGCACGCCATTAACCAATAAACTCTGTAAAGGTAAAATATTAGCCAAATAGGGGCTAAAAGGAGAGTATATCTATGCTCTTAAAATATGGATTTTTGTGTGTTCTGATATGACCTTGACTCTTCATCTACAAATATCATTCGAGGTCATTGCATATATTTTGATCAAAGGCATCATGTGGGTGAAGTATGAGGCTGAATGGAGCAAAGGGAGAGAAGATATACTCCGGACAAGGATTTTTAAAAATATAATTCTGCTATGACCTTCACAGTTTCTTTTCACAGAAAATAGGTTCAAGGTCACTACACACCCTTTACTCAAAAGCTCTGCTTATGTGAAGTCTGAGCCAAATAGGGGTTAGTAGAAAGTATATATGCTCTCAAAAAAGGATTTTTGCATGATCCGATATGATCTTCACCCGTTACCTAGAAATTTCATGCAAGGTCACTGCAAATCGTTTAACCATCGAGACACTCTGCGAGTATTAGCCAGATTGGACCAAAGGGAAAAAAGATATGCCCCAGACAAGGATTTTATATATATAATTCTGCTATGACCTTAACCTTATACCTAAAAACATGGTTCAAGGTCACTGCGCATCCTTCAACCAAAGGAACCCTGTGGATGAGGTATGAGCCAGATTGGGCCAAGGGGAGAGAAGCTATACTCCAGTCAAGCAATCTCGGATGGACAGACGGACAAATTGATCACTAGAAGGCGCCCGCATAAACATGCCTTTTTATCTAATTTAAAATAGTATCCATGCTATCTGCCCTTGGTGAATAGTCATCAAAACCATTCATCAGCAGAATTTGATTTCCCTCCTTTTTAAGGTGGTATGGGACATCTGTCGATATTAATGTGGATTAAAGTACTACTGTATATAATTGAAAACTTTTCACCGGTTTAGAATTTTCAAATTTTACAATATTTAACCAAAAAATAGCTTTTAAAAATATTTGAAAAGGTAAAAATTGTAAAAACCCCAGCGGGATTCGAACTCATGACTTACAGGTTCCTAGTAAACCCTCTAACCCACTGCGTTAAGGAGTTAGGTGACCATTTTTGAAAAGAAACTACATGTACTTATATAATTACACTTTATTTTATTGTTTATTTCGATAAACAATACGTCACAACATGGAAGTGTCCCATATCACCTTAAACTCAGAACACCTCTGACCTAATAAGATCGCCGCATTAAATACAAAGTTTGCTTTAACTCTAATTTGTTTATCATCAAGAAATTCTGCATCGCTGACAAATAAAGTTTTCTTCTGTATAATGAAATACCAATTAACTGACTATTCGGACAATAGCAAGTTTATTGTCCCACTCCACAGCAACTATTTCCCTTGGCTTTGCCTCATTAAATAGTTGCTGTCTTGGGGGACAATAAACTTGCTATTGTCCTCATACCCAGTAAATACTAAATGGGCATATAATATCCCATCCACCTACATTTCATGTTATATAACCTCCCGTTTGTAACCTTCAATTTCACTGTAAAGTCAACACATCTGTCATAGCCGCAAGTTTCACAATTTATTTCTGCTTCTCATGTACTTAAAATTAGGGGCCTTAATATTGCTTACCAATTCCAACAAGAGACATCCCTCTAACTACTGATAATCATTAAAATTCATTTCATGAATCTACGCAACAATGATAAACCTTCAAGTACAGTAACTCTCAATTTTACAAAAATATTGACGATACTTTATCCGAAACTGTTCCTTGTACCTTTAACTTAGTACACTAACATTTTTATGAAAAGACGGTTTGTCTTAGAATAAGAAAGCTAAAGCAATTCTGAGAAAAAGAATACTACATATTGCCAATTCCATTGAGGTTTAATAAAAACATGGCCATTTAAGTGAACCCACCATTTCCAATTTCCTTTAGTAAACACAGATTTACAGGGTTCTCCATAGTAAAACATCTTTACCTGACCTTTTAGAGGTCAACTGTTGTTCAACCACCTTTAAAAAGAAACCTTATACAATACAACATATGCCTACATGATATAATCATGATAAAAGCTTCACATCACTTAGAAATACCCTTACATGTATACCCCCCCCCCCCCAATCTTTTGATTTTCATAAAAAGTCATGGTTTGAAATGTTTTACCTAATTTTATGAAACGTGTGGCAATTTCCTTGAGTAATTTCTCACACATATTTGAAAACAATCATCAATGATTCTAAAATTTGATCTTTATTTGTTTATTGTATGATTTGTACCATTTTAATTAACAAATAGACAGCTGTCCTGCTTGTGATTTCTTGTTTTCATGAAAAAAGTAAGCTAACAATCATATTTAGTGAATATCTAATCTATTCTGATTTCTAGTCTCCTTCTAACCATGCTAAAACAGTAAGTTACAACCTACAAGTTAGACATCTGCCTTAAATTAGAATTAAATTCAAACACACCCAGGTAGCTGAAGACAGAGTTGATTTCAATGAAAAATGTTCAAATTTGACATGTTTTTGTACTTTTTTTCTGCATATATACCTTAGAAAGGTAGAAATAGGTTGTTTCTTGTTCATTTCAAAAGTAATTATCATAGCAGATGTTATTTCAAAGTCAAATGTACATTTACATATCCTACATGTAATCTTAATGCAGACAATTAAATAGAGGGGGGGGGGGATTTTTCAATTATGTAAACACATCTAAATATCTTAATGAAATAAAAAATAAAGGAAACATAATTGCATACTTTTATTGAAAAACAAATTTTCACAGCAATTATGAATTTCTTTAAACAGCCTTAATTTTGTTTTCATAATTTCTTATCAAACACAAACCACAACATGGCATGATGCTTTCTTCAAGTTCCATTATTGTTCATGCATTATTGGATTTAATTTGAATTACCGGTAAATAGTCTGTAGAACACAAGGAATATGCATGTGGATAGAGGTGACAGGTTAATCTCAGGAGCTGACCCACAAGAATCAACAGGTACCGGTAAAAGCCATGTGGTAACAAGAGGCTGTTTTGTGCTGAAAAAAAAAAAATAATAATTAGCTGTGTTTACATACATGTACTAGTAATAGCTGTGTTTACATTAACATATGCATAGTATTTCTGTAAAAAATACACTGACCATGCAGTGTAATAAGTATGACATATCCCAATACATGATATAACATTTAGGCAGTACAAGATCAAAAAATTGCATATCAAGTCATAATATAATATTAAAAAATTTTCATAGGTATAAACACTTATCAAATTGAGAGAGAGAGAGAGAGAGTTTGAGAGAGAGAGAGTTTATTACGGTACCGTACTTGTAGTGCAACAGACAATATTTCAGTTCGTAAATTACAAATGAATATTACTCACCGAACAGCGTCAAAGTACATGTACTGGTATTAGCTTCTGGTATACCATTTTTTATCAATTCTACTGTGTTTTGTTTTTTTTGGCAAATAAATTTAGCGAGGGTTTTTGTTTATTTTCTTATAAATTACATGTTTTAAAAACAATACTATGTGTAATAAGCATAAAACATGTATGAGTAAACTTAATGAAGAATTTTTAATAGATTATTTTTCACAGAATGTGGTACATTACATGTATGTCAATCTTTATAAAACTAGCGTATATTTCGTGCGCGGCACGTCACCCGTGCGCGGCACGTCTTTTAACCCCAAGGAACCCCAAGGAAACCCCAAGGAAACCCCAAGGAACCCCAAGGAAACCCCAATGACAGAAATAAATAACTATTGATACCCAAGGGGGTCTCATTAGAGTGCAAGGGTCACCCCTTACCCTTGGTACCCCAATTATACCCCCAAGGAACCCCAAAGATAACCTAATAATACAGATTTATAACTCCTGATACACCATAGAACCCCTAAGAACCTCAAGGATACCCTAATAATACAAATTTTAAACTCTTGGTACCCCTGGGGACTCACTGGTATTCCAGACACACCTCTAAGAACCACAGGGAACCCCAGGGATATCCCAAGGAACTCCAAGAATACCCTAATAATACAGAATCATAACTCTTGATACTCCATAGAACCCCAAGGATACCCTAATAATACAAATTTAAAACTCTTATTAACCCTGAGGACTCATTGGTATTCCAGATACACCTCTAGGAATCCCAGGGAACCCCATAGATATCCCAAGGAACTCCAAGAATACCCTTATAAAACAGAATCATAACTCTTAATACTCCATAGAACCCCAAGGATACCCTTATACATTGTAATACAAATGTAAAACTCTTGATAACCCTGGGGACTCATTGGTATTCCAGATACACCTCTAAGAATCCCAGGGAACCCCAGGGATATCCCAAGGAACTCCAAGAATACCCTAATAATACAGAATTATAAATCTTGATACTCCAGAGAACCCCAAGGATACCGTAATACGTTGTAATACAAATTTAAAACTCTTGATAACCCTGGGGACTCATTGGTATTCCAGATACACCTCTAAGAAACCCAGGGAACCCCAGGGATATCCCAAAGAACTCCAAGAATACCCTAAAAATACAGATTCATAACTCTTGATACACCACAGAACCCCAAGGATACCTCAAGGAACTTAAAGGATAACTTAATAATACAAATTTAAATTCTTGATACCCGTAGGGACTCATTGGTATCTCAGACAAAACCCACGGATACCCCAAGGAACTCTAGGGATACTCTTATACATGTATTGGTTATATAAATTTTATAACTCTTGATATCCTATGGAACTCCAAGGATACACTATATCTCTTGATACTTTTTGGGTCACTTTGATATCCTAGACAAATCACAAGGTATCCCAAGGAACCCCATGGGTACCCCAAGAAACCTAAAGGATACCCTAATACATGTAGTACTCTAATAGTAATAATACAGATACCCCATTGTTATCCCTGACACACCCTATGGATACCTCAAGGAACTCCAAGGATACCCAGTAATATAACTTTTGATACCCAAATGAACCCCAAGGATACCCTAATAACACAATTTTATATCTCTGGATACACCCTCGGGGCTTTTTGATATCCCAGACACCATTAGGTATCCCACGGAACCCCATGGATACCCCAAGGAACTGAAAGGATACCCTTATAATACAGATTCATAAAACTTGATACCCCATAGAACCCAATGGAACCCCAAGGATATAGCCTAATAATTCAAATTAAAAATTCTTGATACCATTGGGGACTCATTGGTATCCCAGACACGCCTCTAAAAACCTCTATAAACCCTAGGGAACCCCACAGAAATCCCAAGGAACTCCAATAGATACCCTAATCATACAGATTTATAACTCTTGATACACCATACAACCCCAAGGATACCCTAATATGTAATACTTTAAAACACATTTGGTCTAGCCGAAAAATTTTTGTCTATAAATTTGTTTCGGACTTGTGATATTGCATTACATTCTAAAATATAATGAAATTCATCGGCTATACGTTTTTTGTAACAGAGAGGACAAAATCTTTCATTTAATGGGATACCTTCCCATCTTCCCACTTCAACTGGTAGATGGTGATTTGAAGTACAAAAGAACTATATATATGATATGAGTTAAATTTGGCCCCCATTATTCGCAATTTTTTAAAGTGTTTCAGGTACAATAATATGTTATGTTATATTTTAGAAGAGTAGATGTAAAATTTATTTTTCACCTATTTATTTGATTTTTTTGCACTCACTGGCAGAAAATGACGTCAGAAGTGACGCTATTTCAATCAAAATCAGTCAAAAATTTACATTTTTCTTATCTTTTTATGAATGGGAAATATAGAGGGCATGCTTGAACAGGGGAAAATTTTTTGTCACTTATTAGCCTTGGCTAGATACATCTCTGATTAAAATATTTTGTTTGTTCAAGCATGCTCTCTATTTTTTCTGAAAGAAAAACTGCTTGAAAACAAGCTGTTTTATCATGTGTATGCTAAAAATGCAAAAATGGCAGGAAAAGGTTGTCTTTACGATGTCATATTTCTAAATTCTGGGCAGTTGAATCACAATGAACATTATGTAAAAACATCACATTTATATTTGTACAAAGAAAAATGATGATGTTCATTTTAGGGGGCCATTTTAGGCCCATATCATATATATAGTCCTTTTACAAGAATTTTTCTGAATTTCGTGGGTAAAATATTGAAATAGTTCCATCAGTCTGAAAATGTAGTCCTAAATGTACATGTTGTTGAGCATTTAATTCTTTTATATCATAACCAACTATAGCCAAATTGTATGATGTACGTGATAATTCCTCTGCATTTCTTATAAAACATCACATTTATAGTTTTTTTCATTATTAAAATCAACAGCCCAAAACTTGAACCATATAATGTTTATTTTTTCAAGGTTTTTGATAAGGGACATAGAAGGGGTAGTAATGTCATAGTTTTCCTTCTCCTCAAAAGAATGAATATTGAGTAATTTTACATGAAATAAAAATTAGCTTGTACAATCAATCATGATAGAACAAACCCTTTTTAATTATCAAAATTTACTTCTATTACAAGTATCTAATTAATTTTTTTAACTTTATTTTAAACATAATCTAAAAAAACTGCCTGTTATTTTTTTTTTATTAAAAATTTGCTTAAGGTCAATAATTGAACAGACTATAATTTACCTGTAATTAATTTCCTTTGTTCTTTGAAACCCTTACCTGAGCACCATTCCCACTTAGCTAAAATCAGTCACCCATAAAAATTTCAGAATTATAGCAAAGTGGGAAGACACCCAAAATTCACAAGGGTTGTCTACCAATAAACAAGGAGATGTAGGTGTAGGTAAATATATTGCAACAGTGATGGTGAAGCCATTGTGTATACATGTAAAGAGTTATGTTGGCCCTTTAATCCCTGTCCAAGAGCTACCACCAATATACAACAGGTGTCTACCTGCAATTAACAGGTATTTTGGTGCCTCTCAGGTGAACATTCTGCACGCATAATGGGTCAATCCATTGTGTTGTACCCACGAAGGGGAGATAGCCCCACTCCACACTTCCATGATCACTTCTCAAAAGTACTCCAATAAGGGTAACACCCCCTATGTCAATAGTAAAACAAGTTTGGGTCTTTGTAACTGAACAATATCTTTCTCCACTTCATTTGAAAATTTCACCGAAGAAACATTGTCATATGAATGGTTCACCGGAAGAATTGCAGACTTCCTTGTGGTGACATAAAATTTAGTGCCTTATTTTCATGAATTTGATATAATTTGTTACTGATTCAATATTGGCTGATCATCAAGTGGTAAGAGACAACAAATTCTGCCAATTAATGGTACTCGATTATGATTTTCAACCGATTTGACAACACTGATTGTTAAATTCATCCAAAGTGAACAGATATTGGAGAAACATTATTTTTATCATACCAGTATGTATTGGGGTATCACAAGTGTTCCTTGGGTTGCCCAGATGTTTTTATGATATTCCATTGAGTAATTGGGTATAATTGGGTATTAATTAGTAATATGTTTTACAGTACAACCATTGGGGTGCACAGGGCGAAAAACCATCTTTAAGCAAGTCCTTAAAGGTGGCTTAAAGGTGACTTAAAGGAGCTTAAAGGCTATACAACCTTTAAGCCGCCTTTAAGTCACCTTTAAGCAAGTGCTTATAGGTCCTTAATGTCCAAACTTCTTTAAGCTACCTTTAAGCCACCTTTAAGCATCTTTAAGTGGCATTTACGCTCTCTTTACACTGCCTTTACACTGTCTTTAAGTGGCCTTTAAGTCAATATTGATCAAGCTGAACAATAAAAACATATATTAAATGCAAAATGCTCTTTTATGGAGATGGGTGGGGGTCATCCGAGTGATAATATAATTTCCAAGGAAGGGGGGGGGTGTTCCAGGCGGTTTTAATCGTCGCTCCATTAAACACAGATCGCTATCATCAGCACCGCTCTGATGGACACAGATTGCCGTTATAAAATTCTTTATAAGTTTTTGGGGGTTTCAAAATTATTGTAGGTATGAGCGCAGTCTCTGTATCTTAATATGTGCATAAAACTAATTAAAGTATGTTTGTTTCCTATTATAAATTAATCGGTGAAAAAAATCTCTCTCTCTCTCCTTCTCTCTCTCTCTCTCTCTCTCTCTCTCTCTCTCTCTCTCTCAGTTCATCCGGTTATTAAACAAAATAAAGATAATGAACCAAAAATGCATGATTTAATTTGTTAATCGGTTTAAGGTTTGTATTTTTTTTTTCAATTTTCATTATTTCTAACTCTAGATCTGCTAGATACATGTTAAAGATGAAAAGACTCTCAACTGCCTTTGTTATATCGGGCAGGATATTACTGCTTTGTTTGTCTAGACATAGTTTTGTTCGTTTGTGTATATCTAATTAGAGTCTATTGTTTGTCCAACGTAAGAAAACCCCTGGAACTAACACAGAATATACAAGATATACACAGCAGTTGTGTCGTGTGCCCAGGTGCATGTTTGTGTATATCTAATTAAAGTCTATTGTTTGTCCAACTTAAGAAAACCCCTGGAACTAACACAGAATATACAAGATATACACAACAGGTGTGTCGTGTGCCCAGGTGCACGTCAGAGTTTCTAAAGGCGTTGAATCTTAGTATGTACGAGTAAAAGTTAATTTACATTTGTAATTCATTTTCAAAGTATTATTTCCTAGCTCTGGGTTTCAAAGATGTTACGTCTACAAATTAACGATACATGTATGTAAGAGTAAAATCTTGAGGCTAATTAATTAATGTACCGGTGATCATAAATAAGGGTTGATTATTTAAATATATGTATAAGGGTAAATATGTCAAATATACCCGGCCTGGCACATCATATAATTGTATGTACAAGTCATTTGCAATTGCCACATGCAGTAAATACGTCACCGGTAATTGGTAATTTTGTTTGTTATAGAATTGATAGTTTAAAAATCATGTACATGTACATACAATTACATGTAACTATTTAAACATATTGGAACGGCGCCGCGATCATGAAAACCGGGAAATTGCGGGAAATTGAACAAATACCCTAATAGTATCAATGCATTTAATAAAAGAAATGATTTCATTTTCTTTCTTACATTTTTATAGCTATAAATTAGATGAACGTATATCTACTCGGTTTAAATTTATTAACTAAGAAAGCCTACTATAGTGAACCTAACGGTTTCCATTTAGGTATAATATATTTTTGTTCACTGAAGACCAAGTTTCGTATTTCATTCTAAATACATGCATGCATGTAATTTATAAATTAGATATAATTGATTGTTACAAACTGAATGGTTTGTCAAAATCTTTTCAAGTAAACACATTCAATACAGTGATTCAATATCCACTGATATATAGGATAAAAAAACGCTCATATATATGTAAGTTGCTGTGGCGCAGAGGATGTGTGGTGATGCTTGTAAACTAAGGGTCCCGTGTTCAATTCTCGCCGTGGCCGTTTTTTTTTTTGTGTTTTTTTTTTTCATTTTTCTTTCTAGAACAAAAACCGTTTTAATACCTTTTCTTTCATAAAGTTAATACATTTTGTTGGAAATTAAGCACAATATTGAATTAAATTTTTTTTAATGGCTTAAAGGTGGCTTAAAGGTAGCTTAAAGGTGGCTTAAAGGTGGCTTAAAGAAGTTTGGACATTAAGGACCTATAAGTTGTCCTTAAAGGTGGCTTAAAGGTGGCTTAAAGATAGTCTTTAAGCTGCCTTTAAGCCATCTTTACGCTTTCTTTAAGCCACCTTTAAGCAATACTTATAGCTTAAAGGTAGCTTAAAGGTGGCTTAAAGATCGTCTTTAAGCTACCTTTAAACACCTATAAGCTATCTTTAAGGAGGACTTAAAGATGGTCATTCATCCTGTGGTGGTTATTAAATTCTATCAATTGGGTACCTTGCAATTGGGGTTCCTACCGGTATCCTTGGGGTACCAATAGTTGACCTTTGGACTCCAATGAGTATCCTGGGGTATCAATAGTTATCAATTTTTATAATTGGGGTATCCTTGGGGTATCAGGAGTGACCCTTTGATTTTTAATGAGACCGGCCTTGGTCATCAAATTTACTTTCCACCATTGACTTTATTTGAGGTATCTATGGGGTTCTCAAGGGTATCCTTAATGGGTTCTCATTGGTATACTTGGGATTCATTTGGGTTCTTTGGGGTACTTATCACTTTAAATACATATGTATAACAGTAATATATTTACAAATTAATGTATCTGATGATATTTTTTTTTATTTAATTGTTTTAATGAAAAACCAACAAAATGACAATAATCCAACCCTTTGCAGTAAATGGAAATACCGGTAGCCAAGCAATGCTCTTCTGTTGATAAAACTTTGAATATCTTTCTAATAAGAGTCTTAACAGATGCAGTTAGTTGTTTCAAATTTTCCTCACTTTCTGCTATGGCCTATGGTACAATGGAACTCCATATCAGAAAATTGATCCCATAGGACTTTATATATGATTTTCTTTGACAGGCTTTTTAAATTTAATAAACTCCCAAAACATTACCATAATTACCATACTATGTAAAAATATGTAAGAAAGAAAATTTAATATTACAAACAATTTTAAAATTGCAGAAACACTACAATCATATCAGTAATTTTAATAAATCTAATTTAAATTAGATTCCCTGTAGGGTCTTTTCATCAATTTACTTGCATGACTAATAAATTTAAACAACTTCTAAAAATAGTTCACTTCTTTATTTTAATAATGATATTATTTATTTCCTTTTAAATTAGCCCCAAAGCCACTGCCCATTTTACAGATTATCAATTTTCCATACACACATGCTCCATCTAAACCATGGCTCAGATAATGGCCCCCTTGGGATAAATGAATTCAGCCAGCTCCTAAGAATTTATCATTGACAAACAAAAATTCTGCATTGTCAATTGATAGAATACTTATAAATGATAAATTTAGTTAACGCATAAAGACAAAAAACCTCCATTTGAATGTATTTTATATAAATATATTTAAGGGTGTTTTAATGCTATAAATTAATAAAATCTGTAAGGATTACCTCCCTTACTTTTCAACATCAGTGAACAATATATAGAATGAGGAAAATGAAAACTGTCATAAAATCATTAAATCTTGTCTGATCCTAAAAAAATTACAGGTGCACATCTTCAGATGGTGATCAACATATGTACAAATTTTCAGACTGTTCCATGCAGTAGTAAAAAATTCTATAGGGGGACAAAGTTGCATCTACAGAGAGACGGACAGACGGACGGACAGGGTGAAACCAATATACCCCCTTAAACTTCATTTGTGGGGGTATAGGGGTATTATGAGACTCCTGGGGTATCACTAGTTACTAATTTCTATTATTGGGGTTACTTGGGGTTCTAATGAGTATACTTGGGGTTCCTTGGGGTATCCTTGGGGTACTACGAGGTGACCCTTGGATTCAAATGAGACCCTTTGGGTATAAATAGTTATTAATTTCTATCACTGGGGTACCTTGGGGTGAGCCTTTGATTCGAATGAGACCCCTGGGGTATCACTGGTTAATAACTTTATCATTTGGGTTCCATGGGGTTCTTACGGGTTTCCTTGGGGTTCCTTGGGGTACCCTTGGGGTACTAAGAGGTGACCCTTGAAGTCCAATAAGACCCCTTGGGTATTAAAATTTATTAATTTTTGTCATTGGGGTTCCTTGGGGTTCCTTGGGGTTTCCTTGGGGTTTCCTTGGGGTTCCTTGGGGTTAAAAGACACACCCTTTCGTGCGCCATAAATTGCAAGTTTTTTGTAAATATCATTTACTTGGCAAGCATGATAGGTATATATGGTCTAACCAAAATTTTCTTCATAAAGCTACAGCCGTATGTACCACATATATGTTTTGTCACAAGTATACATTTAAAAAAAAAATACCCAAATTCCAACAGTTGAAATAAACTCAACTCATTCTCTGATAAGTTCATTGTGTTTTGTGCGTGCATATCTTATTTGTCTGCTGCAACAGCAGCCAATCAGCGGTAAGCTGAATCCACAAAAAGAAAGTTTGTGTTTTAGGAGCGGGTAAATTGTTTATGCGACACTGTCAAGAAAACCACACCAAATAATAACAAGAAACATAAATATTCACTTAAATGTATTGTGTTGTAAAGTAAAGGTTTTTAACACTTATTGCATCTTGCAAAACATGTGATGACCCTTAATCATCTGTCATATATCTGATATACATGTATATGTAAAAGATGGGAGAAATAACGATAGAACAAACTGGGATTCGAACCTGGCCCTCTGAATCTCTAGTCAAGTGCTCTACCAACTGAGCTACATGTATCTGGCACCGGTATTCAAACCAGTCTGACCGTCACATTCCTCCCCCCTTAAATGATCTTCACCCTCGAAGATCACCCCTGGCAGGATCGAGTTAACCTGTTAGTTCCAGGGGTTGGTCACAACACCAATATTGTAACAGGATGGTAGAAATAATGAAGGAGCAAACCGGGATTTGAACCTGGGCCCCCTGAATCTCTAGTCAGGTGCTCTACCAACTGAGCTATCTGGCACTGGTATTCAAACCGGTCTGATCGTCATATATATAAAGAATTATTTTAAACAATGTTGTTCAATAAAAAATAACACTCGCAACCTTCAGTTTTTGTCTGTAAGTAATCAATATTGGCGTGCGATCAGTTTCGCCGAGTACCATTTCTCACCAGTGCATTGTTACGTCATTTTATCAACACATAAAATTACATACGAAAATATGATGTAACAGTGCACCAGCGAGAAATGGTCCTCGGCGAGAACTGCTCGCACGCCAGTACTGCCAGTAGTCAGATTAAAAAAAGAGAATAAAAAATTACATTTAAAACATTAACAAAGACAATTTAAGTACACATCATAACTGCTAAACAAGAAAAATTATGTGAACTGGTAGAATGGTACGCATAGTTCTAACTTGTAACCTACATGTAGAAGTACATGTACCGGGTACCCGTTGGTCTGCTAAACCTCTCTAATGATACAATGATCGGCATCATAAAGATATTAAAGTCATGTTTTAACTCTGAAGTCTGAAGTATACAATTTTATTTACTTGAAGTTATGTCTACAGGGTATTCATGACTACATTTGGAGTCTTCTGCACAAGAATATATGATATGTTTCTAATTAGACCCTGCTTTGAATTTTGAGTTGAAAATTCACAATCTGTTATTTTTTTAAATAGATAAATTCAGTTACCCTTTCCAGTCCCCCATGAACCTCGAGCGAGTCTAAACATCCATGAAACATGTAAAAACAAGAAATCATCTTGACGCAAGCGTCAAATGGGCCGCAAAAAATATAATTGTTGTATGAGTCATTGGTTGTTTACATTAAAACCAACCACATAATAGAAAATAAAATTTGGTTGTACTAATTTTTATGGTAAATTTTAATATAATTTCAGCAACTTGTTTTGAAATTTAACTTTTTACTATTATCACAAAGAATCGAGTTCGTTACTGTAAGCATTTCTAACGGTAATTGTTTGATCATTGCCATAGTATGAAGTAATGGAAAACACATTGATTTGTACAATTCAAAGTTCAACTCATCATTTTTCTCTTGGAGATTATGTATTTCAAACCAATTTGTTTTTTTTTTGTTGCATCGTATTGAATGAAAACTTAATGCATTAGTTTATATGAATTTAAGAGACCACATGATAAAATAGAAATTGATTAGTTTAAATTTTCCAGTCAATTCAAATTTTCATTTCTGTCATATTTTTGCGTAAATAATTGAAATTGATGTCATTTCATGATATTTTCTACCACATTTTACATGGAAATATAATAAATACACACACAAAGTCATTTTATTTGACACGGCACACAGAAATTCAAATATATCATTTATAAAAAATTTAATGACATTCAGGTCTTTAGTATTTTAGGTCTTTAGTATGTACCGCATACCGATCCCGATGCATTGTTTTGAAAAGAATGTAAAAACTCCGAAGTTTTCCGAATAGATTATAGTCTCGATAAAAACGCGCCAAACATGACAATCTATTAAGTATGACCTACTAGTATTTTTCAATTACGAGTGAAACAAAAAATATGTGATATTTTTTAAAAGGTACATCACACAAACAAATCCACTTTAAGGGTTCTTCATTTATTCGGATAAAGGATTTAAAGGATTTAAACCCTGTAATATAATTCATAGATATCAGCATAAAAAGGATCAATTGTTGACAATAAGTTTCAGCATAAAAATATACAATCATAAAATACATATTCATGAAATACATAAATGCTCAGAGTTCACTAATCAAACTATTTGTAAAGAAGGATAACTCTGATTAAAATGCATCATAATTTCAGTGTCAAGAAGAGTTACTGCCCTTGAACACAATTTACAAAAATATAGAAATATGCTCTACATCTTTATCAATATTTAACTAAATAAAAACATATACTTTCAATGTAACTCCTTTGTAGATAACATTTTATCAAGATACATAAAATAAATATAAAAATATAACTTTGCAACGATCACCTGTTTATGGAACAAGGTTTCATGCACAATCCTGATTACTCTGAGAATGGTACTCTTTAACTACAAGTATTAAATATGGTAACAATAACTAACCTTTCACATATATTAGAAATGAGATACTATAGCTTAGATATCAGAACTATGAATTACTGGGATAATTTATAAAATACATTCTTTCATAAATAAGGTATTATAACCTCAAACAAGTAGAATTAGCCAAATGTACCAATTAATAGAAAATATCATTATCATCTATTAAATTATATATTAAAGTTCAAGAATACCAAAAAATAGAACACTTACTATAAATGACTGCTTCAAATATGTTAATGAAATAAATAAATAAGTGAAATCGTCTCTTGAAGAAATTAGGTCTTACTCCTAGGAATACTAGCCTTGGTCTGTCACAAAGGCTACTCAGTTAAAGCGGGAAAAAATCATAAAAACATACTATTGGCTAAGTAAACCACCTGATCCTGTCCACATGTATGTAAGTGACCATACAGGTGAAATGACTTAAGGCTATAAAATATTAGAAACCACTAGAAAAGGTAATTAAGTAATGATTACTTGATAGATGCATAAAAGACAGGGAGTTATAGGGATAGTAGTCTGTTTCTAAATATGTACATGTAAAATATGGAATATAGGATGATGATGATGATGTTGAAGATGAAATATGAATAATATGCATGAATGTAATTATCATAAAATGCACCCTATTACACTCTCCCCCCTGCTTGAAAATGATGTCCCATCATTTTGCTGGTTTAAAAAAGTATAAAAGTCTATTTCACAATAACTTTTAAAAGTCCATCCAAAAGTTTATCACGATGGTCTTTCAAAGCTGGTTCTTTAGTTACTTTGAGAAGGAATTCAGCTTTGTCTCTCCAACTTGTTTCTACTACATGTTGATTTACAAGAAATTGGCCTGTGTTCATCCATGTTGGTTTTCTTCTAACTCTTAATGATCTACGAACTTGAGGTTCTGGTGAATCTTCAAGTTCCTGGGATTCTGCATCTTCCTCCTCATCATTAGTATCCAAATGCTGGATAGCGTTTCGATCAGCCGGCTGTTGTTCTTCATCTTCTTCAGCATCTGCGTCTGCATCTGCATCATGTAAGAAGTCCTCTTCTGCAATATGTGGTTCATGGACAGGTTCCACAATATCACCTGCATCCAAATCACCAACATCTTCTCCCAAGATCTTCTCAGCAGCAGTGTGAGGAACATGTATGACGTCATGTGGGAAGTCCATGTCTTCATCACTGTCTGTGTCTGATTTAACAGGCTCAGTTGGAGTTGGCTCTTCTGATTTGTTTTTCAATTTCCTCTTTCTTGGTACTGGCTTTGGTAATATGTCGATTCTTTCTGGTGGTATAAAATTCAAAGGAAGTAATAAATTCCTATGCAAAGTTCGTACTTTTCCTGATTTGTCTTCTCGCTGGACTCTATAAACAGGAATATCAGGATTTGGTTGTGAAAGTACTAGGTACGGTTCACTCTCCCATTTGTCGGCAATTTTGTGTTTTCCAGTGAAAGACACTATCTTGACGAGAATTCTATCTCCTGCTTTGAGTGTTGCCCCTCTTACTTTTCTATCATAAAAATCTTTCTGCTTTTCCTGAGATTGTTTTACATTCTGTTGTGCCAAATTGTAGGATGTTTCAAGTCTCTCTTTAAGTTTCTCTATGTAATGAGTCATTGTCTGTTTATCTTCATATGGATTTGTTTTAAAAGCTAAGTCAATAGGTAGTCGGGGTTCTCTGCCGAACATAAGATAGAATGGGGTCTGTCCTGTTGAAGATTGTTTCATACAGTTATAACAGTGGACTATCGGACCAATATGTTTCTTCCAGTCTTTCTTCTGTTCTGGGTGTAGAGTTCCTAACATCTTGATTAAAGTACGATTGAATCTTTCACAGAGTCCATTTCCCATTGGGTGATAAGGTGTAGTTCTTGATTTCATCACACCAGTAATTTCACATAGTTCTTTGATAAGGTTACTTTCAAAATTTGCTCCTTGGTCGGTGTGGATTTTCTTTGGTATTCCATAATGGATGATAAAGTTATTAAATAAAACATCAGCTGTTGTTTTTGCGGTTTGATTTCTTGTTGGAATGGCTTGTGCATATCTGGTAAAATGGTCGGTGATGACAAGTACATTTTCGTAACCTCCTTTAGATGTTTCTAGGGTAAGAAAATCTAAGCACAAAAGTTCCAAAGGTTGACAAGTTTCGATGTTTACAAGAGGTGCTTTGTGATTTTCAGGTGATTTTCTCAATATACATCTTTGACATTTTTTAATGTATTCCTCTATGTCAACTGTCATTCTATGCCAGAAGAATCGGTCTTGTATCAATGATGTTGTTTTATCTCTCCCAGGGTGACCCATATCATCATGTAGTGATTTCAGAATTGTTGGTATGTACGATGATGGTAACAGTAGTTGATACTTCTTCTTTTTCTGGACAAGAGTTTCTCTGTATATGATTTCATTGATGATTTTCAGCTTCTCAAAATTTCTGTATATTGTCATATGTTCTGGAGATGTTGGCATCTCTTTTCTGAATGGTTTGACTTTGCTCCTAATGTATGGAAACCAAAATTTCAAAACTGGATCGTTGTATTGGGCGGTAGTGATGTCTATTTCTTCATCAATTTCTGGCTGAATCAAATCTTCTTTTATAGATTCACAATCTATGGCAAGACATTCTGCGTAAGGTGACACATTAATGGCATTGCAAATGGATTGGATTGCTTCTCTTGAGATGTTGCAAGTTTTTTCATGGTTTTGGTTTGTCAGTCCAGGTAAACGGCTTAAGCTATCTGCATCATTGTTAGATTTTCCTGGTCGATAAATAATATCAAAGTTAAATGATGCTAAATTTGCTATCCATCGTTGACTTGTTGCATCAAGATGTGCTGTTGATAGAACATAAGTTAGAGGATTATTGTCTGTATAAACTTTAAAGGTTTGTCCATAGAGATAGTCCTTGAATTTTTCACAAACGCTCCATTTTAAGGCTAGAAATTCCAGTTTATGTACAGGGTAACGTTTTTCAGATTTGCTTAAACCTCGACTTGCATAAGCTATTACTCTCTTTGTGTTGTCTTGTAGCTGATAGAGAACTGCGCCAAGTCCTAACAAAGAGGCGTCTGTATGAAGTTCAAATGGTTCATTGTAATTTGGAAATCCTAATATTGGTGGTGATGATAAATGTCTCTTGAGTTGTTGAAATGATTTCTCTTGATCTTCTCCCCATTCCCAAGATGGCGGTGCTTTGGAATTCTTTCGGCTCTTCTGTGAAGTGGGTGGCATCAACTGATTTAATGGTTTCGCAATCTTTGTGAAGTCTTTGATGAAACGTCGATAATAACCAACGAATCCAACAAACTGTCTTACTTCATCTGGTTTGGTTGGTCTAGGCCAATTCACAACTTTTTCAATCTTGTCTGGATCTGGTTCAATTCCATTTTTAGAAACTACATGACCTACATATTTCACTTTATCCATGAAAAATTGACATTTTTTAGGTGAAAGTTTTAAATTGTTCTCTCTGATACATTGGAATATGCTTTGCAGTCTTTTAACGTGTTCTTCAAAAGTTTTTGAAAATACTATAAGATCATCAAGGTAGATGAAACAAATGTTCAGATTTAGATCTCCTAAACAGTTTTCCATGAGTCGTTGATAGGTTGCGGGGGCGTTAGCTAAACCAAATGGCATGCGATTATACTCGAAAAATCCCAAAGGTCCTACTGTGAATGCTGTTCTCTGTTTATGATCTTCAAACAATTCAACTTGATGATATCCGCTCTTCATATCGAGGACAGAAAAGTATGAGTTTCCACCAAGAGAGTCTAATATTTCTTCTATTCTAGGAAGTGCATATGCATCTTTAATTGTTCTTGCGTTTAACTGTCTATAATCGACACACATGCGCAGATCACCGTTTTTCTTTCTACACAGTACAACGTTACTAGTCCATGGTGATTCTGATCTTCTTATGATTCCTGCTGTTAATAATTGCTGTAGATGGTCTCGAACTTCTTGGAACATTGATGGCGGAATTCTCCTGTGTCTTTGCTTGAAAGGAACTTCATCATTCATGTTTATCTTGTGTTGTACTCTGTTACTGTGACCAATGTCTGTATCACTAGTCGAGAAAATGTCTTTGTTTTGTTCCAATATTCTGTATCCATATTGCTGTTGATTTTGTGTCAGATTGGTTGATGAAATTTTCACTAAATTCATTACATCTTGATTTTCTGAATCTGTAGAGGTAGTTTGTGGTTGAACATCTTCAATAAGTACAGGATGTAGCTCACACAACAACGCTTTAGGCGGTATCTTGACAGTTCTTGTAGTGATGTTGCTGATGTTGACTTCTACTTCATAGTTGTCTTTGTATTTGTACGACACTAAAGATGGAGAAATGTCAAGGTCATCTGGTATAACAGATCCACTAGTTTTCTGAAGTACTGCACAAACAGGTTGGTATGGTATCTGTCTATCTATGAATCCAGATATTGTCACTTCCTTGTTTGGTGGTATGATTATACTACAAGTCTCTGCTGATTTAACAATGCCTAGAATGTTTCTATTACGGTTAAGTTCTTTCTCTCGTAGAGCGACACATCTAAATGCTAAGTACCATGGTGTTTTCATTTGGGTATTTTGCAGAAATCTTTCGCCATTTTGTTGTTTCACACAGTTCATGATATTCTTAATAAAGTTTGTACCAATTATAGCTGGAACTTTCTTACTGTAATCAGTTGTCGGTACAACTAACATAAGACAGTCATTCGTATTTGGTGAACTAATATCTTCAGTGCTGACAGTTACTTTGATATATCCTAAGTATGGCATGTTCTCTCCGTCTGCACATTTGATTTTAATAATATCGTCCAACGAATGAAGTGGAACATCTTGTAGGTAAGAATTGTAAAAGTCAGTGTTGATGGTACACACTGTAGCTCCAGTGTCAAGTAAAGCTGCGGTATCTACACCATTAATGTTAAGGTGTATAATATTCTGTTCTCCCATCAGTCCTGGTATTTGTTGTTGTAATTCAGTGAGGCTCTGTATTGGTTGACCATGGCCTAGCGTCTGCCTCTCGATGCTAGTCCTCTGTAGTTTAACGGTCTGCTGACATGGTCTGTTCTCACTCGACATCCATACTGAACGTGTCCTTCCTGTCCACATCTATAACATATGGGTAGTCCATTAGGTCCCATTGAACTTCGTCCAGGTCTTTGGTGTCTTGCTTGGAAGTAATTTCCTTGTTGACCTCCGAATGAACTTTGTTGTTGTTGTCCAAACTGTTGTTGTTGTATGGGTACTTGTGGACGAGGTGCAACTGGATGCTGAAAGCGTGCTCCATTGTTTCTAGGGAAGAAGTTTCTATGATATGGAGGCTGAGGTTGCTGTAGACGATCATCTTTCAGTTGTTGCACATCAGCTGTTAATTTGAGTAGCATCCCTTTGATGTCATCCATACCGGAAGCTTCATCTTCTTCGTGAGTTACACTCATAACGGTTGGTCCAGTTTTCTTTCCTTTGTTTACTTTTCTTCTCTCATGGTCCTGTTCAATTGCTCTTAGTTCTGATCTAAGTTCATCAAATGACAGAATTTTATCATGGATGTATCCAGATATATCCTTCAAGTCAGATCGAAGTCCATCCCAGAATGCATGACGTAACATATTGTCAACTTGAGAATGTCGAACTTCACCATGCATCACAGCTTTATTTATGATCTGTTCAAGTCTACATCCCCAGTCAGAAACACTTTCATTTTCCTCTTGTTGAGCACTATAGAATTGTCCAAGTATTCTTTGACAACTGTCAATAGTATCGTAGATGGAGTTCATTTTCTGAATGATGCTATCTATTGTTGCTCCTGGTCCGAGTCTCATGAGGATGTTGGCTGCTTCTCCTTTCACTGATCTCCGGATGGCTTGTAGAATCTGATCATGTCTGTATACTTTCTCGTTGAGTAAACATTGGATTTCGTAGCGCCATAGTTCATAACTTGTTTCTCCTCTCGGCGATCCAGAAAATGTTGAAATCCTAGGAAAGTTCATATACTGTTTGGTTGTCTCATCTGTTTGTTCAGTTTTTATTTTCGCTGTTGCTCCAAGTTGCGACTTCTCCTCCAGCCATTTCTTGAGATCGTCTGGTGTATCGCATTTTGGTTTTAATTTCAAAGCTTCAAATGCTTCAATGATTTTCTTTCCTTCCTCCTCAGAAATTTTGTCTCCCATGCTGAATTTTCAGTTGGTACACAATTCACAATATTTAAATGCAAATCACAAATATCTGCTTTTTCACTAAATTTCACAGTTATATCACTTGAATTTCAGCGTCTCCTTGAAAATCACAGCATAGTGTTCACAGTTCACTCAAATGAATGATTCAAGTAAATGTTAATAGTCATATAGTATTCATTTGAAGATTATCTGCCCTTGATGCATGTGCTTTACATGCATAACATGAGTGGGCGCCAAATGTGATAGTGGGTTGTCCCAAAGAAACATACAAATCCACTTTAAGGGTTCTTCATTTATTCGGATAAAGGATTTAAAGGATTTAAACCCTGTAATATAATTCATAGATATCAGCATAAAAAGGATCAATTGTTGACAATAAGTTTCAGCATAAAAATATACAATCATAAAATACATATTCATGAAATACATAAATGCTCAGAGTTCACTAATCAAACTATTTGTAAAGAAGGATAACTCTGATTAAAATGCATCATAATTTCAGTGTCAAGAAGAGTTACTGCCCTTGAACACAATTTACAAAAATATAGAAATATGCTCTACATCTTTATCAATATTTAACTAAATAAAAACATATACTTTCAATGTAACTCCTTTGTAGATAACATTTTATCAAGATACATAAAATAAATATAAAAATATAACTTTGCAACGATCACCTGTTTATGGAACAAGGTTTCATGCACAATCCTGATTACTCTGAGAATGGTACTCTTTAACTACAAGTATTAAATATGGTAACAATAACTAACCTTTCACATATATTAGAAATGAGATACTATAGCTTAGATATCAGAACTATGAATTACTGGGATAATTTATAAAATACATTCTTTCATAAATAAGGTATTATAACCTCAAACAAGTAGAATTAGCCAAATGTACCAATTAATAGAAAATATCATTATCATCTATTAAATTATATATTAAAGTTCAAGAATACCAAAAAATAGAACACTTACTATAAATGACTGCTTCAAATATGTTAATGAAATAAATAAATAAGTGAAATCGTCTCTTGAAGAAATTAGGTCTTACTCCTAGGAATACTAGCCTTGGTCTGTCACAAAGGCTACTCAGTTAAAGCGGGAAAAAATCATAAAAACATACTATTGGCTAAGTAAACCACCTGATCCTGTCCACATGTATGTAAGTGACCATACAGGTGAAATGACTTAAGGCTATAAAATATTAGAAACCACTAGAAAAGGTAATTAAGTAATGATTACTTGATAGATGCATAAAAGACAGGGAGTTATAGGGATAGTAGTCTGTTTCTAAATATGTACATGTAAAATATGGAATATAGGATGATGATGATGATGTTGAAGATGAAATATGAATAATATGCATGAATGTAATTATCATAAAATGCACCCTATTACATATATGCAAATTTACTTTTAATTCATAAAAAATATGCATGGTATTAATTCTATTAAAAAGAACTATCCCGCAGAAACGCAGTAACAATATTTAAATGTGTATCAAATAACGGACCGCCTTCCGGCGGCCCGTAATTACACGTTAGTAAACAATCACCCACATCATAACAAAAACATCTAACAGTGAGCACGTACTTACATGTACATCTATACTATATACTAAATTTTAACCAGTTAACAAGAAACTTTAAAAGGAGTAAAAGCCTCACCTTCTTCAGTAACATCCACATAAATCACACACTTTAATGTCCATCTTTTCTCCTTTATTACTCGTAGCTTATCAACGGCTGATCGTCGACAGAAGTGTGGCTGTCAGAATTTCCTCGTAAACGATTCACACGAGAAAGATATCCTCCTTAAACAAATATGTAGTATTGTTCCCTGTGCATGTTCATATGTTTCACAGTAAATTGAAAATGCATGTATACACCGAAAGAATACACAACTTCTCTTCTGCATTACGGCTCTCTCTTTTCTACAATGCCGTTCGTTACTGTTTACAGGGTCTCACTAAAAAGCGCCCGGGAGCGCCCGAGAGCGCCCGGGATGATAAAATAGCGCCCGAGGAGCAAACATAGGCGCCCGGGAGATTATTTATATTAGTTTAATAGAACTATGTTAAGAAATTACTATTATTTCACATTTGCTTACATTATGTAACCGAGTGAGCAAAGCTAGAAGAACGATAATTCCAGTATAAAAATATACACGGCCAGCAGAAATACCCCAATGTCTCATGGAAATTTTACATTAATAAAAAACGTTAAAAACAATTTTAATCTAGGGATGAGGTAGTTTGTGGTATCTGTTTATATTTTTTAAAACAAGATTTTAATTCAGATAAAGTTGCCCAGCTCTTGCCACGTGGAGGCCGCCTCGTTAAGAGGCATAATTTTGAATAAAAAATAGTAAAAAATATTAAAGCCAAAGATTGCATTGATTAAATAAAATATTTTCTAAATACCAGTTAAAAAATATGATTTTACAAAAATAAAAAAACAAAAAATTATAAAGGAATAAAGATGATTTAAAAATTAGAACTAAAAAATAGAGAATAAAACGTTGATCTATGAAAAATTAGGAAAAAATAAGGCTTGCTATTATATACATTGTAAAAAATCATTATATTTTATATAATGAACTAAATTATTGAGAAAAAAAAATTAAAAACACTTAATTTGAAAAAAATAAGTTGCTTTATTTTAATATAAATATCTACAAAATTTGACAATTTTATAACTAACAAGGTTGACAGGTAATGTTTGAAATATCGTGACATGCTACATTCGGCGCGCGCGCGGGGGTTACATACAGGGGCGCCCCGACAAAATAGTTGCACATAGAACGTTTAAATAATGTGTGTTCATTGAATTCATAAATGATATAGATGAAAAAAAATGAAATTGAATCACAACAATTTATCTAAGACGCAACACAACGTAATGCAGTAAATGCCTGGGCCTTAAAGTGGCATTTGTTCGCTTGTGTGTCTATGTAGACAATCACATATTAACTCGTTCATGTACGATTCTCACATATTTGTTTTATGAAATTTGAAAAAAAATATAGCACAGAACTTGTTTAATTTGATACAAAATGACATTATTTAATATATTAACAATAACTGAATTCATTTTTTTTCATTAAATGATAATGATTTTTGCTATCAGAAAAATACGTGTATGAGCTGCTGACCCCTAATTATAGGAACCAGCCCTTTTTTCTTAATTTTAAATGAAAGCTCTCGTTATTCTAAACAACCTTTGCTCTATATGTATTAACAAAATATTTTTAGTTTAAAGGTTATTATACAAAGAACAACAAAATTTCAGACCCCCCAAAACCTTATACTTTACCGGCAAATAGCTTAAAAACTAAAAAACATTTTGCTAAACTTTTCATGTCAGCAAAACTATAAAATGTTACCAACAATTCTGCTAAATTTCATGCAACTATCTTTTATAGTTCCCGAGATCAACTCTGGACAAAAGACCCCCCAATTTTCAATTAAAGGGCAATAACTCATAACCGGAAGTGAATTTTAAAAATTTGAAAAAAACGTCTCGAGATATTAACATTGTCTACATACCCTGAAAGTTTCATAACAATCAGACAACAAATGTACGAGAAATGGCCTACACAAAATTTGCGGATAAAAAAAAATAATAATAACTAGAGCAAAGCTCGTTGCAAAGCAACGAGTGGGTCTTCCGTTAATGTCGGAAGTAAAGCTGGAAGTTCCTGTAAGAAGCAGAGCTCTTAAACCAATAACAAGAGTAACTAAAATGAAAAGATAAAAAAATCGAATTATTCCTGGTACGACTTAACAAAATACGAATGATTTTAAGTACGACTTAACAAACACCTCTCCGATTTCAAGAACAACTTAACAAAAAAAAATCCGAATTGTTCAAGTACGACTTAACAATTATTTTTGGTACGAGTTAATATTACTTTGAACATTACGCTATTTTTTAAACCAAGGACGCGGAATCAAAATTTCCGGAAAAATCAATTTTCAAACCCCGATATCTCTGTAATGCATCGTCCGATTTTAAAACAGCTTTCAGTGTTTGATTCAGCTAATTAAGCTCTACAAAACACATATTCATTTTTCATTTGATCAGAAAATTCATTTTTTCGAAAAATTTGTTTCACTTCCGGTTTCGACCGGAAGTGACAGATTTTCATTTCCAGCCTTATTACAGAGGTAAATCGACCAAATCATCACCATTGAAATTTTCAAGCCTCTTTCTTAAAGCCTTTTTGAGAAAAGTCCGGGACAAAATGACTTTTTGAAATTTTTAAAAATGACGTCACGTCAAAACGGAGGTGACGTTCTTTATAAAACTTTAACATTTTTGAGGGACGCCAACTTGCAAACATCTCTGAAAATTTCATCAAAATCGGTTAAAAACTTTTTGAGTTATGAAGCAAAAAAGGAGTCAGAAGAAAAGAAAAAGGAATAATAATAATAACTAGAGCAAAGCTCGTTGCAAAGCAACGAGTGTCTCTTCCGTTAATGTCGGAAGTAAAGCTGGAAGTTCCTGTAAGAAGCAGAGCTCTTAAACCAATAACGAGAGTACCTTAATTAAAAAGATGAAAAAATCGAATTATTCCTGGTACGACTTAACAAAAACCGAATAATTTTACGTACGACTTAACAAAACCTTACCGATTTTAAGAACGACTTAACAAAAAAAATCCAAATGTGTTACAGTACGACTTAACAATTAATTTTTAGGTACAAGTTAATTTAACCAAGAACTTGATACCAATTTCTTAACCAAAAACGCGGAATCAAAATTTCCGGAAAAATCATTTTTTGAACTCGTATATCTCTGTAGTGCATCGTCCGATTTTAAAACGGCTTTCAGTGTTAGATTCAGCTAAATAAGCTCTATAAAACACATACTCTTTTTTGATTTGATCAGAAAATTCATTTTTTCGAAAAATTTGATTTCCTTCCAGTTTCGACCGGAAGTGACAGATTTTCATTTCCAGCCTTATTACAGAGGTAAATCGACTAAATCATAACCATTGACAATTTCAAGCCTCTATCTTAAAGCGTTTTTGAGAAACGCCGCGGACAAAATGGCTTTTTGAAAATTTTAAAAATGACGTAACGTAAAAACGGAAGTGACGTTTTCAAGGAAACTTCATAATCTTTGAGGTATTATAGTTGCACACAACCTCTGAAAATTTCATCAAAATCGGTTGTAAACTTTTTGAGTTATTAAGCCGAAAAGGAGTCAGAAAAAAAAATAAAAAGAATAATAACTAGAGCAAAGCTCGTTGCAAAGCAACGAGTGGGTCTTCCGTTAATGTCAAGAGTAAAGCTTGATGTTCCTGCAGGAAGCAGAGTGTTTAAATCAATAACAAGAGCAACTTAAACTAAAACATTAAAAAAATCGAATAATTCTTGGTACGACTTAACAAAATACGAATGATACTTTGTACGAATTTACAAAAACCTTAACCATTCTAAGAACGACTTAAAAAAAAAAATTCCGAAGGTATCAAAGTACTTAACAAAAATCGAATTATTTTTGGCACGAGTTATTTAACTTTGAACTTTACGCTATTTTTGAAACCAAAAACGCAGAATCAAAATTTCCGAAAAATCAATTTTTAAACCACGATATCTGTTATGCATCGTCCGATTTAAAAACGGATTTTAGTTTTGTACTCATCATAAAAATTACCAAAAGTTACATATGTTTAATTTTTACTATTGAAAAACATGAAAAACTAAAACAAGAGGCAAATGGGCCACATCGCTCACCTGATGAACAATAGGTATGATAAAATTAGCTTAATGGAGTCCCAATACAAACTATCTGGACAATGTACAATAATACATGTAGATCCTGTATAAATAAAATCCATTTCCCCCTGGATACTCTTATGTTTATAATCATTTGTCCCTTTTGGATGATTTTATAGTCATATCACATGTTGAGTATTGCAGTTCTCAAAAAGATCCTTAACAATAGTTTATATATGGGATATAAACCTACATCAAACTCTTAACCTTCTTGTGAGGCCAAAGAACTTAACAATTATAAAGAATCATCTGGCTAATTAGTTTCTGAGAAGAAGATTTTTAAATATTTACTCTATATATTCCTATGTTAAACTTTGACCCCCCCCCCCACCCATTGTGGCTCAAACCTACCCCCGGTATCATGATTTTCACAACTTTGTATCTATACTACCTGTGGATGCTTCCACATAAGTTTCAGCTTTCCTGGCTGATTAGTTTCTGAGAAAAAGATTTTTAAAGATTTTCTCTATATATTCCTATGTAAAAATCCATTCCCCCATTGTGACCCCACCATACCACCTGGGACTATGATTTGAACAAACTTGAATCTACACTACCTGAGGATGCCTCCACACAAGCTTTTCAGGCCGAATAGTTTTTTAGAAGAAGATTTTTGAAAAATACCAACAAGTTTTCAATAATTCTCAATTATCTCCCCTTTAAAGAGGGCGTGGCCCTTCATGTGAACAAACTTGAATCCCCTTCACCTAGTGGTGCTTAGTGCCAAATTTGGTTGAAATCTGCCCAGTGGTTCTTGAGAAGAAGATGAAAATATGAAAAGTTTACAGTAACGACAACGACAAATTGTGATCAGAAAAGCTCACTTAAGCCTTTGGCTCCGGTGAGCTTAAAACAAAATGAAGGAAACATAATTGCATACTTTTATTGAAAAACAAATTTTCATAGCTAACAATTGTAAATTACTTTAAACAGCCATAATTTTGTTTGTTATAATTTCTTATCAAACACAAACCACAACAAGGCATGATGCTTTCTTAAAGTTCCATTACAGTAACTGTTCATGAATTATCCGATTAATAATTTGAATTACTGGTAATTAGTCTGTAGAACACATTAAGGAATATGCATGTGGGTAGAGGTGACAGGTTAACCTCAAGAGCTCAAAAGAATCAACAGGTAAAAACCACGTGGCCACCAATAGCTGAAATTAAAAAAATCAATAAGCTGTTTTAATACATGTACCGGTACTAATAATAGCTGTGTTTACATTAACATATGCATAGTATTTCTGAAAAAAATATACACTGACCATGCAGTGTAATTAGTATGACATATCCCGATACGTGACATTAGATGGCACAGGACAGTTTTTTTTATACATTCCATTGTAGCCTGGGGACGTGTGTCTTCGGAACCCTGTAACTAGAATTTCCTCAGTTCCCATTCAGCACAAATACCTTTAATTCACTCTTTATAAGGCCAATCACCAATTTCGGAAGAAAATTACTAGTCAAAACCTGTAAAATTTTCTACATATTGGTTTTTATGAGATTTTGACCCTTCCATATTTTGCTAATTTTTCAGCTTTTTATACCTCCCCCAGCCAATTCCCTGGAAAGGGTTGACCTTCCGTACCATGTGCATGCTGCTCCATCACATGTCAGAAACTTACCGGTGTATAGTTTATAATGCCCCATCCACCTACTTTTCGTGTTATTTACCCTCCCGTCTGTAACTTGCATTTTCACTGTCTAAAGTCAACACAACAGTCATAGCCGCAGGTTTCGCATTTTACTTCTGAATCTCATGTACCTAACATATAGGGCCTACATATTGAATATCAATTTCAACAAGAGACATCCCTCTAACTAATGATAATCATTAAAAATCATTTCATGAATTTTAGCAACACTCATAAGCCTACTAGTACAGCAACTCTCAATTTTACAAAAATATTGACGGGTACTTTATCCGAAACTGTCCCTTGCTACCTTTTACTTACACTAACATTCTTTGAAAAGTCATCTTGTCTTAAACTTACAAAGCTTATGCTATTCCGAGAAAAAGTATACCTCATTTTGCCAATTCCATTAAGGATTAAGAAAAATATGGCCATTTAAGTGAACCCAGCATTTCCACTTTCCTCTATTTAACACAGATTCATAGGGCTCTCCATAAATAAAGTATCTTTACCTAATCTTATAGAGGTCAACTGTTGTTCAATCTCCCTAAATAAGAAACCTTATTAAAAACTACATACATATACATGATATTATCATGACAAAAGCATCACATCACTTAGAAATACCCTTACATGTATACCCTCCTCCTATTTTTTGATTTTCCTAAGAAGCATTAGTTTGAACACTTTAACCAAATATTATGAAACTTATGGCAATTCCCTTGAGTCATTTCTCACAAATATTTGAAAACAACCATCACTGATATTGAAAATTGATCTTTTCTTGATAAATGGATGAAATGTAACATTTTTTTTCACAAAAAGACATGCTGCCATACATGTGATTTCTTGTTTTTATGAAACAGTAAGCTTATAATCATATTTAGTGAATATCTTATTTATTCTGGTTTCTAGTCTCCTTTTAACTTTGCTAAAATAGTAACACCTACAAGTGTGATGTCTGTTCTTAATTAAAATGAAATTCAAACACAACCGGGTACCTGGGGACGGATGAGAATTCCATGATAAATGTTCAAATTTTACATGTTTTCCAACATTTTTGATGCATATATACAATAAAAGGGTAAAAATATGTTGTTTCTTGATCATTTCGAGAGTAATTATTATAGCAGATGTTATTTCAAGGTCAAATGTACATTTACATATCAAACATGTAATGGTAATGGAGACAATTTACTGGAAAGAGGGGGTGGCTTTTTGAATTCTGTAAATTAATATATCTAAAATATCACTTTTGGATAGGAAGGAGCAAAAACTTGAGTTTTTTGACATATTGTATATTTTGATAACTGTATTTGTCTACGTGTGAATTTTATTTGAAAGAAAAATATGCTGTTTTAAAAAAATTGAGTTATATAAAGTCAAATTGCTTAATGTTATTTCATGAAATCAGACAGCAAAATTGCTGCAAATTTATAATTTAAATAATTCAATTGATCAAAACTCTTTTACAATATTAATTCTTATCTCGGTAATTAACTTAAGCCTATTAATTGTCATCAGGGTATGAAATGCCTACTCTCTAAGCCAATTTACTCTAGTGGTGGTCATTCTACACATTTAAAAGGGAGTTACTTCCCTTGTATATTATAGCTAAAAAATCATGTAATGACATATATTACCAACAAAATTATCCATTTTCCCAAAAAAAAAACTACTTTTGGTGCAAAATCCACTAAAATTTACAGTTAAATGAGAAATCTGAAAATACCATGTAGTCTTGAAACTTACACTAACATTCTCTGAAAAGTCATCTTGTCTTAAACTTACAAAGCTTATGCTATTCCGAGAAAAAGTATACCTCATTTTGTCAAATCCATTAAGGATTAAGAAAAATATGGCCATTTAAGTGAACCCAGCATTTCCACTTTCCTCTATTTAACACAGATTCATAGGGCTCTCCATAAATAAAGCATCTTTACCTAATCTTTTAGAGGTCAACTGTTGTTCAACCTTCCTAAATAAGAAACCTTATTCAAAACTACATACATATACATGATATTATCATGACAAAAGCATCACATCACTTAGAAATACCCTTACATGTATACCATCCCCCTATTTTTTGATTTTCCTAAGAAGCATTAGTTTGAACACTTTAACCAAATATTATGAAATTTAAATGCTTCTATTCTGATCAATTGAATTTTTAAGCAGCGTGAAATTAAAACCGTCGCAATAGATATTTTAGTAAAAATTATGAAATTTTAACACAGTGGAATTAAAACGACTTACAGTATTTCATCCGAACAGCCTCAAAGTATAATTTTCTGCTATACCATTTTTTATTAAATGAATTCTACTGGGGTTTTTTTGCAAAGAAATTTAGCGAGGATTTTTTTCTCTTTTCTTATTAATGACAGGTTTTAAAAACAATATTATGTTTAGCATGTATAAAATTCCATAAACAATTTTACAAAGCTTTGGATTTTAGTTGCACAATGAAAAAATGAGGGATTGCACGATAATACATGCTCATTTTGAAATTTAAAGCATTGTTGATTTCTTTTACTAGATAGAGATATGCACAAAATGATGTTGCTCTGTGATGCTTTGCAAAGATTAAAAGCATGAGAGAGAGAGAGAGAGAGAGAGAGAGAGAGAGAGAGAGAGAGAGAGAGAGAGATCTGAGGCACATGTAGTAAACATTATTACATACATTTGTCTTACTGTAAAAATTGTTTACAATGTAGATGTGTTCTGCATGTAAAGTTTACCTAAAATGAATCAATAAAATTCAATATATATAAAAGATAAACTAATCTCAAAGAATTTACAATGGTTCTGCGAAATAATCAAATCTTGAGAAGAATGTTTTATAGATATCAGGGAACATTAACCTAAAATCTGAACTTAAAGTTCTTTTCATCTTGCACTCTGTTTTACATGCTCTTTCACAGGCGATAATCATATATAACGGCGAGCCAGACAAAAGTTCTAATTTTAATTAGACTGAATATTTACCATGTCAAATATATTTATTTAATCAAGCACAAGCCTGTCCGAGTTCTTTAATTCATTAATTAAGTGGAGGTGATATGGTAAAGATCTGCTATATTCAAATATTTAGGGTAAAGTTATCATCATGCAAACATGCACTCTAATTACAACATTCTACTCTTGTGTGCCTTTGGACCCCCACCCTTTTTAATTGCACTGTTTTACAGTGTGTGGTGTGTTGTTCAATACAAAATAAGACATACATATACATAATATATAAATAGAAATTCAAAAGAGTAGTGAGCAAAACATACACATGAAAATACATTGGACAGATAATATCCCGAGATTTCTCTGACTCAAATACCCGCTTTTATATTGTTACGCACGCCAAAAGCGGAGGTTAGAGTCAGAGGAATGTCGGATTAGATTGAAAAGGGCACAAACACTTTGAAAAGAAAAAGTCAATACGACATATCCTGTATTGAAACATACCTTTATAATTTGTCATACGTTAGTTGAGCTGAAATTTCCACTATCGCCGTCTTGCAGGCCTTTCTTCTAACAAACCGCTATCAGCTGTTGTTCGCAGTCAAAACATGGCGAGTTGACATGGTGAATCGTACGATAATTATTTCGATTAAAGCTAATAAGACTTATAAAAAACTAACAACGTAATTATCGACCGAATTAACGAAATTATTTCAATAAACACTCTGATTAACTATATAAAAAAGGAGTTCGGTTTTATGACCTGTACGAAATCTTTTCAGCAGGAGTTACTTTAAGTGTGAATTTTACACTATTTTTTAAACCAATAACGAGGAATCAACATTTCCGGAAAAATCAAATATTTAAACCCCGATATCTCTGCAATGCAGTATCCGATTTTAAAACCAATTTAAGTTTTGTATTTAGCTTTGCAAACTATACACTATGCATATAAATTGATGTTTTTTATAAAGTTTTATGATCAGTACGAATTGTTACAGTAGAAGTTACTTTCAGTGTGAATTTTGCACTATTTTTGAAGCCAAGAACGCGGCATCAAAATTTCCGGGAAAATCAGTTTTTAAACCCCGATATCTCTGTAATGCATCCTCCGAATTTTAAACGGTTTTCAGCATTAGATTCAGCTTAAAAAGCTCTACAAAATACGTATACGTTTTTTGTTTGATCAAAAAATTCAATTTTTCGAAAAATTTGATTCGCTTCCAGTTTCGACCGGAAGTGACGGATTTTTATCATATAGCCTCATTACAGAGGTAAATCGACCAAATCATAACCATTGAAAATTTCAAGCCTCTATCTTAAAGCGTTTTTGAGAAAACTCCCGGACAAAATGACTTTTTTAAAAATTAAAAAATGACGTAACGTCAAAACGGAAGTGACGTTGTCTTTAAAACTTTAACATCTTGGAGGGACGATAACTTGCTAAAATCTCCGGAAGTTTCATTGAAATCGGTTGAAAACTTTTTGAGTTATGAAGCAAAAAAAGAGTCAGAAAAAAAAGAAAAAGTATAATAATAATAAAAAGAAACCGAAGAAAAACAAAAGGGTCTTCCGTTGGAAAACGGAAGACCCTAATAATAATAGAAAGAAACAATAGAATAACAAGAGGGTCTTCCGTTGAAAACGGAAGACCCTAACTAGAGCAAAGCTCGTTGCAAAGCAACGAGTGGGTCTTCCGGTTGTGTCGACAGTAAAGATAGAAGTTCCTGTAAGAAGCAGAGTTCTAAAACCAACTACAAAGAAAATAAAAAAAAATATTTTTAAAAAATCGAATAATTCTTAGTACGACTTAACAATGTCTGAATGATTTCAAGAACGAATTAACAAAAACCTTTACAATTTCTAGAACGACTTAATAAAAAAAGTCCCGAATGTCTTCAAGTACAAATTAACAATTTCCGAATAATTTTAGGTACGAGTTAATTTAACTTTTAACCTAACACTATTTTCTTAACCAAGAACGTGGAATTAAAATTTCCGGAAAACTCAATTTTTAAATCCCAATATTTTTGTAATACATTGTCCGATTTTAAAACGAATTTCAGTTTTAAATTAAGTTTAATAAAAGCTCCTTTGTTGCTTCATGATTTTTTATCAAATTGTTGGTCAGAAAAGAGTTATTATAAAAAGACTTAATAGCCCTTCTGGCCCCTAATTTGAGGGGTCAGGCCCTTTTTTTCATATCAAATAAAAGTTCTCGCTAATATAAACATATTTTGTTCTACAAATGTTCACGAATGGTTAACCGTTATCGAGATATCTAAACAACTGTATTTTAGGGGCCGACCCTTTAACCCCTTACCGGGGCCACTAACAACAAAATCTATGGTATCATATTGTTCAGAACATTTTTGTGACCAACTTTTGTTCTACATTGCTTTTAAAAATATTTACCCTTTTTCAGATATTAATGATCAAAGTTTTGAAGTTCTGGCCCCTTGAAACCCCTAATTACGTAATATTTGACTAAAGTATGATACTGTATAGATAAACAGCTGTACAATGAACATTTTTGCTTCTATAATTAATAACAAATTATTGTTCAGTAAAGAGTTCTTGTAAGAAGATTTAGGACCCCTCTTGACCCCTAATTGGAGGGGCCAGCCCCTTTTTCTGGATATCAAATGAAAGGTCTTGCAAATATAAACATATTTTGTTCAACAAGTGTTCACGAAATGTTAACCGTTCTTAGGATATCTTTACAAATGTGTTTTAGGGGCCGGCCCTTTATCTCCTAAATGGGGTCATGAACAAAAAAAATTGAGGTGGCATATTTTACAGAACATTATTTTAAGCAACTTTTGTTCTACAATGCTTATCAAAATATTTCTCCTTTTTCATATATTAATGATCGAAATTTTGAATATCTGGCCCCTTTAAACCCCTTATTACGTAACAAATGACTTAGGTATGGTACTGTATAGATAAACAGCCGAACAATGAACATTTTTGCTTCTATAATTAATAACAAGTTATTATTCAGTTGAGAGTTATTGTACGAAGACTTTACAGCTCTCTTGGCCCCTAATTTGAGGGACCAGCCCCTAATTCTTGATATTAAACGAAAGCCCGTGTAATTTAAAACAACTTTTGCATTACATGTTTTAACAAAATATTTATACATCAAAAGATATCACAGAAAATGTGCGAAAATTTCGTGAAACAATTTGGTGCCAATTTTCAGGTTCAGGCGAGCTTTGAGGCCTTTAGCAATTTTCATCATTGGAAGCATGGGGGTTCATCTACAGACATTCATCTACAATCCCTGAAAATTTCAAGCTTCTATCTTGATTAGTTTCGGAGGAGATGCGTGGTCAAAACGACCCTTAAAATTTACAAAATCGTCAATATCTGAAACCGGAAGTGACGTCATCATTTAAAAATTTTATAATATGTAGCACCGATCATGCTTTATCCGTCTTGAAAATTTTGTGCGAATCGGTTGGATAGTTTTTGAGAAATAGCGCTCCAAAAAAGTCAGAAAAAGAAAAAAAAGAATAACTAGAGCAAAGCTCGTTGCAAAGCAACGAGTGGGTCTTCCGTTAATGTCAGAAGTAAAGCTGGAAGTTCCTGTAAGAAGCAGAGCTCTTAAACCAATAACAAGAGTAGCTAAAATAAAAAGATGAAAAAAATCGAATTATTCCTGGTACGACTTAACAAAATCCGAATGATTTTAGGTACGACTTAACGAAAACCTTTCCGATTTCAAGAACGACTTAACAAAAAAAATCCGAATGTGTTCAAGTACGACTTAACAATTATTTTTGGTACGAGTTAACATTACTTTGAACATGACGCTATTTTTTAAACCAAGGACGCGGAAACAAAATTTCCGGAAAAATCAATTTTTAAACCCCGATATCTCTGTAATGCATTGTCCGATTTTAAAACGGATTTCAGTGTTAGATTCAGCTTGATAAGCTTTATGAAACACATATTCATTTTTGATTTGATCAGAGAATTTATTTTTTCGAAAAATTTGTTTTACTTCCGGTTTCGACCGGAAGAGACGGATTTTTATTTCCAGCTTTATTGCATATGTAAATTGCCAAATTCATTACTACAGAAAATTTCAAGACTCTATCTTAAAGCGTTTTTGATAAATGTCGCGAACAAAATGACTTTTTTTAAAGTTTAAAAATGACGTAACGTCAAAACGGAAGTGACGTTGTTATGGAAACTTTAACATCTTTGAGGCATTATAATTGCACATAATCCCTGAAAGTTTCCTTTAAATAAGTTGAAAACTTTTTGAGTTATGAAGCCGAAAAGGAGTCAGAAAAAAAAGAAAAAGAAAAAAAATAATAATAACTAGAGCAAAGCTCGTTGCAAAGCAACGAGTGGGTTTTCCTCTAATGTCGAAAGCAACGCTAGAAGTACGTCTAAGAAGCAGAGTTCTTAATCTAGTAACAAAGAAACCTAAGTACAAAAAGATAAAAAAAAATCGAATGATTCTTGGTACAACTTAACATGATCCGAATGTTTGTAAGTACGACTTAACCAAAAACCCTTAACCATTTCAAGAACGACTTAAAGGAAGTGAACATGAAAAAATTATCAAGGGCTCAAATTTGTCTGTTTGATGTGTATAATGATATCTGAAAACCGTTTAGACAGAGCTTTCCTCAGTAAAAAGATATACCACTTAGAATAACTAATTCTTGCAATCCATGAGCGCTGCCATATTGTTAAAATCATTACCTCCCTGCTGGGTTATCTCTAAGCATCTAAGAGAGGGCAGCACTGATGCTGCCGTCAGTGAGACACATTGCATTTTTACACACGTTTAGTAACAGAGATAAAATGCCATCATCAAAATGTGAATGGAAACTTGGAAAGGAATGTAAAGAGTTGTCATTTTAAACAGTGTTTATGGAGGAAGATTTTGGATCTCAGAATAATGCATTCCCACCAGCAGTTAATGTGACATGTAACTAGAATGGAATGTCCGTGGATCAGTGTTATTGTGACCTAATTTTCATTGCACTCGGGAATTTCTTGTTTATGAGTTTGAACATTATGTGTGCTACATAAATGAGCACACAAGGTGCATTGCACAGCATCCTGACTTTTAAAAAGTGTCTTAGTCCTGTTATTCTTAAACAGCATAAACAGAACCGGCGTACATATCATCAAGATCTTATGTATAAAAAAAACAAATCAGAAAAATTTCCAGGGCATTTAAATAAAAAGTAACGGTAAGAAACCCCACCAAGAAAATGAAATTACAATTTTATATTAATTTAAATTTAAATCTAAAAACAGCATTTAATTTATGTAAACACTGACTGCCACATCTCCGTACAAACATCTGGAATGTGATGGTCTTATATTTCACAAATTAATTTATCTATTCATTTTTTGTACAAATCATGAATAGTTATCTGAGGTTCATTTATAGAAATGTACTAAATCCTTGTCTTCTCATGACAGTACACAAAACTTTTCTTCACATCAAGGCATATTTTTTTCTTCGTAACTTTTATCAACTCTGTACATAAACACTGGCCTAGTTCCAACGTAAACGTTGAACCAGTCACCAGCAGCAATGTGGCTTATCTACGTCAGAGAACAGATGCATGCTGGGGAATAATGTATTACCTCCATAAACCTTTCACTGAGAGTGTTAAATTGATAACATCTCTTGATAGAAATAAACAAAAAGGTAATAGACCTCATTTTTAAGTTTCAAAAGGCTTTTAAAATTTATTAAGCAACAATCATTTTTTTCATGTTCACTTCCTTTAACAAAAAAAAACAATGTGTTTAAGTACGACTTAACAAATTTGACTTCATTTTAGGTACAAGTTTACTTTACCTGGAACTAACATCTTTTTTCTTAACCCAGAATGCAAAATTAAAATTTATGTAAAAAATCAATTTTGTTTAAAACATAATTCTGAGCAACTTTTCCTCTTCACTGCTTTTCAAAAGGTTGACCTTTCGTACTGTGTGCTCATTGCGTCATTAATTGTCAGAAACTTATCGATGTTAAGTTAACTTTACTGTACTTCTGTGAATATTTTCTATGTAAAATTACTATGAACCAGACAACATTGAAATGGTGAACATTTCAAAGGGCCCCGCTTATGTTATTTCAGAGAATTCTGCTTTGACCTTGACCTATAACTTGAAATTTTTCCAGCTGGCATAGAACTTTTAATTCAATTTCATTCCCCCTAACATACATGCATTTTTGTTCAATCTGACCAAGATTAAGCATATTTGGAAAATAATCTACTATTTAAAACTAATTTTAAAAAGATCTGCTATGACCTTCACATTGACAGACTTGGTTCAAGGTCACCGCACGCCATTTACCAATAAACTCTGTAAAGGTAAAATATTAGCCAAATAGGGGCTAAAAGGAGAGTATATCTATGCTCTTAAAATATGGATTTTTGTGTGATCTGATATGACCTTGACTCTTCATCTACAAATATCATTCGAGGTCATTACATACATTTTGAACAAAGGCATCATGTGGATAAAGTATGAGGCTGAATGGAGCAAAGGGAGAGAAGAGATACTCCGGACAAGGATTTTTAAAAATATAATTCTGATATGACCTTCACAGTTTCTTTTCACTGAAAATAGGTTCAAGGTCACTACACACCCTTTCACCCTTTACTCAAAAGCTCTGCTTATGTGAAGTCTGAGCCAAATAGGGGTTAGTAGAAATTATATATGCTCTCAAAAAAGGATTTTTGCATGATCCGATATGATCTTCACCCGTTACCTAGAAATTTCATGCAAGGTCACTGCACATCGTTTAACCATAGAGACACTCTGTGAGTATTAGCCAGATTGGACCAAAGGGAAAAAAGATATGCCCCAGACAAGGATTTTATATATATAATTCTGCTATGACCTTAACCTTATACCTAAAAACATGGTTCAAAGTCACTGCTCATCCTTCAACCAAAGGAACCCTGTGGATGAAGTATGAGCCAGATTGGGCCAAGGGGAGAGAAGCTATGCTCCTGTCAAGCCATCTCGGATGGACAGACCGACAAATTGATCACTAGAAGGCGCCCGCATAAACATGCCTTTTTATCTAAAATAGTATCCATGCTATCTGCCCATGGTGAAGAGTCATCAAAACCATTCATTAGCAGAATTTGATTTCCCTCCTTTTTAAGGTGGTATGGGACATCTGTCAATATTAATGTGGATTAAAGTACTATATAATTAAAAACTTTTCACCGGTTTAGAATTTTCAAATTTTACAATATTTAACCAAAAAATAGCTTTTAAAAATATTTGAAAAGGTAAAAATTGTAAAAACCCCAACGGGATTCGAACTCATGACTTACAGGTTCCTAGTAAACCCTCTAACCCACTGTGCTAAGGAGTTAGGTGACCATTTTTGAGAAGAAACTACATGTACTTATATAATTACACTTTATTTTATTGTTTATTTCGATAAACAATACGTCACAACATGGAAGTGTCCCATATCACCTTAAACTCGGAACACCTCTGACCTAATAAGATCGCCGCATTAAATACAAAGTTTGATTTAACTCTAATTTGTTTATCATCAAGAAATTCTGCATCGCTGACAAATAAAGTTTTCTTCTGTATAATGAAATACCAATTAACTGATTATTCGGACAATAGCAAGTTTATTGTCCCATTCCACAGCAACTATTTCCCTTGGCTTTGCCTCATTAAATATTTGCTGTCTTGGGGGACAATAAACTTGCTATTGTCCTCATACCCAGTAAATACTAAATAGGCATATAATATCCCATCCACCTACATTTCATGTTATATAACCTCCCGTTTGTAACCTTCAATTTCACTGTAAAGTCAACATATCTGTCATAGCCGCAAGTTTCACAATTTATTTCTGCTTCTCATGTACTTAAAATTAGGGGCCTTAATATTGCTTACCAATTCCAACAAGAGACATCCCTCTAACTGTTGATAATCATTAAAATTCATTTCATGAATCTACGCAACAATGATAAACCTTCAAGTACAGTCACTCTCAATTTTACAAAAATTTTGACGGTACTTTATCCGAAACTGTTCCTTGTATCTTTAACTTAGTACACTAACATTTTTATGAAAAGACGGTTTGTCTTAGAATAAGAAAGCTAATGCAATTCTGAGAAAAAGAATACCACATATTGCCAATTCCATTGAGGTTTAATAAAAATATGGCCATTTAAGTGAACCCACCATTTCCAATTTCCTTTAGTAAACACAGATTTACAGGGTTCTCCATAGTAAAACATCTTTATCTGACCTTTTAGAGGTCAACTTTTGTTCAACCACCTTTAAAAAGAAACCTTATTCAATACAACATATACCTACATGATATAATCATGATAAAAGCTTCACATCACTTAGAAATACCCTTACATGTATACCCCCCACCCCCCAATCTTTTGATTTTCATAAAAAGTCATGGTTTGAAATGTTTTACCTAATTTTATGAAACATGTGGCAATTTCCTTGAGTCATTTCTCACACATATTTGAAAACAATCATCAATGATTCTAAAATGTGATCTTTATTTGTTTATTGTATGATTTGTACCATTTTAATTAACAAATAGACAGCTGTCCTGCTTGTGATTTCTTGTTTTCATGAAAAAAGTAAGCTAACAATCATATTTAGTGAATATCTAATCTATTCTGATTTCTAGTCTTCTTCTAACCATGCTAAAACAGTAAGTTACAACCTACAAGTTAGACATCTGCCTTAAATTAGAATTAAATTCAAACACACCCAGGTAGCTGGAGACAGAGTTGATTTCAATGAAAAATGTTCAAATTTGACATGTTTTTCTACTTTTTTATGCATATATACCTTAGAAAGGTAGAAATAGGTTGTTTCTTGTTCATTTCAAAAGTAATTATCATAGCAGATGTTATTTCAAAGTCAAATGTACATTTACATATCCTACATGTAATCTTAATGCAGACAATTAAATAGAGGGGGGGGGGGGGTTTCAATTATGTAAACACATCTAAATATCTTTATGAAATAAAAAATAAAGGAAACATAATTGTATACTTTTATTGAAAAACAAATTTTCACAGCAATTATGAATTTCTTTAAACAGCCTTAATTTTGTTTTCATAATTTCTTATCAAACACAAACCACAACATGGCATGATGCTTTCTTCAAGTTCCATTATTGTTCATGCATTATCGGATTTAATTTGAATTACCAGTAAATAGTCTGTAGAACACAAGGAATATGCATGTGGATAGAGGTGACAGGTTAATCTCAGGAGCTGACCCACAAGAATCAACAGGTACCGGTAAAAGCCATGTGGTAACAAGAGTCTGTTTTGAGCTGAAATAAATAAAAAAAATAATTAGCTGTGTTTACATACATGTACTAGTAATAGCTGTGTTTACATTAACATATGCATAGTATTTCTGTAAAAAATACACTGACCATGCAGTGTAATAAGTATGCCATATCCCAATACATGACATAACATTTAGGCAGTACAAGATCAAAAATTTGCATATCAAGTCATAATATAATATTAAAAAATTTTCATAGGTATAAACACTTATCAAATTGAGAAAGAGAGAGAGTTTGAGAGAGAGAGAGTTTATTACCGTACTTGTAGTGCAACAGTCAATATTTCAATTCGTAAATTACAAACGAATATTACCCACCGAACAGCGTCAAAGTACATGTACTGGTATTAGCTTCTGGTATACCATTTTTTATCAATTCTACTGTGTATTTTTTGTTTGCAAATAAATTTAGCGAGGGTTTTTGTTTATTTTCTTATAAATTACATGTTTTAAAAATAATACTACGTGTAATAAGCATAAAACATGTATGAGTAAACTTAATGAAGAATTTTTAATAGATTATTTTTCAAAGAATGTGGTACATTACATGTATGTCAATCTTTATAAAACTATAGCGTATATTTCGTGCGCCATAAATTGCAAGTTTTTTGTAAATATCATTTACTTGCATGATAGGTATATATGGTCTAACCAAAATTTTCTTCATAAAGCTACAGCTGTATGTACCACATATATGTTTTGTCACAAGTATACATTTTTTAAAAAAATATCCAAATTCCAACAGTTTAAATAAACTCAACTCATTCTCTGATAAGTTCATTGTGTTTTGTGCGTGCATATCTTATTTGTCTGCTGCAACAGCAGCCAATCAGCGGTAAGCTGAATCCACAAAAAGAAAGTTTGTGTTTTAGGAGCGGGTAAATTGTTTATGCGACACTGTCAAGAAAACCACACCAAATAATAACAAGAAACATAAATATTCACTTAAATGTATTCTGTTGTAAAGTAAAGGTTTTTAACACTTATTGCATCTTGCAAAACATGTGATGACCTTAATCAACTGTCATATATCTGATATACATGTATATGTAAAAGATGGGAGAAATAACGATAGAACAAAGTGGGATTCGAACCTGGCCCTCTGAATCTCTAGTCAAGTGCTCTACCAACTGAGCTACATGTATCTGGCACCGGTATTCAAACCAGTCTGACCGTCACATTCCTCCCCCTTAAATGATCTTCACCCTCGAAGATCATCCCTGGCAGGATCGAGTTAACCTGTTAGTTCCAGGGGTTGGTCACAACACCAATATTGTAACAGGATGGGAGAAATAATGAAGGGATTTGAACCTGGGCCCCCTGAATCTCTAGTCAGGTGCTCTACCAACTGAGCTATCTGGCACTGGTATTCAAACCGGTCTGATCGTCACATATATAAAGAATTATTTTAAACAATGTTGTTCAATTAAAAATAACACTCGCAATTTTAACCTTCAGTTTTTGTCTGTAATTAATCAATATTGGCGTGCGATCAGTTCTCGCCGAGTACCATTTCTCACCAGTGCATTGTTACGTCATTTTATCAACACATAAAATTATATACGAAAATATGATGTAACAGTGCACCAGCGAGAAATGGTCCTCGGCGAGAACTGCTCGCACGCCAGTACTGCCAGTAGTCAGATTAAAAAAAGAGAATAAAAAATTACATTTAAAACATTAACAAGGACAATTTAAGTACACATCATAACTGCTAAACAAGAAAAATTATGTGAACTGGTAGAATGGTAGGCATAGTTCTAACTTGTAACCTACATGTACAAGTACATGTACCGGGTACCCGTTGGTCTGCTAAACCTCTTTAATGATACAATGATCGGCATCATAAAGATATTAAAGTCATGTTTTAACTCTGAAGTCTGAAGTATACAATTTTATTTACTTGAAGTTATGTCTACAGGGTATTCATGACTACATTTGGAGTCCTCTGCACAAGAATATATATTATGTTTCTAATTAGACCCTGCTTTGAATTTTGAGTTGAAAATTCACAATCTGTTATTTTTTTAAATAGATAAATTCAGTTACCCTTTCCAGTCCCCCATGAACCTCGAGCGAGTCTAAATACCCATGAAACGTAAAAATTACACGTTATTAAACAAACACCCACACCATAACAAAAACATCTAACAGTGTGCACGTACTTACATGTACATCTATACTATATACTAAATTCTAACCAGTTAACAAGAAACTTTAAAAGTAGTAAAAGCCTCACCTTCTTCAGTAACATTCACATAAATCACACACTTTAATGTCCATCTTTTCTCCTTTATTACTCGTAGCTTATCAACGGCTGATCGTCGACAGAAGTGTGGCTGTCAGAATTTCCTCGTAAACGATTCACACGAGAAAAATATCCTCCTTAAACAAATATGTAGTATTGTTCCCTGTGCATGTTCATATGTTTCACAGCAAATTGAAAATGCATGTGTACACCGAAAGAATACACAACTTCTCTTCTGCATTACGGCTCTCTCTTTTCTACAATGCCGTTCGTTACTGTTTACATTCGGCGCGCGCGCGGGGGGGGGGTCACAAACAGGGGCGCCCCGACAAATAGTTGCACATAGAACGTTTAAATAATGTGTGTTCATTGAATTCATAAATGATATAGATGAAAAAATGAAATTGAATCACAACAATTTATCTAAGACGCAACACAACGTAATGCAGTAAATGCCTGGCCCTTAATGTGGCATTTGTTCGCTTGTGTGTCTATGTAGACATATTAACTCGTTCATGTACGATTCTCACATATTTGTTTTATGAAATTTGAAAACAAATATAGGACAGATCTTGTTTAATTTGATACCAAATGACATTATTTAATATATTAACAATAACTAAATTAATTTTTTTTCATAAAATGATAACGATTTTTGCTATCAGAAAAATACGTGTATGAGCTGCTGACCCCTAATTATAGGGGCCAGCCCTTTTTTCTTAATTTTAAATGAAAGCTTTCGTTATTCTAAACAACTTTTGTTCTATATGTATTAACAAAATATTCTTAGTTTAAAGGTTATAATACAAAAAGCAACAAAATTTCAGCCCCGAAAAAATCTTAAACTTTGGCGACAAATAGCTCAAAAACTAACAAAGAAATTACCAAAATTTTCATGCCAGCAAAATTATAAAATGTTACCGACAATTTCGCCAAATTTCATGCATCTATCATCTGTAGTTCCCGAGATCAACTCTGGACAAAAGACCCCCCAATTTTCAATTAAAGGGCAATAACTCATAACCGGAAGTGAATTTTAAAAATTTGAAAAAAACATCTAGAGATATTAATATCATCTACATACCCTGAAAGTTTCATAGCAATCAGACAAAAAATGTTCGAGAAATCTCGTGCACAAAATTTGCGGGGAAAAAAAAAATAACTAGAGCAAAGCTCGTTGCAAAGCAACGAGTGGGTTTTCCGCTAATGTCGAAAGCAACGCTAGAAGTACGTCTAAGAAGCAGAGTTCTTAATCTAGAAACAAAGAAACCTAAGTACAAAATGATAAAAAAAAATCGAATGATTCTTGGTACAACTTAACATGATCCGAATGTTTTTAAGTACGACTTAACCAAAAACCCTTAACCATTTCAAGAACGACTTAACAAAAAAAAACAATGTGTTTAAGTACAACTTAACTTATTTGACTTCATTTTAGGTACAAGTTTACTTTACCTTGAACTAACATCTTTTTTCTTAACCCAGAATACAAAATTAAAATTTATGTAAAAAATCAATTTTGTTTAAAACATAATTCTGAGCAACTTTTCCTCTTCACTGCTTTTCAAAAGGTTGACCTTTCGTACTGTGTGCTCGTTGCGTCATTAATTGTCAGAAACTTATCGATGTAAAGTTTACTTTACTGTACTTCTGTGAATATTTTCTATGTAAAATTACTATGAACCAGACAACATTGAAATGGTGAACATTTGAAAGGGCCCCGCTTATGTTTATTTCAGAGAATTCTGCTTTGACCTTGACCTATAACTTGAAATTTTTCCAGCTGGCATAGAACTTTTAATTCAATTTCATTCCCCCTAACATACATGCATTTTTGTTCAATCTGACCAAGATTAAGCATATTTGGAAAATAATCTACTATTTAAAACTAATTTTAAAAAGATCTGCTATGACCTTCACATTGACGGACTTGGTTCAAGGTCACTGCACGCCATTAACCAATAAACTCTGTAAAGGTAAAATATTAGCCAAATAGGGGCTAAAAGGCATATATCTATGCTCTTAAAATATGGATTTTTGTGTGATCTGATATGACCTTGACTCTTCATCTACAAATATCATTCGAGGTCATTGCATATATTTTGAACAAAGGCATCATGTGGGTGAAGTATGAGGCTGAATGGAGCAAAGGGAGAGAAGCTATACTCCGGACAAGGATTTTTAAAAATATAATTCTGGTATGACCTTCGCAGTTTCTTTTCACTGAAAATAGGTTCAAGGTCACTACAACACCCTTTCACCCTTTACTCAAAAGCTCTGCTTATGTGAATTCTGAGCCAAATAGGGGTTAGTAGAAATTATATATGCTCTCAAAAAAGGATTTTTGCATGATCCGATATGATCTTCACCCGTTACCTAGAAATTTCATGCAAGGTCACTGCACATCGTTTAACCATAGAGACACTCTGTGAGTATTAGCCAGATTGGACCAAAGGGAAAAAAGATATGCCCCAGACAAGGATTTTATATATATAATTCTGCTATGACCTTAACCTTATACCTAAAAACATGGTTCAAGGTCACTGCACATCCTTCAACCAAAGGAACCCTGTGGATGAGGTATGAGCCAGATTGGGCCAAGGGGAGAGAAGCTATGCTCCTGTCAAGCCATCTCGGATGGACAGACGGACAAATTGATCACTAGAAGGCGCCCGCATAAACATGCCTTTTTATCTAATTTAAAATAGTATCCATGCTATCTGCCCATGGTGAATAGTCATCAAAACCATTCATCAGCAGAATTTGATTTCCCTCCTTTTTAAGGTGGTATGGGACATCTGTCGATATTAATGTGGATTAAAGTACTATATAATTGAAAACTTTTCACCGGTTTAGAATTTTCAAATTTTACAATATTTAACCAAAAAATAGCGTTTAAAAATATTTGAAAAGGTAAAAATTGTAAAAACCCCAGCGGGATTTGAACTCATGACTTACAGGTTCCTAGTAAACCCTCTAACCCACTGTGCTAAGGAGTTAGGTGACCATTTTTGAAAAGAAACTACATGTACTTATATAATTACACTTTATTTTATTGTTTATTTCGATAATCAATACGTCACAACATGGAAGTGTCCCATATCACCTTAAAGTCGGAACACCTCTGACCTAATAAGATCGCCGCATTAAATACAAAGTTTGATTTAACTCTAATTTGTTTATCATCAAGAAATTCTGCATCGCTGACAAATAAAGTTTTCTCCTGTATAATGAAATACCAATTAACTGACTATTCGGACAATAGCAAGTTTATTGTCCCATTCAACAGCTACTATTTCCCTTGGCTTTGCCTCATTAAATATTTGCTGTCTTGGGGGACAATAAACTTGCTATTGTCCTCATACCCAGTAAATACTAAATAGGCATATAATATCCTATCCACCTACATTTCATGTTATATAACCTCCCGTTTGTAACCTTCAATTTCACTGTAAAGTCAACATATCTGTCATAGCCGCAAGTTTCACAATTTATTTCTGCTTCTCATGTACTTAAAATTAGGGGCCTTAATATTGCTTACCAATTCCAACAAGATACATCCCTCTAACTATTGGTAATCATTAAAATTCATTTCATGAATCTACGCAACAATGATAAACCTTCAAGTACAGTCACTCTCAATTTTACAAAAATATTGACGGTACTTTATCCGAAACTGTTCCTTGTATCTTTAACTTAGTACACTAACATTTTAATGAAAAGACGGTTTGTCTTAGAATAAGAAAGCTAATGCAATTCTGAGAAAAAGAATACCACATATTGCCAATTCCATTGAGGTTTAATAAAAATATGGCCATTTAAGTGAACCCACCATTTCCAATTTCCTTTAGTAAACACAGATTTACAGGGTTCTCCATAGTAAAACATCTTTATCTGACCTTTAAGAGGTCAACTTTTGTTCAACCACCTTTAAAAAGAAACCTTATTCAATACAACATATGCCTACATGATATAATCATGATAAAAGCTTCACATCACTTAGAAATGTTCAAATTTGACATGTTTTTCTACTTTTTATGCATATATACCTTAGAAAGGTAGAAATAGGTTGTTTCTTGTTCATTTCAAAAGTAATTATCATAGCAGATGTTATTTCAAAGTCAAATGTACATTTACATATCCTACATGTAATCTTAATGCAGACAATTAAATAGAGGGGGGGGGGGGGGGGTTCAATTATGTAAACACATCTAAATATCTTTATGAAATAAAAAATAAAGGAAACATAATTGTATACTTTTATTGAAAAACAAATTTTCACAGCAATTATGAATTTCTTTAAACAGCCTTAATTTTGTTTTCATAATTTCTTATCAAACACAAACCACAACATGGCATGATGCTTTCTTCAAGTTCCATTATTGTTCATGCATTATCGGATTTAATTTGAATTACCAGTAAATAGTCTGTAGAACACAAGGAATATGCATGTGGATAGAGGTGACAGGTTAATCTCAGGAGCTGACCCACAAGAATCAACAGGTACCGGTAAAAGCCATGTGGTAACAAGAGTCTGAAATAAATAAAAAAAATAATTAGCTGTGTTTACATACATGTACTAGTAATAGCTGTGTTTACATTAACATATGCATAGTATTTCTGTAAAAAATACACTGACCATGCAGTGTAATAAGTATGACATATCCCAATACATGACATAACATTTAGGCAGTACAAGATCAAAAATTTGCATATCAAGTCATAATATAATATTAAAATATTTTCATAGGTATAAACACTTATCAAATTGAGAAAGAGAGAGAGTTTGAGAGAGAGAGAGTTTATTACCATACTTGTAGTGCAACAGTCAATATTTCAATTCGTAAATTACAAACGAATATTACCCACCGAACAGCGTCAAAGTACATGTACTGGTATTAGCTTCTGGTATACCATTTTTTATCAATTCTACTGTGTATTTTTTGTTTGCAAATAAATTTAGCGAGGGTTTTTGTTTATTTTCTTATAAATTACATGTTTTAAAAACAATACTACGTGTAATAAGCATAAAACATGTATGAGTAAACTTAATGAAGAATTTTTAATAGATTATTTTTCAAAGAATGTGGTACATTACATGTATGTCAATCTTTATAAAACTAGCGTATATTTCGTGCGCCATAAATTGCAAGTTTTTTGTAAATATCATTTACTTGCATGATAGGTATATATGGTCTAACCAAAATTTTCTTCATAAAGCTACAGCTGTATGTACCACATATATGTTTTGTCACAAGTATACATTTTAAAAAAAAATACCCAAATTCCAACAGTTTAAATAAACTCAACTCATTCTCTGATAAGTTCATTGTGTTTTGTGCGTGCATATCTTATTTGTCTGCTGCAACAGCAGCCAATCAGCGGTAAGCTGAATCCCAGAAAGGAAGTTTGTGTTTTAGGAGCGGGTAAATTGTTTATGCGACACTGTCAAGAAAACCACACCAAATAATAACAAGAAACATAAATATTCACTTAAATGTATTCTGTTGGAAAGTAAAGGTTTTTAACACTTATTGCATCTTGCAAAACATGTGATGACCTTAATCATCTGTCATATATCTGATATACATGTATATGTAAAAGATGGGAGAAATAACGACGGAACAAAGTGGGATTCGAACCTGGCCCTCTGAATCTCTAGTCAAGTGCTCTACCAACTGAGCTTCATGTATCTGGCACCGGTATTCAAACCAGTCTGACCGTCACATTCCTCCCCCTTAAATGATCTTCACCCTCGAAGATCATCCCTGGCAGGATCGAGTTAACCTGTTAGTTCCAGGGGTTGGTCACAACACCAATATTGTAACAGGATGGGAGAAATAATGAAGGGATTTGAACCTGGGCCCCCTGAATCTCTAGTCAGGTGCTCTACCAACTGAGCTATCTGGCACTGGTATTCAAACCGGTCTGATCGTCACATATATAAAGAATTATTTTAAACAATGTTGTTCAATTAAAAATAACACTCGCAACCTTCAGTTTTTGTCTGTAATTAATCAATATTGGTGTGCGATCAGTTCTCGCCGAGTACCATTTCTCACCAGTGTATTGTTACGTCATTTTATCAACACATAAAATTATATACGAAAATATGATGTAACAGTGCACCAGCGAGAAATGGTCCTCGGCGAGAACTGCTCGCACGCCAGTACTGCCAGTAGTCAGATTAAAAAAAGAGAATAAAAAATTACATTTAAAACATTAACAAGGACAATTTAAGTACACATCATAACTGCTAAACAAGAAAAATTATGTGAACTGGTAGAATGGTAGGCATAGTTCTAACTTGTAACCTACATGTACAAGTACATGTACCGGGTACCCGTTGGTCTGCTATACCTCTTTAATGATACAATGATCGGCATCATAAAGATATTAAAGTCATGTTAACTCTGAAGTCTGAAGTATACAATTTTATTTACTTGAAGTTATGTCTACAGGGTATTCATGACTACATTTGGAGTGCTCTGCACAAGAATATATGATATGTTTCTAATTAGACCCTGCTTTGAATTTTGAGTTGAAAATTCACAATCTGTTATTTTTTTAAATTGATAAATTCAGTTACCCTTTCCAGTCCCCCATGAACCTCGAGCGAGTCTAAACACCCATGAAACATGTAAAAATTACACGTTAGTAAACAAACACCCACACCATAACAAAAACATCCAACAGTGTGCACGTACTTACATGTACATCTATACTATATACTTAATTTTAACCAGTTAACAAGAAACTTTAAAAGGAGTAAAAGCCTCACCTTCTTCAGTAACATCCACATAAATCACACACTTTAATGTCCATCTTTTCTCCTTTATTACTCGTAGCTTATCAACGGCTGATCGTCGACAGAAGTGTGGCTGTCAGAATTTCCTCGTAAACGATTCACACGAGAAAAATATCCTCCTTAAACAAATATGTAGTATTGTTCCCTGTGCATGTTCATATGTTTCACAGCAAATTGAAAATGCATGTGTACACCGAAAGAATACACAACTTCTCTTCTGCATTACGGCTCTCTCTTTTCTACAATGCCGTTCGTTACTGTTTACATTCGGCGCGCGCGCGCGGGGGTCACAAACAGGGGCGCCCCGACAAATAGTTGCACATAGAACGTTTAAATAATGTGTGTTCATTGAATTCATAAATGATATAGATGAAAAAAATGAAATTGAACCACAACAATTTATCTAAGACGCAACACAACGTAATGCAGTAAATGCCTGGGCCTTAATGTGGCATTTGTTCGCTTGTGTGTCTATGTAGACATATTAACTCGTTCATGTACGATTCTTACATATTTGTTTTATGAAATTTGAAAAAAAATATAGGACAGAACTTGTTTAATTTGATACCAAATGACATTATTTAATATATTAACAATAACTAAATTAATTTTTTTTCATAAAATGATAACGATTTTTGCTATCAGAAAAATACGTGTATGAGCTGCTGACCCCTAATTATAGGGGCCAGCCCTTTTTTCTTAATTTTAAATGAAAGCTCTCGTTATTCTAAACAACTTTTGTTCTATATGTATTAACAAAATATTTTTAGTTTAAAGTTTATAATACAAAAAGCAACAAAATTTCAGCCCCGAAAAAATCTTAAACTTTGGCGACAAATAGCTCAAAAACTAACAAAGAAATTACCAAAATTTTCATGCCAGCAAAATTATAAAATGTTACCGACAATTTCGCCAAATTTTATGCATCTATCATCTGTAGTTCCCGAGATCAACTCTGGACAAAAGACCCCCCAATTTTCAATTAAAGGGCAATAACTCATAACCGGAAGTGAATTTTAAAAATTTGAAAAAAACATCTAGAGATATTAATATCATCTACATACCCTGAAAGTTTCATAGCAATCAGACAAAAAATGTTCGAGAAATCTCGTGCACAAAATTTGCGGGAAAAAAAAAAATAACTAGAGCAAAGCTCGTTGCAAAGCAACGAGTGGGTTTTCCGCTAATGTCGAAAGCAACGCTAGAAGTACGTCTAAGAAGCAGAGTTCTTAATCTAGAAACAAAGAAACCTAAGTACAAAATGATAAAAAAAAATCGAATGATTCTTGGTACAACTTAACATGATCCGAATGTTTTTAAGTACGACTTAACCAAAAACCCTTAACCATTTCAAGAACGACTTAACAAAAAAAAACAATGTGTTTAAGTACGACTTAACTTATTTGACTTCATTTTAGGTACAAGTTTACTTTACCTTGAACTAACATCTTTTTTCTTAACCCAGAATACAAAATTAAAATTTATGTAAAAAATCAATTTTGTTTAAAACATAATTCTGAGCAACTTTTCCTCTTCACTGCTTTTCAAAAGGTTGACCTTTCGTACTGTGTGCTCGTTGCGTCATTAATTGTCAGAAACTTATCGATGTAAAGTTTACTTTACTGTACTTCTGTGAATATTTTCTATGTAAAATTACTATGAACCAGACAACATTGAAATGGTGAACATTTGAAAGGGCCCCGCTTATGTTTATTTCAGAGAATTCTGCTTTGACCTTGACCTATAACTTGAAATTTTTCCAGCTGGCATAGAACTTTTAATTCAATTTCATTCCCCCTAACATACATGCATTTTTGTTCAATCTGACCAAGATTAAGCATATTTGGAAAATAATCTACTATTTAAAACTAATTTTAAAAAGATCTGCTATGACCTTCACATTGACGGACTTGGTTCAAGGTCACTGCACGCCATTAACCAATAAACTCTGTAAAGGTAAAATATTAGCCAAATAGGGGCTAAAAGGCATATATCTATGCTCTTAAAATATGGATTTTTGTGTGATCTGATATGACCTTGACTCTTCATCTACAAATATCATTCGAGGTCATTGCATATATTTTGAACAAAGGCATCATGTGGGTGAAGTATGAGGCTGAATGGAGCAAAGGGAGAGAAGCTATACTCCGGACAAGGATTTTTAAAAATATAATTCTGGTATGACCTTCGCAGTTTCTTTTCACTGAAAATAGGTTCAAGGTCACTACAACACCCTTTCACCCTTTACTCAAAAGCTCTGCTTATGTGAATTCTGAGCCAAATAGGGGTTAGTAGAAATTATATATGCTCTCAAAAAAGGATTTTTGCATGATCCGATATGATCTTCACCCGTTACCTAGAAATTTCATGCAAGGTCACTGCACATCGTTTAACCATAGAGACACTCTGTGAGTATTAGCCAGATTGGACCAAAGGGAAAAAAGATATGCCCCAGACAAGGATTTTATATATATAATTCTGCTATGACCTTAACCTTATACCTAAAAACATGGTTCAAGGTCACTGCACATCCTTCAACCAAAGGAACCCTGTGGATGAGGTATGAGCCAGATTGGGCCAAGGGGAGAGAAGCTATGCTCCTGTCAAGCCATCTCGGATGGACAGACGGACAAATTGATCACTAGAAGGCGCCCGCATAAACATGCCTTTTTATCTAATTTAAAATAGTATCCATGCTATCTGCCCATGGTGAATAGTCATCAAAACCATTCATCAGCAGAATTTGATTTCCCTCCTTTTTAAGGTGGTATGGGACATCTGTCGATATTAATGTGGATTAAAGTACTATATAATTGAAAACTTTTCACCGGTTTAGAATTTTCAAATTTTACAATATTTAACCAAAAAATAGCGTTTAAAAATATTTGAAAAGGTAAAAATTGTAAAAACCCCAGCGGGATTTGAACTCATGACTTACAGGTTCCTAGTAAACCCTCTAACCCACTGTGCTAAGGAGTTAGGTGACCATTTTTGAAAAGAAACTACATGTACTTATATAATTACACTTTATTTTATTGTTTATTTCGATAATCAATACGTCACAACATGGAAGTGTCCCATATCACCTTAAAGTCGGAACACCTCTGACCTAATAAGATCGCCGCATTAAATACAAAGTTTGATTTAACTCTAATTTGTTTATCATCAAGAAATTCTGCATCGCTGACAAATAAAGTTTTCTCCTGTATAATGAAATACCAATTAACTGACTATTCGGACAATAGCAAGTTTATTGTCCCATTCAACAGCTACTATTTCCCTTGGCTTTGCCTCATTAAATATTTGCTGTCTTGGGGGACAATAAACTTGCTATTGTCCTCATACCCAGTAAATACTAAATAGGCATATAATATCCTATCCACCTACATTTCATGTTATATAACCTCCCGTTTGTAACCTTCAATTTCACTGTAAAGTCAACATATCTGTCATAGCCGCAAGTTTCACAATTTATTTCTGCTTCTCATGTACTTAAAATTAGGGGCCTTAATATTGCTTACCAATTCCAACAAGATACATCCCTCTAACTATTGGTAATCATTAAAATTCATTTCATGAATCTACGCAACAATGATAAACCTTCAAGTACAGTCACTCTCAATTTTACAAAAATATTGACGGTACTTTATCCGAAACTGTTCCTTGTATCTTTAACTTAGTACACTAACATTTTAATGAAAAGACGGTTTGTCTTAGAATAAGAAAGCTAATGCAATTCTGAGAAAAAGAATACCACATATTGCCAATTCCATTGAGGTTTAATAAAAATATGGCCATTTAAGTGAACCCACCATTTCCAATTTCCTTTAGTAAACACAGATTTACAGGGTTCTCCATAGTAAAACATCTTTATCTGACCTTTAAGAGGTCAACTTTTGTTCAACCACCTTTAAAAAGAAACCTTATTCAATACAACATATGCCTACATGATATAATCATGATAAAAGCTTCACATCACTTAGAAATGTTCAAATTTGACATGTTTTTCTACTTTTTATGCATATATACCTTAGAAAGGTAGAAATAGGTTGTTTCTTGTTCATTTCAAAAGTAATTATCATAGCAGATGTTATTTCAAAGTCAAATGTACATTTACATATCCTACATGTAATCTTAATGCAGACAATTAAATAGAGGGGGGGGGGGTTCAATTATGTAAACACATCTAAATATCTTTATGAAATAAAAAATAAAGGAAACATAATTGTATACTTTTATTGAAAAACAAATTTTCACAGCAATTATGAATTTCTTTAAACAGCCTTAATTTTGTTTTCATAATTTCTTATCAAACACAAACCACAACATGGCATGATGCTTTCTTCAAGTTCCATTATTGTTCATGCATTATCGGATTTAATTTGAATTACCAGTAAATAGTCTGTAGAACACAAGGAATATGCATGTGGATAGAGGTGACAGGTTAATCTCAGGAGCTGACCCACAAGAATCAACAGGTACCGGTAAAAGCCATGTGGTAACAAGAGTCTGAAATAAATAAAAAAAATAATTAGCTGTGTTTACATACATGTACTAGTAATAGCTGTGTTTACATTAACATATGCATAGTATTTCTGTAAAAAATACACTGACCATGCAGTGTAATAAGTATGACATATCCCAATACATGACATAACATTTAGGCAGTACAAGATCAAAAATTTGCATATCAAGTCATAATATAATATTAAAATATTTTCATAGGTATAAACACTTATCAAATTGAGAAAGAGAGAGAGTTTGAGAGAGAGAGAGTTTATTACCATACTTGTAGTGCAACAGTCAATATTTCAATTCGTAAATTACAAACGAATATTACCCACCGAACAGCGTCAAAGTACATGTACTGGTATTAGCTTCTGGTATACCATTTTTTATCAATTCTACTGTGTATTTTTTGTTTGCAAATAAATTTAGCGAGGGTTTTTGTTTATTTTCTTATAAATTACATGTTTTAAAAACAATACTACGTGTAATAAGCATAAAACATGTATGAGTAAACTTAATGAAGAATTTTTAATAGATTATTTTTCAAAGAATGTGGTACATTACATGTATGTCAATCTTTATAAAACTAGCGTATATTTCGTGCGCCATAAATTGCAAGTTTTTTGTAAATATCATTTACTTGCATGATAGGTATATATGGTCTAACCAAAATTTTCTTCATAAAGCTACAGCTGTATGTACCACATATATGTTTTGTCACAAGTATACATTTTAAAAAAAAATACCCAAATTCCAACAGTTTAAATAAACTCAACTCATTCTCTGATAAGTTCATTGTGTTTTGTGCGTGCATATCTTATTTGTCTGCTGCAACAGCAGCCAATCAGCGGTAAGCTGAATCCCAGAAAGGAAGTTTGTGTTTTAGGAGCGGGTAAATTGTTTATGCGACACTGTCAAGAAAACCACACCAAATAATAACAAGAAACATAAATATTCACTTAAATGTATTCTGTTGGAAAGTAAAGGTTTTTAACACTTATTGCATCTTGCAAAACATGTGATGACCTTAATCATCTGTCATATATCTGATATACATGTATATGTAAAAGATGGGAGAAATAACGACGGAACAAAGTGGGATTCGAACCTGGCCCTCTGAATCTCTAGTCAAGTGCTCTACCAACTGAGCTTCATGTATCTGGCACCGGTATTCAAACCAGTCTGACCGTCACATTCCTCCCCCTTAAATGATCTTCACCCTCGAAGATCATCCCTGGCAGGATCGAGTTAACCTGTTAGTTCCAGGGGTTGGTCACAACACCAATATTGTAACAGGATGGGAGAAATAATGAAGGGATTTGAACCTGGGCCCCCTGAATCTCTAGTCAGGTGCTCTACCAACTGAGCTATCTGGCACTGGTATTCAAACCGGTCTGATCGTCACATATATAAAGAATTATTTTAAACAATGTTGTTCAATTAAAAATAACACTCGCAACCTTCAGTTTTTGTCTGTAATTAATCAATATTGGTGTGCGATCAGTTCTCGCCGAGTACCATTTCTCACCAGTGTATTGTTACGTCATTTTATCAACACATAAAATTATATACGAAAATATGATGTAACAGTGCACCAGCGAGAAATGGTCCTCGGCGAGAACTGCTCGCACGCCAGTACTGCCAGTAGTCAGATTAAAAAAAGAGAATAAAAAATTACATTTAAAACATTAACAAGGACAATTTAAGTACACATCATAACTGCTAAACAAGAAAAATTATGTGAACTGGTAGAATGGTAGGCATAGTTCTAACTTGTAACCTACATGTACAAGTACATGTACCGGGTACCCGTTGGTCTGCTATACCTCTTTAATGATACAATGATCGGCATCATAAAGATATTAAAGTCATGTTAACTCTGAAGTCTGAAGTATACAATTTTATTTACTTGAAGTTATGTCTACAGGGTATTCATGACTACATTTGGAGTGCTCTGCACAAGAATATATGATATGTTTCTAATTAGACCCTGCTTTGAATTTTGAGTTGAAAATTCACAATCTGTTATTTTTTTAAATTGATAAATTCAGTTACCCTTTCCAGTCCCCCATGAACCTCGAGCGAGTCTAAACACCCATGAAACATGTAAAAATTACACGTTAGTAAACAAACACCCACACCATAACAAAAACATCCAACAGTGTGCACGTACTTACATGTACATCTATACTATATACTTAATTTTAACCAGTTAACAAGAAACTTTAAAAGGAGTAAAAGCCTCACCTTCTTCAGTAACATCCACATAAATCACACACTTTAATGTCCATCTTTTCTCCTTTATTACTCGTAGCTTATCAACGGCTGATCGTCGACAGAAGTGTGGCTGTCAGAATTTCCTCGTAAACGATTCACACGAGAAAAATATCCTCCTTAAACAAATATGTAGTATTGTTCCCTGTGCATGTTCATATGTTTCACAGCAAATTGAAAATGCATGTGTACACCGAAAGAATACACAACTTCTCTTCTGCATTACGGCTCTCTCTTTTCTACAATGCCGTTCGTTACTGTTTACATTCGGCGCGCGCGCGCGGGGGTCACAAACAGGGGCGCCCCGACAAATAGTTGCACATAGAACGTTTAAATAATGTGTGTTCATTGAATTCATAAATGATATAGATGAAAAAAATGAAATTGAACCACAACAATTTATCTAAGACGCAACACAACGTAATGCAGTAAATGCCTGGGCCTTAATGTGGCATTTGTTCGCTTGTGTGTCTATGTAGACATATTAACTCGTTCATGTACGATTCTTACATATTTGTTTTATGAAATTTGAAAAAAAATATAGGACAGAACTTGTTTAATTTGATACCAAATGACATTATTTAATATATTAACAATAACTAAATTAATTTTTTTTCATAAAATGATAACGATTTTTGCTATCAGAAAAATACGTGTATGAGCTGCTGACCCCTAATTATAGGGGCCAGCCCTTTTTTCTTAATTTTAAATGAAAGCTCTCGTTATTCTAAACAACTTTTGTTCTATATGTATTAACAAAATATTTTTAGTTTAAAGTTTATAATACAAAAAGCAACAAAATTTCAGCCCCGAAAAAATCTTAAACTTTGGCGACAAATAGCTCAAAAACTAACAAAGAAATTACCAAAATTTTCATGCCAGCAAAATTATAAAATGTTACCGACAATTTCGCCAAATTTTATGCATCTATCATCTGTAGTTCCCGAGATCAACTCTGGACAAAAGACCCCCCAATTTTCAATTAAAGGGCAATAACTCATAACCGGAAGTGAATTTTAAAAATTTGAAAAAAACGTCTAGAGATATTAATATCATCTACATACCCTGAAAGTTTCATAGCAATCCGACAAAAAATGTTCGAGAAATCTCGTGCACAAAATTTGCGGGAAAAAAAAAATAATAATAAGAAACAGTAGAATAACAGAAGGGTTTTCCGTTGAAAAACGGAAAACCCTAATAATAAGAAACAGTAGAATAACAGAAGGGTTTTCCGTTGAAAAACGGAAAACCCTAAAAAGAAACCGAAGAATAACAAGAGGGTCTTCCGTTGAAAACGGAAGACCCTAATAAAGAAAAAGAAAGAGGGTCTTCCGTTGGAAACGGAAGACCCTAATAAAAAGAAACAATAGAATAACAAGAGGGTCTTCCGTTGGAAACGGAAGACCCTAATAAGAAACAGTAGAATAACAGAAGGGTTTTCCGTTGAAAAACGGAAAACCCTAACTAGATACGATCTCGTTACGAGTAACGAGTAGGTCTTCCTTGCGATTTCTGTTTTAAATCATACCATGAATAATCAATACAATTCTAGAATTACCCCCCCCCCTCCCACTTTCAGATACTGTATACAAATCCATTATTACGTAATAAATGGGTGTGCCAATGAGTTTTCCAGATAGATATTGCTACAATTAACAACTTTGCTTTTATAATACATTACGAAATCTTAATCGTTTTTATGTAATTTGTAATAGACTTTTCGAGTTTCTTGCCCCCCCCCCCCCCAAAAAAAAGGGACCAGCCCCTTTTTCTTGATTTCTTTGAAAAGGTCTTAAGAATATTAACAATTTTTGTTCTTACACCCATCTAAAATTGTTGATCATTTTTGAGATACAAATGTATGAATATTTTAGGGGCCAGCCCTCTAGATCCTTAATGGGGACAGAAATTCGTGCTTTGATAAGTGGAATCGATTTAAATCATAAATTCAAACATTTTCTCTTCTATGATGTCTAACAAAATATGTCTACTTCTCTATTTATATTGAGTCAAAGTTTAAGTACTCTGGCCCCTAAAAATCCCTAATTACGTAATAAATGGGCGTGGCAATAATTTTTTCTAATAGATATTGGTACGATAAACAACTTTGCTTCTATAATGCATTACAAAATCTTTATCGTTTTTAAGTTATTTGTAATAGGGTTAACGAGTGCCTTGGCCCCTAATTTAAGGGGCCAGCCCCTTTTTCTTGATTTGTTTGAAAAGGTCTTGAGAATACAAATATTTTTTGTTCTTACACCCATGTAATATTGTTGATCATTTCTGAGATACAAATGTTTGAATATTTTAGGGGCCAGCCCTCTAGATCCTTAATGGGGACGTAAATTCGTGTTTTGATAAGTGGAATCGATTTAAATCATAAATTCAAACATTTTCTCTTCTATGATGTCTAACAAAGTATTTCTACTTTTCTAGTTATTTTTCGTCAAAGTTTAAGTACTTTGGCCCCTAAAAATCCCTAATTACGTAATAAATGGGCGTGGCAATGATTTTTCCTAATAGATATTGGTACGATCAACAACTTTGCTTCTATAATGCATTACAAAATCTTTATCGTTTTTAAGTTAATTGTAATAGAGTTTAAGAGTGCCTTGGCCCCTAATTTAAGGGGCCAGCCCCTTTTTCTTGATTTTATACGAAAGGTCTCATGAATACTAACATTTTTTGTTCTTACATCCATCTAAAATTGTTGATCACTTTTGAGATACAAATGATTGAATATTTTAGAGGCCAGCCCTCTAGATCCTTAATGGGGACAGAAATGCGTGTTTTGATAAGTGGAATCAATTTAAATCATTTATTCAAACATTTTCTCTTCTATGATGTCTAACAAAATATGTATACTTCTCTAGTTATTTTTCGTCAAAGTTTAAGTACTTTGGCCCCTAAAAATCCCTAATTACGTAATAAATGGGCGTGGCAATGTTTTTTTCCTAATAGATATTGGTACGATCAACAACTTTGCTTCTATAATGCATTACAAAATCTTTATCGTTTTTATGTTATTTGTAATAGAGTTAATGAGTGTCTTGGCCCCTAATTTAAGGGGCCAGCCCCTATTTCTTGATTTTGTTGAAAAGAACTTTCGATTATCTACCTTTTTTAAGGTCTTCCGTTTCCAACGGAAGACCTTTCTATTATTGTGCGGGAAAAAAATTAAGATTATTCTTATTTTTCTTTTTTTTTTTTGTTTCCTAGACGCGAACTTTGAGGCTTCATATCTTGCTCATTTCTAAACGGTTTTTGCTCAAATTTTCAGGGCTAATGTACTTTACAATACACAATCTTAAGCAATTCATAAAATGTAGAATTCCCTTTCCGTTAAAGAGTTATTCCCCTTTTAAATTTTTTTAGGGCCTTTTGTTTCCAGACAAAGGCTCCGAGACTATGATAGCAGGGAATGGGAATCCAACGAATTTGAATAACAGAGACATTGTAGTTGTGCACATTTGTTTATGTTTTTAGATTACGTTTTTTATTTAGGAAAAGGTAGGGGGTCAAAAAACAGGATTCAAAAAAGTGCAAAAATTTAGAATTGTTTTCCTTTATATCTTTTGAACGAAAAAAATTTTGTAAAGACATGTAGAATAAAAGTTGTGCAAAATAACAAGGGCTTTCATTTGACACCAATAAAAAGGGGCTGGCCCCTTAAATTAAGGGCCAATGGCCCCTAAAAAATTTTGCTTAATAACTCAAAAACGGTTAGGATTTTGATATGGCTGTCGCTGGAAAAGTTGTTTGTTGGGATCTCATGAAGGTCGTTTCAATGTTATTTTGTAAGTGGTTTGTGTAGTATGAGTGTAAAAAGCTTTACATGTTAGCATGTACCTGTTTTTATTTGACAAGTTAACGAAAGACTTTGTGCGTACAACTGGCATGAAGTTACCGCAGAAAGTATGCTGGTTTATACAGGAGGCATTAATTCATAAGAATTTTTTTTTTTAGAATACATGCTTTTTTTAAGGAGTTTAAGTCGTTGTTAAGTTCTTATAGTACACAATCCTTAAAAACGGGAATTGGAAAACAAAACATTCTTTTTCTTTTCTAGTAAAACACAAAATATGGAATGAAAAAATATATGCATTACCTTTTTAATATAAACATCATGCATTCAAAATCTACCTTGAATCAGAGCTGTGTGTGTACCATTACGTAAGCTCTCCCTCGCCCGCGGCCGAGAAAGTCGGTCACCGTGGTCGCGGCTGGACTACCTAGCGGTCAGTGGTTATCTAATACACGAGAGTTGCGTCTCTCATATATGAATTTATTTAGCTGCGAACTCAAGAATTGTTTTAGTTTTGATTACACAAAATCTTTTGTGGATTAAACGATTGGATGTCAAGTAAGAAATACATGTAGTTCATTTAATTAATAAAAGCAATGTCATTCTCTAAAGCAATAATAGACATAGATCAATTGTGGGTTTTTAGTTTAAAATAAAGAACTTCTATTTGATAGAGTAAGGTCATTATACTGCAAACTTTTCAAATCTTCCTTGTTTCTGAGCTGTGCGTTTCTGTGCGTTGTACCTTTACGTAATCTATCCTTCGCCCACGGCCGAGGAGATCAGCCACGGCTGCATTACCTAGCGGTAAGCGGTTATTTAATACACAAGATTCGCACACCGCGACTTACACTTGCATGCATATGAACGTGTTTGAGTTAATATAGCCGTATATACAAGAACTGTTTTAATTTTATGTTATAAAGGTTTGTCCTACTTGTATATATTGAATTAAATATTTGAGTGTAAATGAATATTAATGAACGATATTACTCCATATCGGAAAAATCGTTAGACATAAACTAATGGTTGGTTGGTTTATGTAAACTACTTTAAAAACTGTACAATTAATGTTTTAAATCAACACCCCCACACCACCCCCCTCAAATATTAAACCTTTAAATAATGATCATCCCTCGCACATGGCTGAGGAGATCCGGCGCGAGTGGTTAAGTGATCCGCGGTCGGTTCGTGTTGTTCTACATGTACCTTATGACGCGTTTATGTTTCATATTTTGCACGGACACAACTTTATTTTATTATGTTTTCAACTATTATATTGGTTTAAGATAAAGTTATTTTACTTTTACAGTTGATTAAGCATTGATTTATACGATAGCGTACAAGGTAGTTTAAAAATCAAATCAAATTATAATCAAAGTTTCATGTTACATGTTTGCGGTAGGTGCTAGCACGATAAAGGAATGCCCTGAATTGAGGCATTCGATGATTATTTTAGTAAATATTCACATGAGTTTAAACAACTTTAGATTATATATATTTTCAACTCGCAGCAACAACGGAAGACCTACTCGGGGCTTTGCCACGAGCTCTGCTCTAGTTGTTATATATGTTTTGACAAAATATCAACTCATAAAAAGATACAGATCAAAACGTATGAAAAATTTGATTCGAAATTCGTACCCAATTTTCGAGCCTAGGCGAGCTCATAGAAATGGCGCCACTGGCGCCAAAAAACTACATTGTGCACAACTTCAACCTATGGTCTACCTATCCTGAAAATTTCATATTCCTATCTCTGATAGTCTCTGAGTTTATGTCTGCACAAAATGGGTCGTAAAAACTGACAAAATCGGCCGTAAATCGGAACCGGAAGTGCCGATTTCAAAATTTCAAAAAACTTCTAGAATTATGACCACTGGCTATCATCTGAGAAAAAATGGTCGAAATCGGCCGAATAGTTTTTTTTAGAAATCGCGTGCACAAAATTCGTGGAAAAAAATAATAATAATAACTAGACACGATCTCGTTGCGAGCAACGAGGAGGTCTTCCGTCCGATTTTTAGAATATGGAATGACCTTACGCTTGATCTCCGCCAACGGAATGATCCGGAAAATGAGGCGGGATCTATGAGTAATGGGTGAAAGACTATCTATCCCTTTGGTGTCCCTTATTTGAGGGATCAGCTCCTTTTCATTCAGTCTAGTCAAAAGGTATTTTTGTGTACCACTAATAAGTGTTTAGAAATTTGGTTACCGTTTTTGAGATATCTGGGAAAAATTGTTTTGATATCCGGTCCTAAAACTCCTTTTAGGGTCCAGATAACAAACAATATATGGTTGTACATTGTTAAGCTCAATATTTTGAGCATCTTTTGTTCAATATTGCTTTCCAAAGTTTTCCTCCATTTTGAGATATTGAGCATCAAAGTTGTAGACTTCTGGCCCCTTAAAATCCCTAATTATGTAACATAAGAGTAAATGATTGGCATGTATAGGTAAATAACATTAGAATGAACATAATTGCTTCTATAACGTATCACAAAATCTTTCACAGTAAAAAGTTATCATTAAAAGACTTTAGAGCCCCCTCAGCCCCTTATTTGAAGGACCAGCCCCTTTTTCATGATTTCAAATGAAAGCTCTTGTCAATTCAAACACTTTTTGTTCAAAAAGTAATTACAAATTTTGTACCGTTCTCGAGATTACTTGAGAGGGTCGTTTTAGGGGCCGACCCTGTAACTCCCTTTAAGGACTGCATAACAAATAAATTATGGTTGATTATTGTTAAGCTCAATAATTTGAGCATCTTTTGTTCAATATTGCTTATCCAAATGTTTCTTCATTTTGAGATATTAAGCATCAAAGTTTTGGACTTTTGGCCCCTTAAAATCCCTAATTACGTAACATAGGTGTAAATGATTGCCATGTATAGGTAAAAAACCTAAGAATGAACATAATTGCTTATATAACGCATCACAAAATATTTCACGGTAAAAGGTTATCATTAAAAGACTTTAGAGCCCCTTCAGCCCCTTATTTGAAGGGCCAGCCCCTTTTTCATGATTTCAAATGAAAGCTCTTGTCAATTCTAACACTTTTTGTTCAAAAGGTGTTTACAAATTTTGTACCGTTCTCGAGATATCGGGAGAGGGTCGTTTTAGGGGCCGACCCCGTAACTCCTTTTAGGGACCGCATAACAAGGAAATTATGGTTTCAGATTGTTAAGCTCAATATTTTGAGCATCTTTTGTTAAATATTGCTTATCCAAATGTTTCTTAATTTTGAGATATAGAACATCAAAGTTTTGGACTTCTGGCCCCTTAAAATCCCTAATTACGTAACATAGGAGTAAATGATTGCCATGATTAGGTTAATAACCTAAGAATAAACATAATTGCTTCTATAACGCATCACAAAATATTTCACGGTAAAAAGTTATCATTAAAATACTTTAGATCCCCCTCAGCCCCTAATTTGAAGGGCCAGCCCCTTTTTCATGATCTCAAATGAAAGCTCTTGATTTAATTAAGTTTTTTTGTTCTACATGTTTTAACAAAATGCTTTCAAGAAAAGAGATATTCAAAGAAAACCAAGAAAAATCATGACGCCTTTTTTATCTTAATTTTCAAGCTCGGGCGAGCTTCGGCGCTCTTTGAGATAAAGATGATTAATGACCATTAGACACTATTTCAGTCTTTCGTCTATCAGCCCTGAAAAGTTCAACATCATATCTTCAATGGTAAAAGAGGAGTTCTCGGTACAAAATACCCCTATAAAAACTGATAAATCCACGATATCTCGAGACAGGAAGTGACGTCATCAACAAAAAAAATTCCAACATGGTTCAGATCAATACCTATCAGAACTGAAAATTTGACGTAAATCGGTTGAGCCGTTTCCGAGAAATCGCGTGCACAAAATCGGTAAGAAAAAAAAAAAATAATAACTAGACACGATCTCGTTGCGAGCAACGAGGAGGTCTTCCGTCCGATCTTTAGAAGAGGAAATGACCTTGACTTTTATCTTCATCAACGAAACATATCAGGAAATGCAGATGTGATCTTAAAGAGCGATGGATGAAGGATTATACACCCCGTTGGATCCCTAATTTGAAGGACCAGCCCCATATATTTCATATTAAATAAGAGGTCTTTTGACCTAATAACACGTCTAATAACCTGTAATAAAAAGAAACCGAAGAAAAAAAAGAGGGTCTTCCTTTGTAAACGGAAGACCCTAATAACAATAAGAATAGAAGGGTCTTCCGCTGAAGACGGAAGACCCTAATAATAAAAGACTGTTTTTGTCTGAATCTTAATTGAAGAGTGTTTTTCAACTTGAACTTTAGTCCAAAAACCCTTTTATGTTGAATATTTTAGTTAGAAATTAAATAAAAAGGAGAGAAAGAAATAGAGAGAAAGAACAAATCTTGGCTCCGGCGAGATTAGAACACACAGCCTTTGCAGATGTCTCAAAACATGGCTGACGCGAAATAATTCCCGAATTTGTCTTTGAATTTGGGGCGTTTCCGCCCGGGAGAAGAGCTGAGTTTTTGTATGAGATGAAAAACAACGTGTAAGATGTCTGACTATTCAGGTTTGGTAACAGTGCGAGGTCATTTGAAATATTTATGCGTGTTTGTGTCTGCACCCCTGCGAATGTGTTCGGAATGTTTTCTTTATCGTTGCTAAGTAAGTAATAAATCCAGAGGTGCTCGAATGAAAGTTCACGAGACTTCACCGATATTTGTTCACTTCCTGTGAAATTTCGAGCGGAAGTATAAGTGTTCGGATAATATTCTCAAAATACGTAAGTACTGGTCGTTTTTCATATCACATCCTACTATGATTTATGTTAAAACAGGAAAAGCTTTCAAGATGTATGTCTTATTTTACCATCTAGCAGTTATTTATATTAAACGATAATATTCAGAACAGAGTTATCGTTCGTGTTCAAACACGTGTAGAGTGGTTGAAAATATAACCATTGGGTTGCTTAATAAAATCATAGCCATGTTTGATGCTTGTGGTGTGCAATACCATGTTTTAAAAAAAAATAGTGGGTGTCTGTTTTGCATTAAAACTTAGTATATCGAGCCATTTTCAAGGAACATTCTGCATAAAATGGTATAGTCTGTTTCACTATTGATGTTATTACTAGGTCAGGCGCGGATCAAAAATTAATCCTCAGGAGGGATCTCTTTTAAACATGTTAGTTGTTGCAACAGCAAACAAAAACTAATTTTTGTATAGTCACATTTATTTCTAGAACACATTTTATTCACCAATTAATGAAGATAAAGTTTAAAATCAATAAACCTCTAGATTTTATATTTGACTACCTATATTAAGAACCTAAATACATGTACTGTGAAATAGACTTTATACACGAGGTACGATTTTTACTGCGAAACTGAAAGGGTAAAATAAAACCACGTGGTCTAAAATTTGAATGACAATAACATTCGCAGGGGTGTCTGGAGGGGGGGGGGGTGAAAAAACCTGAGCTTGATTTTCGTCGTAAATAAATCGAAAATAGAATTTTGAGGTGTGGATCTCGGATTCGGTCATTACATGTAGTACAGTAATCTAGAATTGAACTAGGTTGAAAATAAAGGTTCAAGATGAAAGATCCAGTAAAATCAGGCCAGAAAAACTAAATGATTTTCTGAATAGGAGGGGGGGGGGGGGGGGTCGGTGCGTGTACTGTGTAAATTTAATTTTCCGGTATAGGCAATAAGCGCCGTTTAATCTCAGGAATTTCGACTTGATTGTTCAATCCGCTGCATATTTGGCAGACAATAAGAATGGTGTCCGAGGTTCATTTTCACGAATTTTCATTAGGATTGAGTGAAGGGCTTGGGAGTTATGATTTTTTTTACAGTACATGTCAATCACGACAATTGAAACTCAGATGCCAAAAACTTCATAACTCTATTAATAATGAACGAATTGGTCTGGTAATTAGTACAGTAATCTAGAATGGTAATTAGTTGAAGTTAAAGGCCCAAGATCAAAGATCAAGGAAAATCGGGCCAGAAAAACTAAATGATTTTATGAATGGGGGGGGGGGTCGGTCGGTGACTTCTATATTAAACGTAGACTATTAAATTCTAAATATCACAAATTACACAATTTCTAAACAATATACATATGTTAGAACAATGTATAAGCGTTGTTTGAAAGATGTAACTATTGATTTTTTAACATCTGTTTATCTTAGGCTCAAACACTCATAAACGGCTGGTCAGTTTTCAAACCTTGTCGCAGTCACCCGTTCGTTTGTATAGTTACGTGTATAAACTTTGGAGGCTTTTCTTAATCCCAGACAGGCAACAGATTTGTATCAGTATATAGACATGCACAAAAAAAGGAAAAAGTCCACCATCTTTAATTTTAGCGTTGACTTCCAATCAGTATGAAGACAATCATTAAGCAATGAATTTCAAATTATTTGAATCCATAGACATTATCCCGTAACTTGAAATAAATACATGTATACTTTTTGGACGCCAATGTACATTTAGCCTCTATCCAATTTACTGCATGTTACCTGTACAAGTACTTTAGAGAGAGAGAGAGAGAGAGAGAGAGAGAGAGAGAGAGAGAGAGAGAGAGAGAGAGAGAGAGAGAGAGAGAGAGAGAGAGATTTTCTAGTTTTTTATAGTGTTTAGGGAATCAGTATATCAGCAACGAATGTCAATAAACGCATGCATACATGCAAGCGTGTATCTATATATGTGAACAAATACTAATCAGTCCTCCTTTTAAGGTCATGTAGAATAACGTTGGTGCATTGCTAAATGTTGTGTGCATACAGTCATTGAGATGGCGGCATTTCTTTGATGCCGGCAAAGCGACCCAGTGAACTCTAATGCGGTCGTACTGCAGGGGCGCTTCGGCGGCATGTCTTTGATGGCGGCGATGCGAACTGCTGACAAAAACGAGCTCTATATTTGTACTAAAAAAACTGTTATTATTTTTATTTATGATAAAAATAAAACGGAAAACAATAAAAACCTTCATTTTAAAGGTAAAATCGTTAAACAAAAGAAAATTAGGGAAGAACAAATAATCGGCACTCGGGGATGGAACCCGGGTCGCCTGGGCATAAGTCCAACACTCTAACGACTGAGCTACGCGGACTCTCGCTTCAGAACTTTTGAACTCAAAATCTCGGGAATGCCTGGATCGATTTTAACACGAATTTCATATTCTGAAGTGTTTTAAGCGTCTCTATCGAATAAAAACATAAATAAAATTCAAATCTAAAAATTTGAAAAATTAAGGTTTTTCATTTCCTTCCGGTGACGACCGGAAGTGACGGCGGACGTTCGGATATGCAAAGGACACTGCGGCCGTTCACTCTCTACCTTCTCTGAAAATTTGAAGTTTCTATCGTAAATACTTTTTGAGAAAAATTGTGAACAAGCAAAAACGTAAAATCTTTAATATCTCGGTACCGGAAGTGACGATCAAAAAAAGCCCTTGTACTTTTCTTACAAATTTTGTCATGAATAAGATCTAAAAGTTTCATGAAAATTGGCTGAAGCATTTTTGAGAAAACGTGACAGAAAAAAAAAACAATAAAAATAATAGGGAAAAAGAAACCTTAGAAAAACAATAAGGTCTTCCGTTGGAAACGGAAGACCTTAATAATAATAATAAGAAACAGTACGAAAACAATAAGGTCTTCCGTTGGAAACGGAAGACCTTAATAATAACTAGATACGATCTCGTTACGAGTAACGAGTAGGTCTTCCGTTCAATTTTAAAACGATACGATTAAAATATCAATGAAATTTCAGAATTTCCCCTCAACCACTCCCTTTCAGATAATGCATACAATTGTCATTATCCCTTGAAATGCTTAACAAAGAGTATTGCTTTTTCACATACAGCACATTTAAGGTTTAAGATTTTAGTCCCCTAAAATCCCTAATTACGTTATTAATTGGTTTAGAAATTAGTTTTACAAAGTGATATTGTTACGACCAACAACTTTGTTTCTATAATGCATTAAATAATCTTGATCGTTTTTAAGATATGTGTAATAGAGTTTACAAGTATCTTGGCCCCTAATTTAAGGGGCCAGCCCCTTTTTCTTGAATTCATTTGAAAGGTCTAAAGAATACTAACATTTTTTGTTCTTACACTTATCTAGAATTGTTGTTCAATTTTGAGATACAAATGATTGAATATTTTAGGGGCCAGCCCTCTAGATCCTTAATGGGGACAGACATTGGTGTTTTGATTAATGGAATCGATTAGAATCATCAATGCAAGCATTTTCTCTTCAACAATGCTTAACAAAATATGTCTATTTTTCTAGATAAATTGCGTCAAAGTTTTAGTACTTTGGCCCCTAAAAATCCCTAATTACGTAATAAATGGGCGTGGCAACAATCTTGCCTGATAGATATTGTTACGGTCAACAACTTTGCTTCTGTAATGCATTACAAAATCTTTATCGTTTTTAAGTTATTTGTAATAGAGTTTATGAGTGTCTTGGCCCATAATGGTCTTCCGTTGGAAACGGAAGACCTTAATAATAAGAAACAGTACGAAAACTATAAGGTCTTCCGTTGGAAACGGAAGACCTTAATTAAGCTTAATAGACAAACGTGAGACTCCTTATGGGACAGTTCCATTTCAGTATTCACAAGTGAAGATTTTATAAGAAAGTTCCCTCCGACTCTTTTCCCCACTACGTTATGAATTGATGTTTACAAACATCAAATAAAAGCGATGGTTACAGTCAAATGAGTGTCGAATTAGACTCTGGAATTAAGCTTTATATGCAAACGTAAGAATCCCTGTCGGACAGTTCCATTTCAATATTCACAAGTGATGATTTTAAAAGAAAGTTTTTATTGTATTCGTCACTTAATCAGATTAACATATACAATTTGATTTATACAAAACGTAAATAGTGAATATTGTTTTAATTGACCAACCATCAATTAAAACACGTCACGACACGTGTATTTTCTGAATGTGTCTTCAATTCAAATTGATGTAATTTAAGAAAACTTTTTTCTGTATATTAGATTCGCACATGAACACAAAGAAGTGCTTGGAATACATGACCAGTACATGAACTTTGATACTATGGAAATTGATTCAACTTTATCTAATAAATTTGCAAATTACTGGTGTGTATTATACATAAACAGACTTTTTTGGCATTTTTAAGCAACTTTTTTGGAGGGGATGCAAAAAAATTACGAGTATGTAAATTATACTGGACTTAACGTAAAACCATTGACTCTGACATACTCTGAAATTAATATATCAAAGTTATTCTTATTTCATGCCCTTTTACTTATCTGATATTTATTCATCTTTTGATATGAACTGATTTAATCTGTAAAATTAACCAGTCGTGAAATACAACGTACAGTCAATTGACATACTGATCGCGTTTAAACCTGTATGTAATCGGGTTTTTTTAAATTATCTTTAACGAAATGAACATTTTACGAATATTTGCCACTAATTGCTTAGTTAAGCATATCCGCTGTATACCAAAGATAATCAACGGTTTACGGTTAAAAAACGTTGATCATTTTTTAAAAATTCCTCTTATGAAAAACTAAATTTATGAAAGAAGTACATGTATTAAACACGCAAAAAACCCCAAAGACATAATATGCAATTAAGTTTGAAATGTAATTTTTTTCATTAAGTATAGTGTTATGTACCATAATTGGTTAGCAGTGAGTGAAGAAGGAGAGTAAATTTTTTACAAAGTTTTCATCCTTCCAAGTGGATTTTTATGTGAAAATGTTGTGTACGGTTTATTACATTATCCCGTCTCAATAGGATTATTTCTGTGTTTCCAGTGAAACCACCGAAAAAGAAAAAACAAATTAAATCCAAAAAGGAGGTCAGGAAGACAATATGGCGTCTAATATGAACACTGCTATGCCAGGTCCTGATCCTAGCTTATATAAGTATTTTAACATCCATGCACCAGTCCAGTCTTATCGCAACAACAACACTACCATCCATCGGCAGTGGATCCACAATTTTATGCAAGTACGCATCTTGCTCATATGCAACAAAACTTTCAACCGAACATTCCTGACAATAGCATTCCGTCACCAAGTACAGGCGTTCCACCTCAGTGGGCTCTGGATATATTTAGTAGGTTAGACGGAATTTCTCGCCGTCTTGAAAAGCCTGACAGTATCCAATCATTAATAAGTGCCATACAGAGAGAAGTGAAAGCCTTTTCTTCGAGAGTTGGTGGAGTGGAGAAAAGCCAAGAATTTCTTTCTAGGACTGTAGAGGAAAACGAACAAAAAACCGAGGGAAACAGCTGTGTTATGAGCAGGTTAAACTTAGAACCTGAGGAGTCCATTAAACTAAACACACAAATGAAAGAAGAAATTCTGGACTTACAGTGCAGATCGATGAGAGATAACCTGCTTTTTTACAATATCAAGGAGGCTCAAAACAAAGAAACTGAGGATTGTGTCCGAATTATTCAGGATATCTGTTCATCTGAATTGGAAATTATGGAAAACATCAGCATCGAGAGAGCCCATAGGATCGGCAAAAGAGAGAATGGAAAGATTTGCCCGATTGTTGTGAAATTCACTAGATTTCCTCTTCAGGAGCTTGTGCGTAAGAGTGCATTTAAGTTGAAAAATTTCCGAGCAATTCCCAAGGGAAATCCAAGACAGAAGAAAACAACTAATTCCAGTGCTGAAGCAAGCAAAGTCCAACAACAGGAAAACGGTTTTTGTAAAAAATAAGCTTTTCATTGATGGGCGACTATACAGACAGGACCAGGGAACAACACCATTACCAAACCGTAAGGGATCCCAGTCGAGATGAGGAGGTCCGGAGAATGAAAATACCCTCACAATAATTGGATGGAATATTAATGGGGGTTTTGAAAACAAGTGGGGTCAGTTAAAGTACTCTCTGTGTACATATGACATTATATGTCTATCAGAATGTTGGATTCGTTAAGACTTCTTCGTTGATGAGGAAGGCTATAAAACATACATATCCCATAGAGTTTCTTTATCCGTCCAAGGAGGAGGAACTATTATTTTGATAAAAGACATATAGATAAATATATGTCTGTTATTGATTCTTTATACGATATGATTATTTGGTTCAAAATTGACAAATCTCTTTGTGTTTATGAGTGCGATGTGTATTGCGCATTTACATATTTACCTCCTGCAAATTCTGTATTTTTAAAAAATCTAAATTGTGAAATCTTTAGTGAATAAGAAATTTTTTGTGTAATTATTTGAATCAAGGAGATGTTTTTGTTTCTGGAGACTTTAATAGTAGAACGCAATCATTACCAGACTTTACTGAAAATGATTCATTACACAATGATATTTTCGACAATCTGCTTACATATACAGCTGTTACCTGTAAGAACGAACCCTGACAATGGGCATAATGAATATGGTACAAAACTAATGTTATTATGTAAGACCACAGGTCTTCGTATTGTGAATGGAAGACATAAAGGCGGTCACGAAAATGATTTTTCTTTCAATGGGTCACGTGGACTCAATACAATTGATTATTTACTATCACATGTTAATATGTTTGATTGTTTTCAGAAATTTATTGTCTGTAATTTTAATGCTTTTTCTGACCATGTACCACTACACGTAGATCTGCACATTAGTATGAACAATCACCCATGCCAAAGCCGGCGGACTCGCAAGAATACTTTCAACCTAAACGTTCCTAATGGAAAGTTGAACACCTCGGACCGTGCACAGAATCTATTATCCTAAATCAACACAGATTGAATGATTGTATTAATATTGAAGATATCTCATCTCAAACTTACATGGATTTTTGTATTAGCAAATTCAATGAAGTTTTTCATTAAATTGTAGATCCATTTTTTGAAATCAAGAAATTTGACACCAGTGATTGTAGCATTAGAAGAAAACAAACAAAGCAAGATAACGTACATGAATCATATTTATCTACAAGTGATAAACCATAGTTTGATTGTAAATTAAAATCACTGTATAAAGATTATATTGTTGCATTACATAAATTCAATTTTTGTTAAAGTGTTGTTAATCATCAAATATTGATATGCGCTTTGTGAAGCGAAATGCAAAAGACAGTATTAATTGCATGAAGGTCAAAGACTAGAAATTCTAAAGTGAAATAATCCTAAGAAATATTTTGCAAAACTTAAACAAAAATATAATTTTAAATCTAATGTGCAACTAAGTGAGTTTTTTGATCATTTAAATTAATTTCACAAAGCAATGTTGCTATTGATAATGATATCTCCAATGATACTGAAGATTGTACTTTTGAAGAACTAGATAAGGATATTGATGTAAAAAAAATTAAAGTAGTTATTAAGAAATTAAAAAAAGGTAAATCACATGGTGATGACTGTTTACTTAATGAATATTTCATTGAATTTGAAGAATACCTGTTGCCTATCCTACATAGACTTTTTAATTGTATACCACAAACAGGGTTCTTTCCTGAATCATGGTCTTCTTCTATTATTGTGCCTATTTTTTAAAAGGGAGATAAATCAGATCCCAATAACTATAGAGGAATCAGCCTTGTTAGCAACATGTGTAAACTTTTTACTTCTGTATTGAACAACCGACTTATAACATGGTCAGATGAAAATAACGTCATTACTGATGCACAATTTGGTTTTAAATCTACATGTGGTACAAGTGATGCAATTTTTGCTCTACATACTTTAATTACTTCATCGTTGGCTAATAATAAAAAACTTTACTGTGCCTATATTGATTTCTACAAAAGCATTTGACTCTGTTGATAGGTCTAAACTTTGGATAAAATTGTCAAAAATTGGCATCCAAGGAAAACTTCTACGTGTTATAAAAGGGTTGTAAAATAATGTTAAAGCATGTGTGACTTCTGATGGAATTTTGTGTAATTTTTTTAACAGCAACCTTGGTTTAATGCAAGGTGAAATACTTTCACCAATTTTATTTAATTTTTATGGGAATGATTTTGAATTCAATTTTTTAAATTTTGAATGTGTACCATTTGAAATTTCATCACTGAATCTTTTCCTTCTTATGTATGCTGACGACATGGTGATTTTTTTCAGAGACAATTGCTGGTCTTCAATCTCTTTTGGATGAATTAACATATCATTGTAGCAATTGAAAATTACACATTAATGTTGATAAGTCAAAGATTGTTGTTTTTAGAAAAGGTGGAAGGGTAAAAGAAAGTGAAGAATGGTATATCTATGGTAAACCACTCGAAATTGAAGATCAGTTTGCTTATCTTGGCATTATTTTTTACTACAATAATAAATTTTCTAAAGCTGAGAAACAACTTGCTAAGCAAGATAGGAAGGCATTATTTGTTTTGAAAAAAATATAAGAAAAACATGTTTTTTAATCATAATACTTTGCTATCATTGTTTGATTGCTTTGTTGGCAGTGTCATTAACAATGCTTCTGAGGTATGGGGTTCACTCAAAGCACCTAATATTGAGAAACTTCATCTTGATTTTTGTAAACATATCTTGGGAGTTAAAAGGTCAACTAGTAATGTAGCAGTTTATTTTGAATTAGGAAGCTGTCCTCTGCTCTACCACAGAACGTTCAACATAGTTAAATTCTGGAAAAAAATACTGTACCATAATAATTGTATTATTCAACATTGCTAATATACACTATATGACAGTGTCAAAAAACATAATGCAAAAGACTGGTTGTATCATGTTAAAGATTTTTTATGCAATCTGGGTTTGTTTGAATTGTGGGAAAAATAAAAAATAACAGCTGAAGATCTCATTGTTGTTAAACAACGTATTTTTGACCAAGCTAAACAGTATCTTTTTTCTCAACTAGATATTTCTAGTAAATGCTCTCTTTTCAAATACTTAATTGCAACCCATGATTTACAATTTATTTAAGGAAACCTATTCCAAACAAATATCAAAAGTGAATTTCCAGATTCAGGTTGTCTTCGCATCAATTGTCAATAGAAACAGGTCGATTTTATAATATTGAAAGACACAATAGAAAATGTTTTTTATGTTCAAATTCTATTGAAGATGAATTTCATTTTATTTTAATGTGTCCCATATACGAAGGCTATCGCAAAAAATACATTAAGCCTTATTACTGGAAAAAACCTTCAATGTGTAAACTTTTGCAACTTTTTAATGTTGAAAATGTAAAGGAACTATGTAATCTGGGTAAATTTATTTACTTTAATTTGAAAATAAGACAAGATTTACTTAATGCAAATTAGATGTTGATATCATATGTACACTTCTGTCACATTCTCCTGTTAACCTACCTGTACGTGTATATTGTTTATATTTATTGTACTGATAAGCTGTATAGCTTAAAGTTAATAAAGAACTAAACTGAACATACGTGGGTTTTCCCCCCATAATTTACTCGAATAATACGTTAATAAATAACAGCTGAGAGACATTTGAACTTTAATTCAATGATTGATCATTTTTAATCTAGAATTAGTATAATTAACTTGAACTTCATTGGACACGTGAAGGACAATTCATGACATGTACTTACGAAAACTGTATTGTGGATGTTGGCATTCAATTGAAGAAAGCTGTACAATCTAAAAATAATGGGTATGTTTGTATAAAATGGTTTAAAAGAAATACATGCCGGTACATAGAGTGAAAACCATTTCGATTACATTATCCTGAAATTAAAATATACCAACTGTTTGAAAAAAAAACTTTCTAATAATATTTAAAAAAAATTTTTTTTAGAAAATAAAAACACAAACCTATAAAACGAACAATGATATATTATTGCATTGAGTAAAGATATTTTACTCACTATCACTGTCAAAGCAATTGTCACAAGGATCTTCATCTTTTAAATATCTGCTAAAATTTAGTATAAACAAATATAAATATCAAGATTAATGAAGCGATAACAATTCCAATTAAAATGGATCTTATTTTTAGCATGCCCGAAATATCAATGATTTTTTAGATGAAGATTAAACATTTCTATAACGTTCAATAACTTTTAAAGCTGGATATTATACTTTTAGCTCTTATATGTCATGAATTTGAAATATTACAGTTGTGTTCATAATTAGAAGAGTAACGCAGACTATCGAAGACTATACTTTTGCAACTGATCTCGTTTCAAATGACATAAATGGCTTACCTTGCCTTAAACACCGATTAACTGTGCATAACAGACTGTGAAGTAGTTGAACATATCCGATGTATTCTATCTAAGAGTCAGTACAAAGGTCCAGAGAGATAAAATTATTATCAGTAATGTGGAAGTTAGTTTTAGGGGCTTTTTTTTTTTATCCCGGTCTTGTTTTAGATAACTCAATGACAGTTAGTTTGATATATGTACATGTATGTGTAATTTTTTACGATGTCAACATTCGAATTCTATTCTCTAGATTTTCTTCTATATGAATATATCTTTAATATGTAAACGGTGTGACCGTTGGGCCGAGTGCAGATATAACACTGTGCAGTTTTATTCTTATGTAGAACAAAATTTATTTGAAACTCACACAGTTTAGGATCCGCCTATCTACTCAAATCATATGCCAAAGTTTAACTTAACATCGCATACTGTAAAAGACTTCATTATGACGTCACGTTCCATACGTAAAACGTTAAAGTTTTGTCTTCGGAAATAACGGAAGAAAAGTTCCGATAATTTTTTATTTCTTCTTTCAATGCTTAAAAATTTCCCAAGTTGATGAATTAAATTTTTTCCTACTTTATTAGGTCTCTATAAGATCGGTTCCTTGATATTAATAAAAAAATTTCCATATTATATTTTGATAAGACATACGTGAAACTAGTCGTATTTGTCGAGTAATGCACTGTTAATTTGCAAAGTCAATTATTGTCATCTTGATTACTTTCAATTAAACATTAGAAATTTTTTGATCGAGTTTCGGGGTAAGAAACATCGACAAACGGCAGTCATTTAATGATCGAATTAACATTTTAAAAACAAAATGGCGGCCAATATGGCGGCGCCCAGGGCTGGAAGAAATTGTTTTGGACCTTAGTACCCCTGATTCAACACTCATTTTCGTATTTTCTTATATATTACGTGTATCCATGAAAGGGACCTAAACACGATTTAAGATCAAAATTTTATTTTATTTTATTGAAACTTATACCAATAAAACAAATATGTAACCAATAGCAAGACTTGAGTTTTGTTTATATAACAAAGAATTTCCAACTTTATATATCTTGCTTATAACTCAATATTTGACTTTCAAATTTTGACAAAGCATTAAAAATAACTATATTAACCCTTCTAAACATTAAAATTGGAAAATTTAAAATTTTGAGCTCGAATCGTGTCTAAGTCCCTTTAAGCCTCGCTTCGCGAGGCAGACTTCGCCCGCCTCTCGTTGCGCTCGGTATAAAGGTGCAGAGAAGTCATTATTTTCAATGGAATATGTTTTTGAATGTTAAATGAATTTTGATAGAATTATATCGTCAAAAGTGTTCAATTTATTCATAAATATACAAAAACCAATGTTATTTTTAATCAATGACTATCAATAGAAACCATCTATGGGTAGCTCTTGATATTATAATTTGCAACTTAAGGGGACCAAATTTAAACTTCAAAAGATCAAGAGGTCGAGAGATCAAAGTCAAAACAAAACCAGGATATTTTGTTCCGGTCATTTTGGTTTCTAAATTATAGAATCCAGAAGTTTATATTCAGAACATATCTGTAGAAGTATAGTATAGCATGGTTTCATTCATATTTTCTTCTACTTTACTCCAATTTCCACAATACAGAACTAAGTGTTTGGTAGATAAAATGTTGTTTTACTGTACTGAATACTTCAAACAAAGTTAAATTTATCGGCAAATTCACAAGAAGTTGAAATTGATATACTTTTTATATCATTTGAAAGAAGCAATACCTATACTAGCTGACGCACCCTCAGTTGAATAGACAGTGTAGTCTGTATTTCAACAGCTTAATAGCACTTTTCAAAAAAAAGCAGATGAAATAGCAGAGCTGTAAAACAGTACTTAGTGATGCAAAGCAATCAAATGCGGAACTTCAGAAACGAATATGGGGTTTAAAGGAATTGTGGATAATCTTGAACAGTACGCCTGAAGAAACTCCCTACGCTTTTGCAATTGCCCCGTACCCACTTGAAACCAAACATCACGCCTTAACACATATACTACTATCATTCACTTGTGTAAGATAAATCTTATCATCGACCTCATCAAAGTTGACATATTTAGGTCGCTCCCCATGGGCAAACCCAATAACAACGGAAACATTTAAAAATTCAAAAAATGGAAAATTAAAAACAAAGTGTAAATCGAAAGAAAAAACTAAAAACATTTCGATTTTACCAACACAGAATCGCACAACGTATCGCCAGGGTTTAGTCCAGGAACTTTTTAGGGCAAAACGTGCGGAAACAATTCATTCTTTTGGACAAGTGACGGTCGATAACTAGTTAAAGTTGATGAGTATGACCCAAACACCTCATCCGATCTTTCAATGATCTAAATAGGATCCCATCGAGACGTCTATATATTACATGTTTCCAAATCAAAAAAAAGTTTGTTGCGTGGTTGATGTATATCTAGCAAAGCTGGTAAAGCATACATTTGACTCATGTTTTGAAGCTCAAAATTGTTCACGAATATTTTACAAAGTTTTTTTCAACTTCTTGCGACCCGTTATCAAATAACGCATTTATGTTTCACAGACGTTAAAGCTATACACGCTATAGTTTGCGTCAATTTTGAATAAAGGGGAAAATGTATGTGTTTGATTACTAATAAAAGTTACCTTTATGCTGTTAATTATAATGCTCAATTCGATCACGTAACAAATATATCAAATATTAAACAATAAAAAATATTTATTTTCCTGCCAGGAAAGTAATGCCTCCTCGTGAATATCAATCTGTCACGTGATATCGATAGCTGAATTTAGTCTATCATACCACAACTGGTGAAGGGTCAACATCTTCATAATTGTGATAGTTTCACAAAGGAAAGGGTATTTTCAGTAAAGCATACATTTCTCCGATATACGAGTACAGAAAAGAGAAAAAATACAAGCCTGTGAGTAGATATGAATACTTCCTTTAAGAAAATGACGTAGACCTGTGTTTTTCCCTTATGTGCTATTTATAGATCCTATAAGTGTTAATGCAGAAGTAAGGGTATCGTGAATGACAAACGTATTTTACTCATTATACATGTATGTATTTCAAACTAACAACTGTTAAGCATATTAAAAATCAAGTTGGATATTTAATTAGGCAAACAATAACGACCACCTAGTTCTCCGCGGTCATGCGTAATGAGGTCGGTTTCGCTCTTCCTTCATCAATATTCATGAAAAGGTATATTTTCCTGGCAGGAAAACAAACAATTAAAAATCTTTATCTTTGTAACGAGATGGAATTCACCATTGTAATTTACAGATTAAGGATAACTTTTATAACTAGACAAACACATGCGTTTTCACTGTCATTCAAAATTGACGCAAATTATAGCGTGTATAGCTTTAATATTTTGTACGATTTCGATTAACCTTTCATTACTGAAGATACTTAAAAAACATTCACCTTTCTTAAGTGATTGTTTATCTAAAAATAATCCTTTAATTCTGCTATTATATTCAAAGACTTTTGTTGTTTTAAATGATATTTGATAACAAATAAATCTGCGCGTACAGATCGATTCTTGTAACCTGAAAAATAAATCAGATCTAATAACATTAATACTTTTTGAGTACTAGTATATATTTTATAACATTTAATTAAACTATAATATGATAATCATAAGGTTAGTGTTAATTTCACAAAATGTTCACTCAAACGACATTGAACTGAAATGATACATATTATGAGTTAATCACGTGTAATTATCAAATACATACTCTTGAATAGAATATTGACCACTGAGTACAACCGAAAGATACGAAAATCATTGCATTAAGTACATAATTTAAGAATATTTTGTAATTTTAATTTCTGCGGATTTTTGTACCCGCAAAATACAGCAAAAAAATAAATAAATAAATAAATAAACAAACGGAGAAAATATCTGTTATACGATATATGTATTTCAATTTGTTTCACATAGAAATATCTGGTTTTTTATTGTTAACTTTTAACTGTAAAACTCATGCAGCTTTTGCCGTAAGTGTTCTAAATTACTGAAGTAGTTCACTGTAAATTTTGTATACATTAATTAGTTTTTTTTCAAGTTACATTCATAATATTAGTTCTGTCAAGAGATGTTGAAAGAAACCTATAATGGTTCGCAATACACATTAGATATCTTTAATCTTAATATTAATTTTGGAGTATTAGAAACAAAATTGAAAGCTTGATATGTTTAGTAACATATTCTGACATTTTATATTTCATAGTCTCACCTAGACTCCGGCATTTTAGATCAACAGCTTCAAATTGATGGTTTTAACACAACCTTTCGGAAAGACAGGAACAGTTTTGGAGGGGTGTTATTGTATATATGCCATATTCAGTGAGAGTAACCAAAGGCATTACTCTGGAACCAAAAAACAGTGAATGCGTTTGTATCGAAATTAGTGACCCTTAATTGTTGTACATATCGCTCTCCTAACTTTGACAATCCTTTTTGGAGAAATCTATCTTGGTCTTTTGAAAAGGCAAATAATGAATACGACAAAATTATTGTAGTCGTTGACTTAACTGTTGATATTCTAAATATCCCACGTACTCACTTAGTCAATGAACTGCCGTGAAGTCACTTTTTGAAAAACACAATCACTGAACCGACAAGAGTCACACAAAACACAGGCACGCTTATTGACCCAATTTTAGTGACCAATGAATTTCAGTTTTTGACTCATGGGTCTTTGAGGTCTATAAAAATATATGTGACCATAAAGCTACATACGTTTTTATAAACATTAAAATTAATCTAGATTTTGTTCACGAGCGTAAAGTTTAACTTAAAACAATTGTTTACAACGTCATGTCATTTAATTTGCATTGTAAATTTCATTGGCCTCTTTATGCTGTGTTATTGATAATTATAATATATCATATATTTGTATAGGAAGAGGGCGATCAAAGTATCAGAACTTGTGCTCAATCCAAATTGTAAATCAATAAAATTAAACTTTGTTCAAATCAAGGTAGAAAATAAAGTAAACTCATATTTGAGCTTGAAAGGGCGGCCATACAAAATGTTTACCTTTAAAACAAGTATGTTTTTTGTATAAAGTCTTGACATGCTACCTGGTATAACTTATAGATTATTTAGATATGGAGTGAATGAGAAACCTTTGGTTGAATAAATAAAACAAGAGGCCTATGGGGCCACATCGCTCACCTGAGCAACAATAGGCGTTCAAAAGATTGCCATATGGCCCTCGGTAGAATAACAAAAAAATAAATATTGTTAGGTATTCGAATTTTACACTTATTTTTGCATACACGTAATCTTTGACATTGTACCTTCATGAAATACTGTTTTTACACAAAATAAGAAAATCCTACGCAAGATATAGAACTAAATATTTGGTAGGGGTACACTGTTATATAACTTCTAATTCCCTGTATTTTCGTTCTGCCCCCCCCCCCTCCCCCACTTAATAAAGCGATCAAAATATATGAGAGCTTATAGGTACATTTTCTTCCTCAACTACTTACTAGTTATTGTACTAGTATTTTTTTTAGATATAATAGTTATTGTATTTTATCAAAAAAAATCCTACATGTATATATGTGAAGAAGAAAATTGCACCTCAATGCGCTCAATTTCTCAGATTAAAAATATTCAACAAATTTAATTTGTCTTCTCTATTATAATTCAATGACTGTTGTTTACCTCGCGTAAACTCGTGACTTTTATAACTTTACTCACACTTGATTGATGAATACACTGGAATGACAAATGTTGTCACGTGACATGTTAAAGAGCTATAAAAATCAATGTTACCGTATTGACAGGCACATCACTCTAATTTACTATGGCCCACCCATTATTTTCATTTTTATTCAAAAGTGACAAATGGCTACAAACCAGGATAATTTTCCGCTGTAATATTTTCTTAGGAATAGCGATAATTCTTTTATCCCCGCAACAGAAATGTGTCAGAACTATGGAAACTGTTTTAACGATGTCGTTTTTATTTACTCACATTTCACATTATTCATTGTATAAAGAGGGGGCCCCAGAGAGTAGTTATATACAGCATATCATTCTTTAATTTTTTTGTGTACAAGTATTTAACATACTCTAATTCATATAGAATTTCTAATAATCAACCAAAATTTCAGCGTCAAGCGTAGAATTATAAGCAAGATACAGAGCTCAAAATTTTGCTAGGTTTGAGTCATATTTTGTTCACATGAGTTTATTACATTCAGCTTAAGATTTTTAACTTTGTATTTCCTATTCGGCATTTAAAATGGAAAAAAATGAATGGTCTCAGATCTGTGCTGTGTACAAACGTAGAATTGTGAGCAAATCTCTGTATCTTGCTTATAATTCGAAGCTTAACACTCAAATATGGTAAGTAAATAGAAATTGTAAAAATATAAAACACAAGAAACATGCACTATAACGAATAAAGAACACAATTTATTTTTCAAAATGAATCATATACATGTATATACCTACATATATCCGTCAGCGATTATAAACTCTATTTAAACTGAATAAACTCGAGAAAATGCCGAGCATAATTATCAACAAAACATATTGCATTATTCTACCATTACGCAAAAGATGATACCGAATTACCGACAGCCTGATTGAATTGCATTTTAGTTCTTTCTTAATACATCAGATGTTGCTTAATTTGCGCAGGTAAACAGAAAAATGTTTGATTTACCGAAGTTTCTGTTTGATTTGGTACGTAAAAATCAGGAAATACAAGCGATAGTTCCCAGGTTAACGCAAAGCATAAATGAAAACGAAACGAAAATCACAACAAGCTAACACCACCGTCATATGTGAAAACTGTCAACGCATTGAGATATTTAGCCTCAATTTACTTCACAATATCGGCACCAATGTATTTTGCATGTTTCAATAATTCCCTTCGTACACTGTTGCACAACAAACAAATTCATCATTGTCAGATCGACCCGTTTATCATATAGTGTCATGGCTGCTCTAAACAAAGAACCTCGTTTTAGAATTATGGAATACGAGTCTTTTAATAAGATTGGCAGATTAATAACTGTCAATCTTTTGTTTTGCCCTGGCCCGGTCATGCCTACCCATTTTACCAACACTCATGGATGCTATAAATTGCTTGAAACACGGTATTTCTTTCTTATTATTTTTGTAATAACTCAGATTTGAAACAGAATTAGCCCATAATTTTTGCAATTTATATTTTCCTTTCCATAAGAATTACTTACGCTAAATTACATTGATTTTGACTCAGTAGGTCTTGAGAAGAAGATTTATAAAATGCACCCCCCTTTTTCTACAGTTTCGATGTTTTCTCCGCTTTGAATGAAGACCTGTCTTTCATTTTTGCAATTTATATTCGCCTTACCATAAGGATGCTTTCTGCCAAATTTGGTTGAAATTGGCGAAGCAGTTTTAGAGAAGAAGTTCAAAATGTAAAAAGTTTACAGATGGACGGACGGACGAACAGACAGGCGACGGACAAAATGTGATCAGAAAAGCTCACTTAAGCTTTCAGCTCAGGTGAGCTAAAAAACAATAAATTATTTATATAAGAATGAGTATATTCTGAGTAGAAAATAAAGTAAGGTAATTTTATATTACAATAAGTTTCAAAAAACATTTGCCTCAGTGTCGATAAAAAGTTCTACCCATTTACAATTACATTATTCAAATTTATTATGAACAAGGTCCCCAACCGTCATTTTGCCTCCCTAAACATATCATTGTAGTTTCCATGATCTTAAGTAAAATCGTTGTAGTTGACAATGGTGTTTTCGAATTTTTGAACTTATTACACAGTTTAACTAAGTGATGGCATTATTTAAAAACCATCCACGTAGCAAGGTCAGGTCAGTATTATTATATGTTTTGTCCAGACTTAAGAATAAATGAGTTTAGCCACGTTACAACTACAGAAACTTGTGATGTAGCATGCATCTTTTATTATATTAAAAAACAATCATGTACCACAGAATTTATATTATATAACTCTACCAAATTAAAAAAAAAAATGAATGAGCTGAAATGGATTATTGCTTAGCATAAGTTTCTTAATCTTGTATACTGTACAGGGAAATGTGATAGGGGAAAAGAGGTTGAGGTTTTTTTTACGTGTACGGGTACATGGACGTGCAGGAGAATATTTACAAGTACACGTGCAACTGAGTTATAAAAAAATATTGTTGAATAATGTTCAAATCTTTTATTTTCAATGTTTTCCGTTTCCTTTCTATATATTTTAAAGATAAGTGAAAATTATTAGATTACTTAATTGAATACTCTTATACTTAAAACAAATCCTTCCTTTGATCTTTGATGAAGTCACAATTAGTGGACTTAAAAATTTTTAGATGCGTAGTAATGATTTGATAATCATAGTCTGCAAACTTGTTTTTCAACGTAATCTCATATATCATTCATCAAACACAGTCAAGTGTGTTATAGTTTTAAAAATCAACGGTCACAAGGTTGCGCGTGATTTTTTCTACCCTTTTATCATAAACGCCGAAAAGATTTTAAGCTTACAATGTATGACGAAGTGTTATTCATTCAATTGACATTGATTCGAATTAAATACAAAACAAAGTCTATTATGATTCTAACAATCTATGCTTTAGGTTTTAGTTGAATTGTTTCAATTTTAAAAAATCAAATAATTTACTGCATCTGGGTGTACTCAGTTATGTGGTTTCAGAAAGAAATAAAAGTAATAGAGATAAATCGAAATAAGGATTTATTTAATGGAAAAATCATTCACCTAAATATAATACGATATTTATTTCAAATAATGTTTTATCAATATAATTTTATCAGAATGATATAAGATTCTTCAAGATTCTCCGTTAAGACGGCAACATTGGATTTATAATCTTCATTTCAACATTCAAAATTAGCAGAATATGTTTCGAAATTAACGGCAATGATATTATTTTACAGTGTAAAGTGCGTTTTAGCGTTACATTTGGACAAAACTTACGCGCTTCGAAAAGAAATTAGGCGTTTAGAGGCATAAACCAACTTCTTTAATTTCAAAGAGTTACATTAATATCCATCAACCCATTATCACTTAAATAGTAGCATGCGGGCATACTATCCCTTTCATCCATTAAAAAAAACATATTGTAGTTAATATTCATATCGTATCATTTTTTGTAAATAAAAGGCATACTTTTTCAAACTGCGTTGTCACTCCCCTTCTGACTCCAGTTAAGTATTTTAGATAAAATTAATGTAAACATACTACTACAATCTACTACATGTGGACAGTAGATTTTGAATACTTACTACATAACAACAAAAACGGGCATTAAAAGAAAGTTTTAAATGCAGAAAAATTACTTTACCTGTAAGAAAAATCTACCAAAAACTCTTATTAAAGGTAATCTAAATGAATCTGTATTTTGTGAACTTGCACAAGCTACATGTAGCTCTTATGAATTGTTTTGTTATGGGGTAGAATGATCGTCTTCATAAGGTAAAAAGTAACATGTGAATGCCATCTTGCAACATGGCTGACAAAACGTCCCATATTATTTTTTTCTAATGTTTATATTTATATACAAAATATACGGATTTGTTCCTTGGCTAAACAAAACATTTTTCACTTGAAGCTGACAGTTCAAATAAGTTTGTCGGGTTCTTAAAGTTTTGTTTAAGTCGGCTTTGCCTCGCCGAGAAAAACATGTTTTAATAATGATATCTAATGTAAATACATAGAAAAAAAAATAACCTCCTTGTAAACAAATACAGATACAGATTTCAATGTGAAACAAACTACCGTTTAAAATTTAAAATATATTGAATTTGGTGGTGTTGAAAGCCGTATTGTTTAGATGCAAAACTGCAGTAAGTGAAATTTTAGCTCGGTGAAATCCATAGACCTACTGATACTCTTGATTTAAAAAGTAGTGAGACCAACTTCAGATGCTTTTGTTCGACCTCTCCAATCACAATTATGAAACTTTTGGTCAGCAGTATTGGTATTTAATTTTTTCCTTCCTAGTTTGATAATATTAGGTATAAAACTGACATGCAAAAACCTGGTTTAATAAAAGATATAGGCAGATTGATGATTTTATATTTTGAGTGTGCTCTTTTTAGCTCACCTGAACTGAAAGCTCAATGCGGTACTCTGTGATGCAGTTATGCGAATTGCTCTATATTCAAACCATTCATGATTTTGGGACTGGTTCCTTGTATATTTTTCTTATTCCTGAGATATGGGGATGAAAAGTTCCTCTGTCACCAAATCATTGTACTATGGGGGCAATTTTACCTTTGATGCTAGTGGAAAGATCGGTTAGATAAGAGGAAAGAAGTTAAGAGGATGAACCTGGAAACACAGCTCTTGGTAACACTAATGCGACTCATACACATCTTTAGTTTAAAAGATTAAGCTGCACGTTTTTGTATTTCTACCCAATCTGTCAGTGAAGTATTTAATGCATGGATTGATCCATGTATATGATATTAGATGAAATACCGATATGGCCTCATCGAGATAAAATCATTATAAATTTTATATGCCACAACAGTTTAAGTCTGAATTTCCAAGATCTCTTGCTATCATTGATTGTACAGAGTTGAAAACACAGAAACATTCATCTTTGAAACTGCAATCCTAAATGTATTCAGATTACATACCAGAAACAACATTAAAAGAACTGATAACTTGTGATCCAATGGGAAATATAGTGTTTGTCAGTAAGCCCTTCACTAGTTCTTTGTCAGATGTGACTATCACAGAGAAAAGTGGAGTTTACAAACTTTTTTATCAACTTATGGTTGCTGGCTACATTCATTAGGGTGACTTGTATTATGGCAGATAAAGGATCTACCATATCATTAGAACTAGAATCTTTGAATTTGAATCTCGAAATTTGCCAGTCGGATGTTGGCATCACTCAAAAACTTTCAGCTCATCGCATACATGTAGCACGTGCTATTCGTAAAATAAGAACTATAGTATTTCGACCAGTTTATTTGGATCAATCAACAAGGTATGGACAGTGTGCCTTGCTTACACTTTGGCAAGATCCAGTATTCAAAAAGAAGCAATTAATTTACAAGTTTTTTTTTATTTATGTCGTACAGTGTAACACACATGGTAGCTTAATGTTGATCGAAGCTTTAAATCACCACATTCGCTGCTTATTTTGGAGATTTAAGATGTCGTGATATTGGCGATCCTGTAAGTGATCTCAGCAAGAGGAGCGATTCATCGGTTAACTTTGCAACTCTGAGGTTTTTAAAACAATAAAATTGTAATTGAAAATATATTTCCAAAGAATTGCTAGTTTTGAAATTAATAATCTTATTAAATTTCAATTATTGATTATCACATGTTACATTACATGCGTAAGTGTATTTTGTATCTGGACTTTATTTCTTTTGGTAGTATAGGAACCCTTTTGTGGATGTCTTTGGATTTTACAACTGTAATTTGATTTAGAGAAGCAGGTTTGATCTTGTTTTCTCTTGGGATGTTCTGCTGTTGAGGAAGGCTTGTACATGCCTGCTCAGCAGTTTTTTTTTTACGTCCTAGCAATCTAAACTGCTGGATACACTTGACCAGGCCAACAATATGGGAACATGTGCCAGAGACCCTATAAGTGTCATGTTAGAATGTCATAGTCATTCATGACTTGTATTTGTTATTGTAAAATGAATTATTACAAGTATATAAATTATATCTTATTTTATCTATTGTTGTGTTGTTTTAAGGTGGAATATCCCTCTGATAAGAAAGAAAACTTCTGTAGAAAATAATCTCACTTTGTTTCTGTTAATTCACAATTATTAAGGCATGTAGCAATAAGGGAAGCAGTGCTGGGTCCCAATTTATGTTGGATGACGACATTTATTTAATATTCAATTATAAAAAAAGAAGATTGGAAGAAAACGAACTGAACTCAAACTTTTGGCAAATGAAAAAAAAATAAGAACACTTTTACAAAAAAAGCAAGAAGCGAATCATATTTATCAAAATTTAAATGAGGCAATGTCTACATTTAATACCCTTTTGGTTTCTTTCTCGTTTTTCTTTTCTTTATTTTGACAGGTCATTGAGTAACAAATCGAGAGCAGACTGGAAATCCGCTAGTAGACCAGAAAAAACAGCCAGACAGGATGACAAGCAGCTCGGTGTCATCTGGACTCGTGTTCAAAAGTTTATCTTTTTTCAATAGACTTTCATCTTTTATACTTGTACATGGACCTTTTTCTTGTCGCATCACATTTTTAGGGGGGATGGGGACTGGGTAGTCCGCAGTGGTATGTGTTGACATTTTCTGCTCCAAAACCTGGGTGTCTCCCCCCACTTGCTTTCAAAGCTAGGGGATAGTATATAAATTAAATCATTCAATATGGTTTATAAAAGGCAAAGTTATTACAGTTAACTGCACCATGTGGTTACAATATAAAATTGGGTTTTTTGTATAGTGGGGCTTACACTGGGTATAGGTGGGGCCACATCCACCTCACTCCAGTGAGGGGATGCTACAGGCCGGTGCATGTAATAATTAGTTGATAAAGTAGCCTTTGTCATGCGAAGTTCTAAACCAGGTACCACTGCAGGAGACAGGGTGAGAAGGGCAGGTCTCACTACCCTCCTTAAAACGCTGGGGATCGTTCAGGTTCGGGCACTGATGTTTCATACTCGGGCCCACAGTGTGTCCCTACATGGGTAGTTAAACTGGCACACTGGTCGTCTCCCCAGTTACCCCACAAATAATCATTATGTGGCCAATATCCACCAATTGTTTGTAATAGCGGAGTAACAGATATTTCTCATACTAATTATTGTCAAGTTCTATTTCATAATTCCTGAATGTTGCCAGGCTCTGTGTCTTTCAAGCGAATATAATGTATAGTGCTGGGTTAGCTTGGTGAATTCAATTATTAATATCCTCCCCCTCATCCCAATGGATTAATTTTTAAATATTACTATATGTACTAGTTCAGTACATGAATGGTACGTGTTTGATGTTTTAGGCCAGAGAAATTTAAATAAAATTATGCTCTTTCTCTATTTATAGCTCATTCACAAAGGGGAATGAATTATAGTTGAGAAAAACGTGACCAAGACAATTGCAAATTCTAGACTTAATTATCGTCATTTGAAACTTATAACATTTCAATTGCTAAAAATTGAATAAGGGTTTTCTTATCTGAGAGAGCAGATATGGGACAACAAAATTAAAAAATAATAATGTTACATTTTATTCAAGACAATATATCCCTATATTGCTATCATATGAATTAATGGAAGTTCATTCATTTGACCATCTTTTTGTGTTATAACAAAATGCTCTAACGACTGGTTTACATTTTTAGAATTTCTAAAACATATGGATCCATTTACATGTAATATTATCTTATCCAAATTTAAAAATTTAAAAACAGAAAACCTCTCTGATTAATTAGAAGCTGTGGCAATTTATCATGTACCGTATGTAAAACATGTATGTATGTAAAACCTTCAATAGTCTATAATAAAGAAAGATATAAATCTTGCTAATTGAAGCAATTTTTGTTACAAACCTATACAACAAAGTGCTATTCTGAACTAAAAAGCAGACCTGGTTTTTCCAACCTTGAATATCAATCATGTATTTAATACTTTGATATAAATCAAAAGCATTTTAGAGTAGAAAAAGATTTATCGAGAGAAATTTTCAAAACTTTTATCAACTAAGCATTAATTAATTAATTAAGATTGCATTATGGTCTATAGGAACAAACACATTTTTTCAAATAAAAATATTAATACTATAGATTTTTTCTATAATTAATAAAAGCAAGGGGGGACAACTCTTCAAGAAAAGGGAAAGGTCATTAATTAGGACACATTCCACTGTTAACTATTGATACTTAAATATGAAAATCATATCCGAATATGCTCAGTACATGTATTAAGTCCAAACATACCTGTTTTTATCCCAGATTCATTGAATTAGGGGCTATTACGGATCAAATACCTTTAGTCAGTTTAATTTTTAAGCAATTCAAAGTAGCCAAATGAATGCTTTAATGTACATGATCGTACATGAAAGTAAAACAAACTAAATGTTGATGATTTTATTCAATTTCTAATTAGGCTGATAAACCATTGCGGGCTTGTTTAAAAAGTAACTACATTAATTGGATTAAAGTTTGTAAACAGTTGTAGAAAACATTAGAATTGTTTGGAAAAAAATCGAATGCATGCATTTTTAAAGAATGTAACACTAATTTAATTTTAAACAAAAATAACTAAACACGTGTTAAACAACATATTTTCCCGGCTGTGCACGAACAATATGCATCTTTCACTACAGATTCCGCTAAATCAACACATAAACGATGCGGTGACTCTCCTCTCCTCATGCTTCGGTAACATCTTGCGGCAATAATTACAGTATTTTTGTTACAGTAATTTTATGAATGTAGCCTTACTTGAAATAAATTAGCCCTTTTGTTTGACTTTTCTGCTGGAAAACAAAAGTAAATTATGAAAACTACCCGGTATAAGTTGCAAGTCGCCCGCCAAGTTGTTGGGTTTGTTTCTTTTTGTAGATGTCTGCTTTGCTCCTGCGAAACAAAGGTATCTTTGAACAAGGTTTTAACTGCGTTGAATTTTTAAATACAGATAGCGTTATCATTTTTCACATTGCATAACTTTAAAATTTAGTCTAGGTCAATTTTTATGGAAAACCAGTACAATAGTTGTTGTGTGGAATTCCACTTATCCAATTGACGTTGTCATTGATAGTAAAGGACTTATTTTGACGCCCTTTCTATTTTGTTGTGTTGATGTAAACAATGCTCAATTTATCAAAAACTTGTGAATGTGGAGTGAAATATTACATGATTCACACTTATTCAAATGTCTTTTATTATTTGTTAAATAAATTTAATCAAAAGTTATCTAAATAGTAAATGGTATCAGATACTTTGGGACACCATGTATCTATGTAATTACATGTACAGTAGTTGGCCATAATTTAGTTTCCAAAATGGTCGACGTTAACATAGATCTTGTCATATCTCCTGAAGTTTTTTGACTAACTACTTCTAACAACAAAGTAAGAATGACTAGGCAAACATATATGTTACTTCGTATTATATCCTAGGATATGAAATATTCTTGCAATTTTCCTCCTTAAGCGATATAAAGGCTCGCATTCAATATAAAGTGAGACTACTCTAAATGTCAACTACAACTTTTTCTAGGTCACAGAAAATTCGGATTTCGTTTTTTTACCTTTGTAACTGTATTATAAGCATTTTTTTTTTTTTTTACATAATTTCAATGCTAATAATGACTGAACAGTATGTAAGCCAAAATATGTGTTAATACAGTCTTTCTGCTCTGTTTAATTGGGCCTAGAAGTCTGGTTATCTTTTTAAAACTAACTATTGGCGATTTGTGAAGTGACGAACAATTACTGATGAGTAGCAGTCAACTTACAGTTTTATTCATCACATTATACTTTTGTCTTGCTGTAAATCAAGCTGTTTGATTTTTGAAAGCATGTTTTTGGTTGTCTCTTGGGACTTTAAAATGGGATTCAGTCATCTCGCGGTTACCTAATCCTACAACCTCCACTTCAAGTTACGATTTTACCATTACTCCGGTCTTACGTATTTTTAAACTTAACATAACAGATTTGGCTGTTTATTCCTTTGATCTTTCCAGTTGTATTTATGTAAAAATCCCAATCTTTATTACGACTTGTTCCTGTCTCCCCATTTTTTTTTGGTGGTTCGTCGCAATGTTGTTGTGCAGACGATAAATATTTACCAAAGGGGAACAACTCCAAAAATAAAATTGGCAAAAGCAGAAAAAAAGTCGGACAATCATTGGACACATTTTTGAATTCTGGCCATCAAAGAAAAATATGCTTTATTTCCTTTTAAAAATGTACCTCATAGAAAAAAATGTTACGGCGGCCATTTGGGATCTAAATTATGGCCAACTACTGTATGCATTTGTGGTTAATTTCTAAATGCGTTTATCGTGAAATGTTAATTGTTAACCCTGTTAATATATTGTCTACAAACATTGTAAATATTAACCATTTGTAAATCGTAATTTGAAAGACTTATAATGCGTTCGATGCAAGTTTGACATCTGTACTTGTGTCATTTGTATATCAAGATTTGTAAGGTAATGTTTCATTATGACAACAAGGGGCGGGCGCTACCTCGAATCCTAAAACGGACTATAGAATCTAGGTTTCACATCAACATGTACCTACGATAATTTATACCCGATATAATAATAATAACTGCAAACCAATGTTTAAAAAAAGACTCTAAATTGTATCTGCTAATACCCAAGCACGTAGTTGTAAACTAAAGAGGGTGGGTTATGTCCTCCTTTTATAAGCAACAACCAATTTTTCTTAAATTTATATACAGATAATTGAAATTGAAAGGAGTTCCCTCCCCCAAATTTTTGATGACCTGAAATAAATATAGGGATTAAAATGTTCGGTTCCATGCACCATCTCTCTAACAGATTATGAATTTTTAAGAACTTATTTTAATTTTTATAAATTAAATTTTGCTTCTTTAGATTTCGGATAAGTTTTTCAATTTTCTATTTGTCATTATCTATTGAAATCTTATTGAAAGAGTGTCATGCGCGGATCCAGATGTTGAGGTAGGGGTAAGGGGGTTCTGATACCCCCGGAAAACTCAAATTTACTAAATTCACTAAATTCACAAAGTTACCGAGCATAAACCTTGGACTCTCCCACCTCTGTTCCTCAGAATCTCCACTGACCCCCCCCCCCCCCCCCCCGGCTTTTAAGAAAATTCTTGACTCGTGCATGAATGTTGAAAATAATTATGAGTATATGAGGAAGACAGTTCGTCTACTAAGTACACGTATAATTATCACTTTAATTTGCAAAAATCAAATACATGCATGATAATAAATAAAGGTTCACGCATGAGGTATCAAAACCCAAATTTACACGAAGATATTACATACTTGGTACTACAAGTCAGTATAGAAGCAATGCGGACCAAATTGTTATGTAAAATTATGTCATTTTTAAGAAATCTTCTCTGCAACAGGACAAGCAGACAAACAAAGCTCTTGATTATGATAAACAAAGAAGACTCTACCAAGGTTGTACAATTTATGGCCCCAGAATCAGGGGTTGTGGCGTCAGGGGTCCTAGTATTAGGGCCAGACTATAGTGATTATGTAGTAAATATGCATTATTTTTTCAGCAGGTCTTTTCTCTACTACTTGACATCTTTTGGGCGAACTATAGGTAAGAATGGAGATTTCTAATAAAATTTTGAAATTTATGACCATATAGTCTGGTATTATGGTGGGAATCTATTGTTAATATAATAATCATAGATTATCTCTTTCTATAAAAATCTTTGTAGATGTAACTATGTACAACTGTGCACATGTGCATATAGCAGGCAAACTAAGTGTTTATTTATAGTGCAAACTAATTGAATAGTTATCGTCAACAAGTAGGTCCTTTCTAGATATGTTAAATCCATAGCCCGTGGTCAGAAGTATTAGTTTGATGTTGGTTTTTAATTTTTATTGGGATGGATTGGTCAAGGAGGGAGAGGGGGCTCGGGGCTTGACTATGGCAAATGTGTAATGCGTTTTTCTCTTTCTATTTTTTGCCAATGACGGACAATTTTAAATATCGTTAGTATGTGCATCGTGGCTTGTTGCAAAATTTTGAAACTCTTGATCTCAGAGTCTTACTGTTGTGCTTGCTAGAAGTGGATGGTGGGAGGGGTGTACAATGGTCATAAAGTTGTATGCATTTATCTCCTGTAAAATAAATCTGTCTAATAGTTGTTATGAATAAATAAAGATGTCACTTCTGAAATTAATATATTTATGTTTGCTGGAATTAAAGTTTGGAGAGGGCTCAAATAGTCATATAGCAAATAAAGTGTAATTTACATTACATGTATTCATTCAAAGATAAATCTGTGTCGAATCAACTTGATTTAATTTCCTACATTTAGTAAAAGTATTGTGGAATTTTATAAGCGGTTCCCTTTTTTATGAATTGAGCAACAACTTGAGTAATGCTGATCAGATACGAAGAGTGTTCCAAAAATGTCATTTAACCTTCCCTGCGTGAAAATTTTGTAAATATCTGACTGAGATCCCAATGACACATTAAATTAATTACTGAACCGTAGACAAAAAAAATTTAGTGTTCACAAGTTAATTAACTTAGCTAGAATTCATTATACCATACCCAAAATGACTGGAAACAATAACAGGGGATACCCTTGAAGTAATGGCCTATATAAAAGGTAGGTCTCTACTTAAAATTATTTATTGTGAGGTTTGTTATTTCTATGGGAATTGTCAAATGTCTCATAGGTCTGTTTTATGTCGGTTGCTTTTATAGTATTCGATTTTTTTTAAACATATGCCTCAAAATAACAGTTTTTTATAGTGATTGTTTAGGTTTATTTTTAATGAGACATGGTGAAGCACTAACCAATGATTTACCAAATAACAATCTTCTACGCTTTTTTTTCTTTTTTCTAACTCACTGAAATTTTGAATAATTATGGTGTTCAACTGTGAGCAAAATCTTCAATAAATTCGGTTTAAGAGAAAAAATTATTCAATATTCCAACACAAAAATATTAAGATTCCTTCCTGCTTCGTAGTTAAGCAAACGCGAAAAAGTAAATACTGCAGTGCCACATACATCATGAGCAAGCGGCCTCTCAGTGACCACTAATGTAACTATCAAGTGCAAAAGAATAATATTGTTTGTATATTTATTAAGATACACTCTTTATTAATGCATATTTTTGCCTACAGACATCAAATAACATCAAATTCTAATTATTTTTTCCATGCGGCTATCCCACTGTTAACAGCAATATTGATATCACGTGATACTTAAATCAAAGTCCAAAACAACATGCGTTATTCCGAATGAGCTAACAAAACGACTTGTTAACCGATATGTGACGACTTAAATGCACAAAACCCACCATAAAATCATTTTTAATGTGTCTTCTTGTTTTAGTTGTCATTATCAAAAAGTAAAATATCTCCAAGTTGAAATTTCTCTTGAAAAGTGGCTTATATACGCCAGCAAATGCATATAAAACATATTGCATATGGGGGTTGAGTGTTTCACTTTTATTCCAGCCATTCCAGATCTTGTGTATCTATATATCTGCTAATCATTTTATTGTACATGTAATCATAGCATCAATAATGGAGCTCGTATTTCCGGGTTGTTCGGCATATCTCTGACACTGTCCTTAATCACAGCGAATAAATGTAAAATTTCTGTGTAGCTTTATTTGTAGCCATATGAAAACAGCTAAATATTAATGAGCATAAGGCAATTTCATATTTCTTAACGAACATGTTTATATGTATATCTGTTCATTGACATCAACATAAAAAATGTTTTTGTATGTAAATAGGAGTTGTGTGTAAACCTATAAATTATATTACTATTGTTATATTTTGTACTTGTGTACGTTTTTTTTAAATCATTAATCATTTTAGATAAACACAATTTAAATTCGATGACTGAAACATGATTTGGTGACCTTTTATGTCCAAGCTATAGATCAGTGTTGTAACAGTATGAGTTGCAGGTTACACGCTGAATCTAAAGTATCCGGACCGTCAAAGAAGAAATAAAGGGGAAACACATTCATAAAAATTGACTTTTAAGAAATGTCAATTTTTTATTCTGAGATTAAACCAATTCCTCAGTACACTTTTAGTTAGGATACTTTCACTTAGGCCTATGAATTGTCCCGAGTCCTGAGACATTTCCTAGTCATAATATAGCTTCATTAACATACGTGCAGATCTCTATGACGAGTATTACAAAACGATTATATTTGCACACTTGTCAGAATCAATATAGATATTTACATATGGCCCCCAAAGCATTGTAATGTATAGATTTTAACGTTCCCAACCGCGGTTTCTGAGTAGAGGGTTCTCTTGACACAATTATTGGAAGACCAGTAACAATTTTCGCGGAGCATAGTTATTCCTTTTCAAGTTTTTCAGATTTATGTTCAAATCAGCCATCCCAGACAACTGAGGTATATTCAAGAGTAAGTCAAATAAATGTGGTGTACGATTTGGAATTCATGCACTTTATTTCAAATGATCTGATGGGAATGTATATCACAGTATTCTATCAAAATGTAACCAATGTAATTTTATCAGTTGTTAATTATAAAGATTTAAAATGCATTTATGTGTTTAATAAATTTAGCATTGAAAGATGCGCAACGTTATATTTAATTTCGATCATTTAAACACATGCATTGTCAGTATTCGTGAATCGTGTGTACTTGTGAAGGGTTGTTCAATGTGTCATTTCATTTGTTTAATTCATTTTAATAGCAATGTACATGTATTTTTTTATACAGCTATCTACTTTATGCCTCCATTTTGTTTCGTTGTCTGATTTAAAAGAAAAAGATTTTAATAAAAACAGCAACATCAAATATGAATGAAGTGAGTGAGAAAGTTCGAGTGAAACAAAGCAATGTAAGATTTTTTTTCAATCATTGCGATTGTTAGGAAAAAACAAAAGAAAAGTATAATTTCTAAGCATCTTCATATTTATAAATTAGGTACCATGAATACGACAAAGCTATTTGCTGCTAAAACCGTTTGACGATGTTCCCTCAGTGCATTTTGCATTTTACTGATGTAACAACTAGTAAAAAGAAGCATAAAATTTTGTGTTATATACCACGTGTATAGCATCCATTTGAACATTAAGTTATACAGATCATATTCTTAGAGAAATAACATTACAATCATTCCAGCTGAAATAATGTACTGTGACTTTCTAAGATCTTGTATACTTTTTCATAAACAGTATAAATGTGTAGAAGTATCATCAGGCAATCCTAAATATGATTTCAGAGACTGTGAATAAAATATTTTTATGTTCAGTGTAATATCGTGCAGTATGAGTGAACAATGTGTTCTGTGTAAAACTGGGCACTAGTTTTCTGCTATTACATCTAGAATCACCACAAAGAACATTTTATGCGAATAAAAATGAAACTGAAATTCAATTGTATTTCAAAACTAGACACTGAAATTACAAAAATATAAATAAAAAGATAAACCATTATACTGTTGTCGATGAGAGTTCAAATGCATGTATCTATATAGACTCTATAGACAAACAGACACATACACAAATTATAATCCACAGTCCGGTGTTACCTGAAAAAAAGTTAAATCATTCCACTTAAATATAATCAGTTTCATGAACTATACTGTCTTCGACTGAATATACAGTTATGTAGTGGTATTTGTTCGAGTATAATTCACCCAAAACATAATATTATTCACGACTGAAAGAGTATTACAATATGTAATTTGTTTCTGTTCTGATACCCTCCTTCCAAAAAAGTCACGATTTTGATATTAACAACTTAAGTATAGCTAAATGATAAAGTAAAATATATAGAAATTCTAAGCATAAGATAAGTATCATATATTGATTTACTGAATTTTACATTTCTTTTATCTGTATAATGTCAGGGAATAGAAATGGAATATCAAATTTGCAGCAAACAAATGTATATCAAAGAAAAAAATACATAGGACTGAAGAAAACATTTACATGTACTTGTATTAAAGTGATACTTACCACCTTTCTTACCACTTTTATTTTCCATCAAATAGATATCTTTGTTGTCAAAGACATGAAGTTTGGCAAAGGCAAACTTTGTTTTTATCTCAATATCGTCGATCTCTCGTCTTCGACGACTGGATTCTACATTGGTAGATGCCGCTTTCATACCATCGTCAGAGCACAGGAGCTTAAATGTTTACAGATTAAATATTACACTATGTTTGAATCATAAGCAGCTATATCAAGCAATGTTTTATCCTGATCCTTAACATTATGGGGCATTATGATTTACCTTTTGTTGGTCCGGATATACTCCAACTTCACATTGAATGGTTATAAAACTGCTGTCTGCAAATCGAAAGCCATACATTTTGGCATATATGACAGTCGGTGATGCTATTGAAAATGATTCAAGAAGTTCTTTAGCTTGGGTACATTTGTTCGGAGATCTGAAACAAATAATTGATGAAATAAATATATTTTTATGAATCAAAATACACTGCCTCAATTAAAAAAACGCTCTGAAAATCTTTTGTAAAAAGAGAAACACTGAATATTCTACAATGCATATTTTTTGTTTTTATTGCTATCAAAGAGTTGTCCTCTCAGACATGAAAAGTTAAACATGTATGTTAAGAAATTTAAAAAAATCCCAACGTGTCTTTTGTTTTTAAAAATCTTAAATTCAAATAGTACATGCCCCCCCCCCCCTTCAATACAAAGTCGTTCCAAGGTCTCAATTACAAAATAAAATCAATATACCGATTAATAAAAATTCAATACTGCTTAACTTACTTGCTCCAATCCCAAAGCTCCACTTGGTTTTCACCGGCACTGATCATTGTTCCTTTAAACGCAATACATTTCTTCGGAACCACTGAATACGTTTGGGCTAAACATAAAATTATATCACATTAAAAGAATGAATACTAGACATTGTTTTATTTCGAGCGACGGGTGGGTTCTCGTATCTATCTTTGTTCAGATACGATATAAAAATATCTTATAACTTTATATTTAAATAACTATATTTAACATATTTCCTTTTGCTTTAAACATCATATCGATAATCAATTGTTTAATAATCATCGTCAATGTTTTGTTTATTTTGAAATTCAAGACTCAGAAACTCAACTATCTGTACAAGTCCCCAAAAACCCTCTTTTAATGCAACAAACCTTTATAAATAAAATCTATTATTTATTCTATATCATATTTATATTTTTACCAGTAGTTAATAACGTTCAGCAGGCATGTTCACGAACCTTTCCTAAGTTATGATCTAAGTGTGTTCCTTAGATATGACTTAGGAAAAAATTTAGGAACATCCTAAGATCAACTTAAGATGTAGCTCGACGGTAACTTAGGAACATCTTAAGTTAGGATATCCTAACCTTCTGCAACCATTCTTACTCTTCACATTTATTCGTACATATCGAATTTGATAGACTTTTGTAGGGATTAATTACATTTACCAAAATTACATTTACAAAAATTTATTGTCCAAAAACAATTTAATTAAAAAAACCAATAATAATAAGAAAACTAGACACGATCTCGTTGCGAGCAACGAGGAGGTCTTCCGTGCCAATTTTTGAAGGTTATATGACCTTGACTTTGATATTTGACCCTTTATCTCCTTATTGGGGCAACAAAAAAAAATTGATGGTTGAATTTTACTAGGAACATCATTCTCAGCATTTTATTCTATATTGATTTTCAAAATAATGTTTTTTAAAATATTTGTTCTGCTTGAGATATGTTATCAAAGTTTGGTACTTCTGGCCCCTTAAAACCCATTAAAACCCCTTAATACGGAACACATGATAAAATAATTATAATATGTTGTTAAATAAATGTGAGATGAACATTTTTGCTTCCTAAACATATAACAAAACATTTTTCAGTAAAGTGCTATGGAAGAAAGACTTTATAGCCCTTTTGGTCCCTAAATTGAAAGGCCAGCCCCTTTTTCTTGGCATCATACGAAAGTTCTTTTGATATTAAACATATTTTGTTCAACAAGTGTTTAGAAATTCTTTGCCGTTTTTGAGCTATCTGGGATATGACGTTTTAGGGGCCGACCCCTAATCTCCTTATTGGGGCCAGATAACGAAACTTTTATGATTGAATATTGTTTAAAACATCATTCTAAGCATCTTTTATTCTATATTGCTTTTTAAAATATTTGTCCTTTTTGAGATATATTCGATTGAAATTTTGGACTTTTGGCCCCTTAAAACCCCTAATTACGTAACACATAATAAAAATTTTATAATGTATAGTTTTATTAGTGAAAGATGAACATTTTTGCTTCTTAAACATATTACAAAACATTTCTCAGTAAAGTGCTATAGAAGAAAGACTTTAGAGCCCTTTTGGCCCCTAAATTGAAGGGCCAGCCCCTTTTTCTTGGCATCATACGAAAGTTCTTTTGATATTAAACATATTTTGTTCAACAAGTGTTTAGAAATTCTTTGCCGTTTAAGAGCTATCTGGGAAAGGACATTTTAGGGGCTGACCCCTAATCTCCTTATTGGGGCCACATAACGAAACTTTTATGATTGAATATTGTTTAAAACATCATTCTAAGCATCTTTTATTCTATATTGCTTTTCAAAATATTTGTCCTTTTTGAGATATATTCGATCGAAGTTTTGGATTTTTGGCCCCTTAAAACCCCTAATTACGTAACGCATAATAAAAAATTTATAATGTATAGTTTTATTAGTAAAAGATGAACATTTTTGCTTCTTAAACATATTACAAAATATTTCTCTGTAAAGTGCTATGGGAGAAAGACTTTAGAGCCCTTTTGGCCCCTTATTTAAGGGACCAGCCCCTTTTTCTTGTTATCAAACGGAAGATCCTGTAAATATAAATTTTATTTGCTCTATATGTTATGGTAAAATATTTTCAGGAAAGGAGATAAAGAACGAAAACCATTAAAAATTACGTCGTTTTTTTTAAACTCGATTTTCGGGTCCAGGCGAGCTTCGACGCCTTTGAAGCCAGACAACCACAAATGCCTTTAAACACATCTACAATCTTTTGTCTACAATCCCTGAAAATTTAAATTCAATATCTTTTTTCGTTTAGGAGGAGATAGCAGGACAAAATGACCCTCTAAAAATCACTAAAACGTCAATATTTCCCGAACGGAAATGACGTCATTAAAATAAAAAATTATATATAAGGTTTTTATCAATATCTACAAGATCTGAAATTTTCACGAAAATCGGTCAAGTCGTTTTCAAAAAATCGCTTGTACAAAAAAGCGTAAGAAAAAAAAAAATAAAAGGGAAAAAGAAACAAAGCAATAACAATAAGGTCTTCCGTTGGAAACGGAAGACCTTAATTAGTTCCCTCCCCCAGAAACCCAAATGACTGCTTTTTTTTAAAGAAAATATTTATCAGGACAGAATTGGCTTACAAGTGAATGATTAGTTTAACAACATATGAGCATTCTTTGAGTGTAGATTAACATTTGATAATCTTGTCATTCAAGCACACGTAATGCATAAACACGCGCTTTTCATAGAATTTAACGTTACATGTAGAAACACACACGTATTAACACAACAATTAATTTCCCTATAATCCGCAATATATAGAATACACGGACATGTTTAAGAATAAGAAATATAAGTTGTAATTTATTTCGAAAATACATAAATACAGTTTATTAAACATTAAGAATTGTTTATAGATTATTTTTTCGGAATGAAGTAATAGAAATTAAGAATGATCACGCATGACTTATATTAACCGATGTAAATTTACTTTTTAGCCAAGGACGTTTGAATAATTTCTTTAAAAAAATCAAAACAATGAATGTAACTCAATTAATGTAAAATGTAGATATTAAAAATAAGTGAATAATTTTCATTCGCCAAACAAAGACAGTGTTTGCGAAAAGAAAATTGCTTAATTTGTCAGCTTCCAGGCAGGTTTGTATTAACAAAGAAGGTGGTGAGAGTTCGAGGTCCATCTCCAAATAATTTTATTAAAATGAAAATACATGATAGAATAAATGCCCCCCCCCCCCCGGGTTTTGTCGGAAATGCTAGAACTGGTAAAACAGCATTCCCAAAATCACCAAAAACTTGATTTTACAGCCTTAGGATGGTCTTAGGACAAGGTAAGTGATGTCCTTAAGTTAGGACAAAGTTATGGCGGTTCATACATTTTAGGAGAGCTTTGAGAAACACACTTAAGACTAAGACGTATCCTAAGATGTACTTAGGACACACCATAGTCCTAAGATAGCTTCGTGAATATGCCTGATGATCTCTACCATTTCTTCGCCGTGATATGTTACAAAAAAAAAATTAGGATCAAAATGAAACTGTATAACTTATTGACTTTGAAAGGATTTTATTTGACACTTACATCCTTTGTACTTGATGTACATAAAGAATTCATCTCCGACATAGATGGTGTTGATATCGGGAGAGTTTATATCGTTGACAGCCTTGAATCGCATCTCGACACTGCCCACTTCCATGTAGTTCTCAGGTAATACATCATAAATTCTAAAACGCAAATACTCACAAATACCACATTTTCGTCTGTTTAATTAATGACCGAATGCAGACTTTTAAAATTGAATTTAAGATAATTAGATAAATGTGTAAATAATAATCGAATGATTCAAATCTGAAGTAATTAACACTTTACGACGTAAACTTACTTGTTTTGAAATACCCGAACTGCAGTCTTGCTTACTCCATCATCAGAAATATGTTTGCAGTTTATTGTAAAATATTGGATTCCTAGACCACCCTCGTAACTTCGAGTGGGCAGTAATGGAACAGGCCAAGGATATTTTATATAACTGATTGTTGGATCAAAGACCTTTATGTTAACAGTCGTAGTATTTTCCTGCAAATATGCACGAAAAAGTAGAGGCCTTTCTTTCAATTATAGTTAATGATATTCAAGTTGTACAAAATTTATCTAGATAAATACCATCTTGTAAATATCTTTGAATAATGATATTCAAGTTGTACAAAATTTATCTAGATAAATACCATCTTGTAAATATCTTTGTTTGGCTGTTTTACATTAGATGTTGAAGCCTGTTTATCAACACGGATTTGTGTATGATAATTTTAAAAGCAATTAATATTAAATTCCTTTAAAATTGTACAAATGTATTTCCTTAAGAAATAGGGAAGCATTAATTCTTTGAGGTAAACATTTTGGTCAGGGCGTGGTCAAATCCAATTAAGTCCGAAGAGCTTTATGATAGATTTGACAGCGCTCCGACCGAAAGTATTACCTCATAAAATTCAATGAATGATTCCTTATTACTTTTATTTAAATAAATTTGAGCGATTGCACGATTAAATATTAGACTTTTGATTTTGAGTTCTATTTATTATGAAAATCCTGCTTGCGCCCCAATTGTACGTCATTTCAATTTTTTTGGATTATAAGGACGGCGGACCTAATTCAATGTGCGCACATATATCCCGCAACTAAGAAGAACATCTTACGAACATCTACTTCTCAATATCACGAAACTCAATGAAAAAATCGCATATGATATATAGCTGTTCTACGTCATCAATACAGATTAAATGTATTACAAGTAGTAAAAAGTGGTTGAAATTGCTATAATTAAACATTCTAATATACGCGTTACCACATTATTTACCATGCACAAACTTCTTTCGGGTTGGGGGTTGTCACAGTTTTTGTAGTGAGTTTTACATTTTTTTAGCTCAAGTTAATTATAACCATATGCATAAATAAGTTAAAAGAGTTGGAGCCATTGAACAAATTGTTTTCATTCCGATCGGCTTCAATACTCGTATTGAAATATATAGTAAAACTGTCCCTACGCTAAAGTGTTGAAGTATTTTATAAAAAAAAAAAATGATTAGCACACTTTGGTAGTTGTTTTGTTTCATAAAGCAACCTCGAAATACTGAACATAATTTTTTTTTCTATAATTTGCGCAGTTCTTCTCTTGAAAAATTGAAGAATCGCAGTTTTGCATAGGGTGTTGCTAAAACGCGGAACGGAAAACGGAACAGAAAGTGGAACGGAACGGTAAATAGAAATATACTATGATGTGTATCGCTTAATTATTGTATAGATTGGACACAAACTAATTATTTTGCATGATTTATTTATATCTTATGAATTATTTTTATCAATAGGTTGCTTATTTATTTGATATCATTCTTACAAATCTCTATCAACTAAATATTGGCATTAATATTCAAATTGCTTATATGTAATAAAGCACGAAGCGGAAAAATAAAATGTACACAAATTGTGATTAAATAAACTATGATTATAATTACTTTTTAATTATTTTCCTTCTGTAATGTTGTTGGAATAATCGTGTACGGCAGCTGGTTGAAGCTTTTGGATGTGTTTTTCATTACTTTGAAACTCGCTTGGAATTTTCAATTTATTTGAACAATTTCAAACATGTACTCTCATCAACATTGAATTTTTAGTGACCCATACTATTTTAAAGATTTATTAATAGCATTATTTATATAAAAAACGTGACCGACGAACAACATCAACTTTCATTGTTTTGCTGCAACATCTGTTTGCTAACCTTTTCGTCTCACTGATTTAATGATCATTTAATCGAAAACAAATTCATTTTATTAGATCACTAACGCTCTAGATGTCCTGCAAAGTCTCCTTTCTTTTCTAATATCAGCGTTCTTTTTGTACATTTTCTACCGTTTTAGATTACTTATTCCTCGTATTTTAGGTATGACAGTTATTTTACGTTTATCTACATGATTGTGCAATGTGCATTCATGCAACTTAATCCGAATAGAGAGCTGGACATGTTATTTAGTTTGATTAACTGTGACTAGTGATCAAAGCATGTAATGTTATTTTTTAGATAATCATACATTTTCTAAATAGATAAACTTGAAAATGGACAAAAGTTTTAACAATATTTAAAAAAAAATACATAAAGTATATCGTTTTTAGCTTGTTTTAACACATCCATGAAGTAAACATAACATTATATAACATTTTCCGTATTCCATTCCTTTCCGCTTTCCGTTCCGTTTTCAGTTCCACGTTTTAACAACCCCTTGGCATGTGCCCCCGTAAAAACGAAGTCGATGACATGGTCTTTCTTTGAATGATATTAATTCAGAATCATGATCATTGAGGTGCCATATTACAATTTGGATGGATAATCTACGGCAGAATTTTTTTTATTATTTTTTTTTCTCTCACAAGAACGCTTTTCCCTATAATGAATAGAAAAAGAGAAGTAATACAAACAATTTTTAAATGGTCCTTACTCAAAATCTAATTTGATTTTTATGTTATTATTTGATTGATTTTGTAATATCTTTGGTAACTCCAACTCACATAAAAATTTTATGAAAATCACTATAGTAGAAGTGAATTGTGTCCGTCGTCCTTCAATACAAAATCTATGCGTAGTGTTATCACAGACAACCACACTGAAAAGTGTAAATATATATTTTTGTTTCGAAAGCCTCAGTGCCATTATGCAAGTACTTGTACTACGATGACCCGTATGAGCATACATGAACAAGTCAAATAGTTTGATGACTTTACTCATCCCGATAGTCATAAAATATACAGAGTAATATTTAGTTTGTAAATATTTTCTTGTTTACCTGAGATGTGTTTAAGCATCTCCTTGGAATTGTAAAGACGTTGAATTTATCTGCTTTAAGTCTTTCATTCGTGCATTTGTCCACAATGGTTATTTTACTTTCATTATGTAATCCAAACAAGTCTATTTCTCCGTTTTCTAGGCACCCTTCATAAAACAATACCAACATTTAGAAAATTTTACTTGAAACCTCTTCAACTTTTCAAATTTTCCAAAGAACTGGAAATGCTTAGTATAAAAAAAATGACTATATTGAAATGTGAACATGCAAACACAATAATTAAAATTCAATCTGTTCAACGGAATATTTCGAGCATTATAACAATAGGCGCTTGTTTTTTTTTTCTAGTCGCTGTTCAATGTTTGGACGCTGTTTATACCAATAAAAGTAAATTAAAAAACGCATGCAATACATAATTTTGTATGTAAATAATCTCAGAAAAAAATATGGTATTGAACAATGGCCCGCTGAACTTCCTAATATGCACACGAAAACGATTTCAATTCACAGGTTGGGTACCCCATTTATGTTTGATTACAGAAAAAATCCTTTTGTAAACTCCAAGCCGGGCCTTGAATGCAGATATTTTAGAAAGATGTGGGTTTTAGACATTTCTATAAAGCCGAATTTACTGTCTCCCCTACATACCTTCTTTACGAATTATCCTACAAGTACAACTTTAAAATTAACTACAACCCCTAATCAGCAAATTAATTCGTTTGCATTATCTTTCAGCACTCGTATACAGACCGTCCGTTGCGTCGGACGTGAGTTTAATTTCTCGGCTTATGATCTTTGATGCCACGTTCAAATCCAGTGTTTTATATACCATTTTATACCATTTTGTACATTACCATAAAACTTCTTTTTCTATACATACCGTTCACTCAAAACAAAAAATACATAGTTTGTACATAGCGTGTAGCACCTTTAACTAAATAATACACATTGTACATGGGGTGACGCAGAAAAATGTATTGATATACATTAATTCTTTAATTTTTGAAGTATCATATTAGACAAGTATAGCCTTTTTAAAAAGCTTACCATCTTTAGGACAAACTCGAAACATTAATCAGCTATCAAAGAAAATTCAATCCTTTTTATAAATGTATCAATAAATGTCATCTTTCTATACATACATGTACACCGCGTGCTTGTTGGGTGAGTTCGAGCAACTTGTTTTACTGATTTTAGTTTTACCGTATCAAATCTGCAACTTTATTTACTGGTATTAGCCTTACCATATGAAATTTTCACAATTTTATCATTGAAATAAAAATAAAAAAGAAAAGTAACAAATATTTTCAATAGATGTTATAGAATGTTGCTTGCAATTAGATCTATTGAAAATTCAAAGCCTGAATTTCATTCATGATCATAATATTTTATTTATTTTAATTTTCCCTCTGTTTTAAATTTAAAATCTACAAAAATTGTTCATGTAAATTAGATCATCAGAAAAGTATCTCCCTCTCGCCGAATATCATTTCAACCTATGAAATAAATGTAAATTATCACGTCATGTATTTTATACCATCACAAAGGACAGAAAGTATAAAACTCGGAGCCAGTAAATTATACCAGTCTGTATATGATCGTTTTATCAGTTCTTACCCCGTGATTATGTTTAGATAATGCTGCTGCATAAATCAAACTGATATAACACTCAATATACTAAAAGTTAGTTCTCTAATCATAAACCAATAACATTTTATTGCAATTGCATGTTATATCATTTTGATTCATGCATCAGCATTATCTAAACAAAATCACGTGGTAAGAAATGATAAAACGATGGTTTTTATACCCGCAATTTCTAAAGACACATCGAGTATATTGTGGTTATTGTGTTTCGTCCGTCCGCGTCAGTCTGTCACGTTTTTTTGCTCATGCTGTTACAGTTTGCGGACATACTTATCATCTCTTTGATAATGATTTGGGATGTAATGTCGATTTTTTATAAAATTTTTGAAATTTCATTTTAATCACAGGGGCCAATACGTGGCTACAAAATGACGATTTATTAAAGAATTTTTTTTGCGTTTACCAACAAAAAAGAAACCGGTTCCAAAAACTCCTCTTTCATTTTTTATTTACAAATATTTGTCGTAAAATATTTTCGTAGATTTTGTTGTTCAGATGATCCACGAAACTAAATATTTCCTGAAGTTTAATATTTATTAACATAATTATATTCAAGTTGATAAAACCATTAAGCACTAATTTACAGCACCTTGAAACTGTGATTTTTACTTAATTCATAAAATTTGATGCCTACGAATATATATATATATATAAAACGGTATACGGCAACAAGTAATTTATTCCTTTCGTATTACTCACACTTGCTGAGCAAATGTACATTTCGTCCTTTACGCCTGGTGAAAGCTTTAAAGGATGACTGCACGTAACGCCGTATTTTGGGCCTTTTTTCGGTCACTAATGTTACGTTTATTTCTTGCTCAATTTTACTTCAAGTTATATATGTTATATAGTTTGATCAATCTCAAATCGAAAGGTATTGTTATAATGGGTTTAAACTGTGTTGCAATAAAATAATTCGTTGCTTTCTTACCCTCACTGCTCAGCAAATATCTTGAATTTAGACTTATCTGCCCTTGATTGATGATATGACATATAAAAATGAATGGAGGGTAGATCTAATATTGTAATGAGTAGTCCAAGATTAGAATAGCGGTACTATAATTGAATATATCATCTCTCTCTTTCTCTCTCTCTCTCTCTCTCTCTCTCTCTCTCTCTCTCTCTCTCAGTAACGCACATAACGGATAATATCTCCGAGATATGAAGTAATTATCACTCGATGGAATGAATTGAAATAGGCACGAACAAATAATACCGCCTAGCAGAATGCGTGATACCTTACACGTACATGACGGGCGTCTTGTATTCACAATTTAACCTGAGGTTAGAAATCACTTGATGAATTATAATATTTAACAGGACAAAGTATAAAGTTTACAACGGATAACACAAATGCAGGAAGAAATAAAGATTTGTCTGTTGACTGCATGTTTGTCTATTGATCTCTTTTTAACATATTAAGCTTATCTATATAAATACTAGACATTGACCCGTGCGTGCACGGGTTGACATTGTATATGATATCGGACATTTACGAAATAGATACATCGACACACCGTATTGTTGACATTTACATAACCAAGCTTTAAGCCTACAATAATGCTATTAATTTCACTACACTCTGCTTAGTTAGAATAATCTAACTATTGTTTTCTGGACAGACCTTCATCAAAGTTAAAATGCCCCCCATATACTCGTAATGTAGGAAAACAATTGTAGAATCATTCCGAAACGATTTTGGTGTAAATTAATAAAGCTGCATTAAAATAATAGTCAAATTATTTTTTTTAAACCGTTCTGAGTTCGTAAATACCTTTCATTAAAAAATGTAATTCATTTTAATAAAGAATTCAACACTTTTTTCTTCAACGTTTTTTACTCGCTTCGAATTTACACACCATGTTGAATTTATCCATGCAAATGTGATATTGTTGAAACAGAAACTATAGAGCCTCCCGTGATTTACATGTAGCGTGGATGTAATGCGCATGTGCAAGATTGTAAAATTAAAGAAAATCCAGATGATTTCCAGATTTTTAAAAAGAATTTTCGTTGATTATTAATAAGCGAAGCTTGATTGAGAAAAAATAAAAACAAATTAGTAATTTTCAAGTACCAATAATGTTTAAAATATGAAAAACAAAAGACAGTACTATTCCGATTTTTCGGTATTAAAGCCCAAAAATTCGAGTCTATTATCTTAATATAGTAATATAGATACAACTACCATTAAAAGAAGAACAAAAGACAAACATGCGCTAACTATGTATTAACTCAGTAAAAAGTGGACGTCCTCATTATCCTATCAAGATTTTAAAAAATGCAATGACCCTTACTTATGAAAAAAACTTCGTTCTTTGTAAATAAGAACCTTATAATGATGTGATTTCATAAAATTGCAGTGTATACATCGGCAATTCCTTCAATTGAAAGAAATATGCCCATTTTTAATATTCATTTTGTCGCAATTTTTAAATGTCATTAAATGCAGTCATCCTTTATGCATTTGAAATTTCACAAGATAACTCGATAGTTATTTTTGAATAATTTGTTTATTCTAACACTCAGCAATCCTTTCATACCTAATATATGTTGAATTTTACAACAGATTTTTCTTTTAAAAAATATTTTACAATAAGCAGGATTTGACATCAATACACAGAATAAAACATGATTGTTTGAATCGTATTATGCTAGCAATACTAGAAGTTATAAATGTGAACTCAAAAGCGTCACAGAACATACAAATGTAAAACATAAACTTACGAAAACTATAGTGTGGATGGATAGACTCAATTGAAGAAACAGAGAAAATCTATAAATCATAAATACCTGTTAAATAGAGTTACCAAGCGACCGGTAAACAAATCTAAATTGATAACATTTTTAATGAACCACGATATAGTTTTGTTTATTCTACACAGATAAACGAAACATATACTCACTGTCACGATAAAAGCGATTTTCACTAGAATCTTCATGTTTTATTTTCTTCCTGAATGAGATATATATTAGTATTGAAATTGGTTAATGAATAATGGAAAAAAAGATGAATTGTATTGACACGCAATACATTACACGAGTGACATAGTAAATTAAATCAAATATTCTTTGCAAATCCAGATAGATACTCAATTTATATTTACAGATCATGACTTATATGCCATAAATTAACAATTGTCACTTTATAAAGAACCACGCATTTTTGTATAAAATGAATGTGGGTTCAAGTAAATATAGGGAGTTTTGCAAATAATTCTTTACACAAAAAATAATATCTCACCTTGTCCGAGACACCGATAAATTAAACAAACGTTAACCTTTTTTGGAGAATTAATGTAGTAATGAACACATAGCAAGCTAACACAGCAAAGATATTTTATCTTAAGGTCAAAATGACAGTCTGAGAACAAAGTCGAAAGTAGATAAAACTGTTATCAAGAGAGAGTTCTAGTTTTCCTGTTTAAATGACTTTAAGAGTTCAGTTGACCAAAAAACTATTACTTAAAATTTGCTTTTAAAGATCGATTCCTTTTTTCTAAAGCATGTCAAGCATTCTGATATAAAATTTTACATATAATTATGTAAACTACACATCCTGCAAAATGAAGAACTTTAATTCTTTTTTTTTAAATTGTAAACAAAGGTTGAATATATAAATCATTTTAAGAAATGTTAACTCTCTCACTTCTCACATACGCATATTTTCATCTTATATTGAAATATAAAATAAAGAGTAGGGTAGTTGCTTGTGATAGTTATGCCTAGGCAGTAAAACTGCAATCCATGGGAAATCAAAGTACTGAGAGTACTGAAAGACGGGGTCTTGGACGTTTGAATTTGTAATTGTCCTGAATTTCCTCGAGTACTAGTATGCTTCCAAATTTATGACTTTGAATTAGTTGTTACAATCTATGTTAATTCGGCTTTTTTGCAATTGTCTGATACTTTGTCTAAATTTTACTCAATCCCGGCCTTCATAATTGTAGAAAATTGACACAACGGTATATTATGTAAAATAAGACCCCAAGGATTTTTTTTTTTAGAAATTACTACTAACCGGGAAACTATATCAAAGTAGATAATTTTAATCATTAGATTTATTCAATTTTGTGATCCAAGGGAAAATCCACGGTATCCGTAATAAAAGTTTTATGAAAACCCCGAAAACTCTAAAACTGCTGAATGAACAAACAAAGAGAACATTTGTATACCGATAACAAACAAAGGCACCTGACGTTAGAAATATTTTTTTACAATAAGATTCCAAGAACTTTGACAATAAAAAGATTTGTCACGGTCGCCATTTTGATTTTTAAGAGCGACTTATCTGACATGAAAATGCAAAATTAATAGGAAAAAATAAATCCGTTCGCCACTTACTAGTTTTTGTGTAAACTCGTGCATCACCTACACGAATTACGATACAACCGTTCCTTTCATTAAAAATCATACTCCGAAAATCAGAGACAAATAACAGAGATTTTCAACTCCGCCATTAGCGTGTAAACGTTACGGGACCAACCTTACTTTGAGAACTACAAAGGCAACAGCAATCTTGTATAAGTAATTAAATTCGAACCTGATAGTAAACATGAACATGAACCTGTAAATATCTTAAGCATGTTTTATACAAAAACTCTTTATTTAGTTTTTAAATTACTTTTTTAAAACTAATTGACTTTTCACAAAGTAATGGTACTGCATTACTTTACTCATGTAATGGTAATGTAATGCATTACTTCAAGAAAATTAGGTAATGGTAATTTAATGCCTTAATTCATGAAGTAATGGTAATATAATGTAATTCACCCCAAGCCTGATTCCAACTAAGCCGGAAAACATGAACATTAACATTTAACTTGGTTCTTCAATCAATAAGATTGTATATATTATATGATGTATAAGTCTTCCAAAATGTATAATCTTTTTTAGATTTTGCTTACAATGCATTGTTTAAATCCAGTTAATTCAACTAAAGAGCTAACGAACGAGAGGGCAAATTCAGACTTGTTTTTATTTTCTTTGTACAAAATTAAATTCCATTAGAGACGAACAGCAGAGATACCGCAAGTAGACTGGAAGCCAATGAAACACCTATTTAGTTTGTAAAACATATGTGTATAACCCGTCCCGATTTCAACTTCGGCTTGCGCATGAAGTTTGATAGTATTAAAGTGAAAGATTGTCAAAATAAAATTCACAGCTTTTCAAAAATGGCACATTGCGTTTAGGAACTTTAATTTCGATTCCACCATCATTGATCAACCTCTTCTATTGGTTAATGAGCTCGTACACCAACCGAATCGTCCACGGCGCTGTGCATTCAGTCATGTAACTCATTCCACATTTGAACCCGAGCAAGAATATTTTGATTAATAAAACTATTTGTTTATTTTCTAAATAGAATTCTGTTTATACGCAGAGGACTTAAAAAGATTTAAATGCGTGTTTTATAATACATATTTACTGAAATGCATAAAAACTTTCTGCACTATTTTCCTACACGTAGACTAAATTCAATTCATTTGTTCTACGTGTGCCTTCCGGTTTGAGACTTCGGCTGACAGTAAACCAATAGACGGGGTCACGTGACCCCGTCTAAAAACTAAACAAACCAACCAAAGAAAAGAAAAACCAACAAAATTTAAAAAAAAACAAAAAACATAAGAAATATTAAATTGATGCATTATTGTACAAATGTTAGTTCTAAAGTGGCAGATGATTAATAAAATCATTCCAAGGAGACCATGCTTTTTCAAATTCATCAATTTCTGATTTCTGAATATGTATATACTTTTCAGTCTTCTATCTTTGATTTAAATAGTATAAAAGCCCTAAAAACTTGGCGTCTTATTTTTTTTTTCTAACATAAGAATATATATTGCTTTGTATATAGGATTACAAAGTTTAGAATTCTGTTTTCACAATCCAAGGGATAAACACCAAATAATACATTACAGACATCAAAACTAACATTTTTTGTTGCATTTCTCATATATAAGTAAACTAAGTGCATTCCAGAGAGGCTTGATTTTCTTGCAAGTTGCAAAACATGTTTTATAGTTTCAGGCATATTATAAAAAGTACAGCAGTCAGAGGTAATAATTCTGATTTTCTTAAGATAATATTTAACAGGAAGAATTCTATGGAGAATTCTATATTGTAACCAATTAATAGTTGAATCGGTAGTTCTAAAACATATTTTAAACACATCCTGTACACAGAGATCATTTGGTAAAATATCACATAGCTCAGCATTTCATTTGTTGATAGCTGTAGGTACACAATCATTTGAGGTTAAACATATGTATATATGATTTGCTACTTTTTCTTTTAAAAAAATAGACTCATAATAAAATGGCATAAATGTAGTGCAGTCTCTCTTCAAAGTAGACTTATCAATAGACAAATATGTCAAGTATTTTGATATTGCACATATAACACTATTATATAACATTGGAGGTATATATGAAAAATGAAATCTTTCAGTAAAATCTATTCTTGACAATATGTTTCCATTTTCATTCAAAAAGTCTCCAATGATTTAAACCCCATTCATATACCAGTCTTTTATAAATACATATTTACATGCAATTTTTATATTAGAGTTGTACCACACAGGACTATTGAAAACATTCTTGGTATTTAATGAGATTTTAATCATTTTCTTAGCATAACAGAGCCAAGAATAAAAAACATCTTGCCAAAAAATATTGTTTCTTTGAACAACCATGCATGATAGAAAATCATCACCAAAATCAATAAGTTTTTTTTGCAAAGTCATTGCCATTTATTGATAAAAAAAAAGTCCATCCATGGTTTGTAGCCTTGAGTTAATTTCATAATCCATGAACATTTAAGAGATGCCATGAAGTTAAAAATGTAAACCATTTTTAAACCACCCTTTCGGTAATCGAGAGTAACAATTTCTCTCTTAACTTAATAACACTTTGATTTCCAAATGAATTCGAACAGGCTCTTACTAAGAGATAGAATGACATTTTGTTTTGGATTTGGAAGTGAAATAAACAAGTAGGTATGTTTTGGAATAATCAAACTTTTTACAATTGTGATGCGACTGTTGCAACCACTATTGAAATAAAACCACTATTGAAATAAATTATTTCAATAGTGGTTGGGAATGTATTTCATTGGAAAAATCACCTTGCAACCAACTATTGAAATAAAACCACTATTGAAATAAATTATTTCAATAGTGGTTGGGGACGTACTTCATTAGAAAAATCACTTTGCATCAACTATTGAAATACAACCACTATTGAAGTAATGATTTATAGAGGTTGGGGATGTATTTCATGATAAGAACTACATGTACTTTACAGACACCATTAAAGTTCAACTACTATTATTTTTTTTTAATTATAGGTAGAAATGAATTACTTATAATCATAACTATGTAATCACTATTTTGTAACACATTTGGAAAGAAAGAAGTTGTATATCATATTGCAAACTATTTTGAAATGCAAGAAATCTAATATCTAATATCAAATATACAATTATGGTACAATTTTCACTGCTGTGTAGAAGTAAATGACCAATTTTCGCAGATAAACATGCATATACATTTGTTTTTATTTAACAAACAATTCAAATACACAATTAAGTTACTAAAGACTTGCTTATTTTATGGTAATAGTAATCAAGACTATGATGTAAATGTACTTATTTTAGGATTGTCACTGTTGTGCAGAAATAATTATTCCTCGCAGATTAACATATAGAATTGATTCATATTTTTCGTTACCTTTAACGAGGCCGGGTCTAATTTGTTCTGCCCTAGATTTTTGAATGAAATTTTTTACATGAATTTCTACCGATATAATTATTATTTTAAGATAAAAAAATAAGACATTTACTACACCGTTTGTATAGGAGGTCATCTCAAAGTTTGTTTATTTTTAACATAGGACCCTATGGGATTTTGCTTGATATGTATGAATATTGCACATTTTTTACATTTTTTTAAAACTTCTGTCCTAGGGATTTCTTTTTCTGTTCTACATATAAAAGTTATTGCTAAAAGGCATCAACTGGTCAAATAAAAACAACCTTTTACCTCCTGGTTTGATTCTGGGGTCTTATCAAAGTTGATTTTTGGATGCCCAATTTCCCAAATTTGTCAGATAATGGCTATTTTTTATTTGACATAGGCGGAAATGGTGATTTTTATAGTATTATCAAAACAATCAGACATATTACGTAATAGATAAATATATAACATCACATATTAAGGGTCATTAATATAAAATACATGGTTACTGTCTTGAAATATATGATTTAAGCTATATTTAGGCAGGTTGAGAAAACGTGACAGAGGGCTAGGCTTGCTAAACCCTCTTCACGTTTTCGACCCGAGCCCAAATATAGCTTATACTTCGAGACTTTTATGTTTATTCCACAATATAACATTAATTTTACGCATCTAACGAGCTATTTTCAACCAATTTTGTTGAATATTTGCAGTTGATACTATCACGCCATGGCGTCAACCAAGCAAAATAGTGACGTCACAATACAAATGAAACGCTGCGCGAAAGCGTGCGTACTCGTTCTGTACTCGGCCTCGTTAAGATATATCATGTTTTATGGAAATTGTAAATTATTTATATACTAGAAGACAACGTTGTAAATTGCCAGAACTTCTATTCAAAACCCTTGCATATTAAAAGATAATTTATAGCTTATATATCATTATAGATTTATGTAATAGTGAATATCACTATTAAGATAAACAATTTCAATGATGGTTGGGGATGTACTTCATTAAGAGACCAATATATATTGAATGAAATAAATTATTTCAATAGTGGTTGGGTATGTGTTTCATTATAACCACTATTGAAATTAATTATTTCAATAGGGGTTGGGTATGCATTTCATTACAACCACCATTGAATTAATTGATTTTAATTGTGGTTAAGGATGCGGTTCATTACAACCTTTATTGAAATTAAATATTTTAATAGTGGTAGGATGTTATTCTAATGCCTATTACTCCGACTGTGCATAACACTTTCGGTTCCAGATGACAGGTGGTATTGAAAACATGACCCTATAGGGGTAAATCAAAGAACAACATAATCAAAAAGGAATTCATCATCCCATTAGACATACTTCTTCTTTTAAGAAACTCCCCTAGCAGAAAGGAAAATGTTACAAACAGACATAATAATAGACATAAAATTGAAATGCATCATCAACCACTATTGAAATACTTTATATCAATAATGGTTGAAATGAAAGGTATCCCCAACCACTATTGAAATGAACTATTTCAATAGTGGTTGAAATTAATCGCATCTTTAACCACTATTGAAATAATATTTCAATAGAGGTCGCAGTGAAGTAATCCCCAACCCCTATTGAAATAATTTATATCAATAGTGATATTTATAATAATATTTATCAATGAATAATTATTCAATATACAGGGAGTTTGAATAGAAGTTCTGGCAATTTACAAGATGTTCACAATCGTGTAAATAATATACAATATTATAGGACATGATATGTTCGTAGAAAGAGAAATTCAAAGACAAAAATGTAAATTTTCAAAGAAAAATTAATGTAGAAATTCATTCTAAGCTACGATTGAAAAATTCATTTTAATTGTAGTTGTACTTCAACAGTGTCTGTAAATTGATTTTCAAAATGGAATACATCCCGGAATACTGGTTTATTAGTGGTTTTATTTCAATAGTGGTTGTAAAGTGATTCTTCAGATGAAATACATTCCCAACCAGTATTGAAATAATCTATTTCAATAGTGGTTTTATTTCAATAGTGGTTGCAAAGTGATTTTTCTAATGAAATGCATTCCTAACCACTATTGAAATGATTCATTTCAATAGTGGTTTTATTTCAATAGTGGTTGCAACAATACTGATTTTAAAAAGCCGGTACAAAGTACCTATAATGCATCTTATCAGACATGTTAGGTTTATGCAAGTTTGATAAAAGGTGGCTAAATTTCAATTTTAGTATTGTTAATTAGTTACTATGATTTTTGTTTTGTGCAAATATTTAAGTCCTTGTGATTAAAAAAAAATAGGTCAAATGCAGTTCTACGAGATCGAAACAGTTTTAAATTGACAAATCAAAAAAACATTTTTGAATTAATCATTGAAAATTGTTTCATCTGCGATTTATACAAATGTCGAGTGTGTTTAAATTTCAAACTAAATATTCATTTGTTCCAAATAAAAACTTTTAAATGGTTATACTATTAATTAAGGTCTTCCGTTTCCAGCGGAAGACCTTATTGTTTTCGTACTGTTTCTTATTATTAAGGTCTTCCGTTTCCAACGGAAGACCTTATAGTTTTCGTACTGTTTCTTATTAAGGTCTTCCGTTTCCAACGGAGGACCTTATTGTTTTCGTACTGTTTATTATTATTTTTTTTTCCAAATTTTGTGCACGCGATTTCTCGAAAACTATTCAACCGAACTCAACAATTTTTTCACAGATGATGGGAAATTATCTGAATTTTATATGTTTTTGCATTCTTTGTCGTCGTCACTTCCGGTCCGGATTTACGGTCGATTTTGTAATTTTTTACGACCAATTTTGTGCAGAGCTGATCTCAGAAACTATAAGAGATATGACTTTGAAATTTTCAGGATAGGTAGAGTATGGTTTGAAGCTGTGCACTATTTAGTTGTCTTGCACCAGTGGCGCTATTCTTTGGACCTCGCTTAGGCACGAAAATGGGGTACAGATTTCGAATCAAAATTTTCATATGTTTTGATCAGTATCTTTTTATCAGTTGATATTTTGTTAAGACATATAGAACAAAAGTTGTAGAGAATCAAAAGTTCTATCCAATAAAATCAAGAAAAAGGGGCTGGCCCCTTTAATTAGGGACCAAGAGACTCGTAAATTCTATTACGAATAACTTGAAAACGATAAATATTTTGTTATGCATTATAAAATCAAAGTTGTTGATCTTTACATTATCGGTTTGAAAAAGTCATCGTCAGGCCCATGTTTGACGTAATTAGGGTTTTTATTCTTTATCTTCAAATTTGGGGGGGGTAATTTTGAAATTGTATCGATTTTTCATGGCATCATTTAAACTAAAAAAAAATCGGACGGAAGACCTACTCGTTACTCGTAACGAGGTTGTATCTAGTTATTATTATTATTTTTTTTTCCAAATTTTGTGCACGCGATTTCTCGAAAACTGTTCAGCTGATTTCAACCATTTTTTCACAGATGATGAGGCATTATCTGAATTTTATATGTTTTTGAAATTTTTGCTGTCGTCACTTCCGGTACCGATTTATCGGCCATTTTGTACTTTTTTAAGACCTATTTTGTGCAGAGCTGATCTCCAAAACTATCAGAGATATGAATATGAAATTTTCAGGATAGGTAGTCTATAGTTTGAAGTTGTGCACTATTGTGTTGTTTAACGCCATTGGCGCTATTTCTTGGAGCTCGCCTAGGCACGAAAATTGGGTACGAATTTTTATTCAAAATTTTCATACGTTTTGATCTGTATCTTTTTATCAGTTGATATTTTGTTAAGATATATATTACAAAAGTGGTAGATAATTAAAAGTTCTTTCCAACAAAATCAAAGAAAAGGGGCTGGCTCCTTTTTTTAGGGGCCAAGAGACTCGTAAACTCTATTACAAATAACTTAAAAACGAAAAAGATATTGTTATCCATTATAGAAGCAAAGTTGTTGATAATACCAATATCTATTAGAAAAGATCATGACCACGCCCCTTTATTACGTAATAAGGGATTTTTAGGGGCCAAAGTACTTAAACTTTAAAACAATATATCTAGAGAAGTTTTCATATTTTGTTGAGCATTGTAGAAGAGAAAATGTTTGCATTGGTGATTTCAATCGATTCCATTAATCAAAACACCAATGTCTGTCCCCATTAGGGATATACAGGGCTGGCCCCTAAAATATTCAAACATTTGTATCTCAAAAATGAACAACAATTTAAGATGGGTGTAAGAACAAAAAATGTTTCTATTTTTAAGACCTTTTCAAAGAAATCAAGAAAAAGGGGCTGGCCCTTTTAGTTAGGGGCCAAGAGACTCGTAAACTCTATTACAAATAACTTAAAAACGATAAAGATATTGTTATCCATTTTAATAGCAAAGTTGTTGATAATACGAATATCTATTAGAAAAGATCATTGCCACACCCCTTTATTACGTAATAAGGGATTTTTAAGGGCCAAAGTACTTAAAGTTTGACGCAATATATCAAGAGAAGCAGATATATTTTGGTAAGCATTGTAGTAGCGAAAGTTTTGCATTTATGATTCTAATTGATTCCACTTATCAAAACACCAATGTCTGTCCCCATTAGGGATCTACAGGGCTGGCCCCTTAAATATTCAAACATTTGTATCTCAAAAATGATCAACAATTTTAAATAGGTGTAAGAACAAAAAATGTTTGTTTTCGTGGGACCTGTTGAATGAACTCAAGAAATAGGGGCTGGACCCTTAAATTAGGGGCCAAGAGACTCGTAAATTCTTTTACACATACCTTAAAACAATCAAGATTCTGTATAGCATTATAGAAGCAAAGTTGTTAATCGTAACAATATTAGTTTGTTAAACTCATTGCCACACCCATTTAAGACGTAATTAGGGATTTTACAGGACTAAAACATTAAATCTTTAATGTGCTGTATGTAAAAAAGAAACACTTTGTCATGCATTTGAAAGGATATTTACAATCGTATACATTATCTGAAAGGGAAAGGTTGAGTTGAAATTCAGAAATTTCATTGATATTTTAATCGTATCGTTTAAAAAATTGAACGGAAGACCTACTCGTTACTCGTAACGAGATCGTATCTAGTTAAGGTCTTCCGTTTCCAACGGAAGACCTTATTGTTTTCGTACTGTATCTTATTATTATCATTAAGGTCTTCCGTTTCCAACGGAAGACCTTATAGTTTTCGTACGATTTCTTATTATTATTAAAGTCTTCCGTTTCCAACGGAAGACCTTATTGTTTTCGTCCTGTTTATTATTATTTTTTTTTTCCAAATTTTGTGCACGCGATTTCTCGAAAACTACTCAACCGATCTGAACAATTTTTTCACAGATGATGGGAAATTATCTGAATTTTATATGTTTTTGAATTTTTTGTCGTCGTCACTTCCGGTCCGGATTTACGGTCGATTTTGTAATTTTTTACGACCAATTTTGTGCAGAGTTGATCTCAGAAACTATAAGAGATATGACTTTGAAATTTTCAGGATAGGTAGAGCATGGTTTGAAGCTGTGCACTATTTAGTTGTTTTGCACCAGTGGCGCTATTCCTTGGAGCTCGCTTAGGCACAAAAATGGGGTACAGATTTCGAATCAAAATTTGCATATGTTTTGATCAGTATCTTTTTATCAGTTGATATTTTGACAAGACATATAGAACAAAAGTAGTAGAGAATCAAAAGTTCTATTCAATAAAATCAAGAAAAAGGGGCTGGCCCCTTTAATTAGGGACCAAGAGACTCGTAAATTCTATTACGAATAACTTGAAAACGATAAATATTTTGTTATGCATTATAAAAATCTAAGTTGTTGATCTCTACATTATCGGTTTGAAAGAGTCATCGTCAGGCCCATGTATGACGTAATTAGGGTTTTTATTCTTTATCTTCAAATTTTTTTTTTTTTTTTTTTTTGGGGGGGGGGGTAATTTTGAAATTGTATCGATATCTCATGGTATCATTTTATCTAAAAAAAAAAATCGGACGGAAGACCTACTCGTTACTCGTAACGAGGTCGTATCTAGTTAAGGTCTTCCGTTTCCAACGGAAGACCTTATAGTTTTCGTACGATTTCTTATTATTAAGGTCTTCCGTTGGAAACGGAAGACCTTATTGTTTTTGCTTTGTTTCTTTTCCTCTATTATTATTATTCTTTTTTTTTTCTCCCACGTTTTCTCAAAAATGCTTCAGCCGATTTTGATAAAACTTTCAGATCTTGTTTATGACAAAATTTGTAAGAAAAGTACGTGGGATTTTTTTGGTCGTCACTTCCTGTCCCGAGATATTAAAGATTTTATGTTTTTGCTTGTTCACCAGTTTTCTCCAAAAGTATTTAAGATAGAACTTTAAAATTTTCAGGGATGGTAGAAAGTGTCCAGCCGCAGTGTACTACGCATATTTGAACGTCCGCCGTAACTTCCGGTCGTCACCGGAAGGAAACAAAAAAAGGTCATTTTTGTACTTTTTTGTTTTGAATTTTTGAGAGACACATAAATAACTTCAGAATATGAAATCCGTTTTAAAATCGATCCACGCATTCTCGAGATTTTAGGCTTCAAAGTCTTGAAGCGAGAGTCCGCGTAGCTCAGTCGCTAAAGTGGTGGACTTGTGCCCAGGCGACCCGGGTTCAGTCCCCGAGTGTCGAACGTTTTTTTCTTTCTTAATTGAGGTTTGTTTCACGATTTTATCTTTAAAATGATGGATTTTAATGTTTTCCGTTTTATATTTATTTATTAGCAGCTTTTTTTCCCATTACAAATAGATAACTTGTTTCGGCCAGCAGTTCGTTAAATTGAAACGCTCGTCGCATCGCAGGCATCAAAGACGTGCCGCCGACGTACCCTTGCAGTACGCTGGGTTATTTGTCGGCATCACAGAAATGCCACCATCTCAATGACACACTCAATATTTAGCAATGCATCCACGTTTAAGTAAGTATTCTACATGACCTTAAAAAGAGGACTGATTAGTATTTATTCACATATATAGATACACGCATGCATGTATATAAATTTGTTTATTGTCATACGTTGCTGATATACTGATTCCCCAAACACTATAGAAACTAGAAAATCTCTCTCTCTCTCTCTCTCTCTCTCTCTCTCTCTATCTATCTCTCTCTTTAAAGTACAAATGTTTTAGCATTTGAATAAGAACTAGTTCAGGTAACATGCAGTCAATTGGAGAGAGGCTAAACGTACATTGGCGTCCAAAAATTATACATGTATTTATTTCAAGTTACGGGATAATGTCTATGGATTCAAATAATTTGAAATTCATTGTTTAATGATTGTCTTCATACTGATTGGAAGTCAACGCTAAAAAGTCATTTTTTTAAAGATGGTGTACTTTTTCCTTTTTTTTGTGCATGTCTATTTACGGATACAAATATGTTGCCTGTCTGGGATTAAGAAAAACCTCCGAAGTTTATACACGTAACTATACAAACGAACGGGTGACTGCGACAAGGTTTGAAAACTGACCATCCGTTTATGAGTGTGTGAGCATAAGAATAAACAGATGTAAAAAAAATCAATAGTTACATCTTTCTAACAACGCTTATACATATGTATTTTATTTAGAAATTGTGTAATATGTGATATTTAGAATTTAATATTCTACGTATAACATAGAAGTCACCGACCGACCCCCCCCCCCCCCCTCCCAATTCATAAAATCATTTAGTTTTTCTGGCCCGATTTTACTTGATCTTTGATCTTGGGCCTTTAATTTCAACTAATTACCATTCTAGATTACTGTACTAATTACCAGACCAATTCGTTCATTAATAAAAGAGTTATGAAGTTTTTGGCATTTGAGTTTCAATTGTCGTGTTTGACATGAACTATAAAAAAATTCTAACTCCCAACCCCTTTACTCAATCCCCATTCTTATTGTTTGTGAAATATGCAGCGGATTGAACAATTAAGACGAAATTCCTGAGATTAAACGGCGCTTATTGCCTATTCGTGGAAATTAAATTTACATAGTACACCCACCGACTCCCCCCCCCCCCCCCCTTCCTATTCACAAAATCATTAAGTTTTTCTGGCCTGATTTTACTGAATCTTTCATCTTGAACCTTTTTTTCAACCTAGTTCAAGTCTAGATTACTGTACTAATGACCAGACCTATTCGTTCATTTTTAAGAGGGATATGAATTTTTGGGCATTCTAGTTTCGATTGGCGTGCTTGACATGTACTGTAGAAAAAAATTCTAACTCCCGAGCCCCTTACTCAATCCTAATGAAATTTTGTGTAAATGTACCTCGGACCCCATTCTTATTGTCTGCCAAATATGCAGCGGATTGAACAATTAACAAGAAATTCCTGAGATCAAACGGCGAGTATAGCCTGTACGGGGACTTAAAATTTACACAGTACAAGGGATGTAAGCAGCCGCGTAATATTTCTGTTGCATGTATATTTCTTGTTTTCCGTTTAGTCTGTATCTACGATAGCGTGTGAACTACTTATGAATGTTAGAACTGTGGAAATTACTGTCATCAGATTTTTACCGAATAAATTTACGTGTTACTGATTTCGTTATTTCTACATTTATAAAGATTTTATCAATCAGTTATTCTGCTGAAATAGAACAGTCAAACATAATAGTAAACGACACGAAAAAAAATTCTCAACACTGAAATACATGGGTAAAATGCATCAGTCAGTGTTTTAGGACTTCCCCTAATTGTTGTTAACCGAATCCGAGATCCACTCCTCAAAATTCTATTTTCGATTTATTTAAGACGAAAATCAAGCTCGGGTCTTTTCACCCCCCCCCCCCCTCCAGACACAAACACGCATCAATATTTCAAATGACATCGCACTGTTACCAAACCTGAATAGTCAGACATCTGACACGTTGTTTTTTTATCTCTTACAAAAACTCAGCTCCTCTCCCGGGCGGAAACGCCCCAAATTCAAAGACAAATTCGGGAATTATTTCGCGTCAGCTATGTTTTGAGACACCTGCAAAGGCTGTGTGTTCTAATCTCGCCGGAGCCAAGATTTGTACTTTCTCTCTATTTCTATCTCTCCTTTTTATCTAATTTTCTAACTAAAATATTCAAGATAAAAGGATTTTTGGACTGTAGTACAAGTTGAAAAACACTCTTCAATTAAGATTTAGACAAAAACAGTCTTTTATTATTAGGGTCTGCCGTCTTCAGCGGAAGACCCTTCTATTCTTATTGTTGTTAGGGTCTTCCGTTTACAAAGGAAGACCCTCTTTTTTTTCTTCGGTTTCTTTTTATTACAGGTCATTAGACCTGTTGTTAGGTCAAAAGACCTCTTATTTAATATGAAATAAAAGTGGGCTGGTCCTTCAAATTAGGGATCCAACGGGGTGTATAATCCTTCATCCATCGCTCTTTTAGATCTCATTTGCATTTCCTGATATGTTTCGTTGATGAAGATAAAAGGCAAGGTCATTTCCTCTTCTAAAAAACGGACGGAAGACCTCCTCGTTGCTCGCAACGAGATCGTGTCTAGTTAAGGTCTTCCGTTGGAAACGGAAGACCTTATTGTTTTTGCTTTGTTTCTTTTCCTCTATTATTATTATTATTTTTTTTTTCTCCCACGTTTTCTCGAAAACGCTTCAGCCGATTTTGATAAAACTTTCAGATCTTGTTAATGACAACATTTGTAAGAAAAGTACGTGGGATTTTTTTGGTCGTCACTTCCGGTCCCGAGATATTAAAGATTTTATGTTTTTGCTTGTTCACGAGTTTTCTCCAAAAGTATTTAAGATAGAATTTTCAAATGTTCAGAGATCGTAGAGAGTGAACGGCCGCAGTGTACTACGCATATCCGAACGTCCGCCGTCACTTCCGGTCGTCAGCGGAAGGAAATGAAAAACCTTAATTTTTCAATTTTTTGAACTTGAATTTTTTTTATGTTACTATTCGATAGAGACACTCTAAAAACCTCTGAATATGAAATCTGTTTTAAAATCGATCCATGCATTCTCGAGATTTTGGGCTCCAAAGTTCTGAAGCGAGAGTCCGCGTAGCTCAGTCGTTAGAGTGGTGGACTTGTGTCCAGGCGACCCGGGTTCAGTCCCCGAGTGCCGATTATTTTTTCTTGCTTAACTGTGTTTTTTTTAACGATTTTATCTTTATAATGATGGATTTGAATGTTTACGTTTTCTTTTTGTCATAAATAAAAATAATAGCGGCTTTTTTCAGTACAAATATAGAGCTCTTTTCTGTCAACTGCTCGCTAAATTCGGACGATTGTCGCATTGCCGGCATCAAAGACATGCCGCCGAAGCACCCCTGCAGTTCGACCGCATTAGAGTTCACTGGATTGCTTTGCCGGCATCAAAGAAATGCCGCCATGTCAATGATTGTATACACACAACATTTAGCAATGCACCAACGTTTTAGTATTTCACATGGCTTAAACAGAAAGGTTGTTTTGTATTTATTCAAACATTTAGATATGTACATGTATGCATGTATACATGCATTTAATGACAAATGTTGCGTTTATATTGAATTCCTGAACACTAAAATCTCTCTCTCTCTCTCTCTCTCTCTCTCTCTCTCTCTCTCTCTCTCTCTCTCTCTCTCTCTCTCTCTCTCTCAAAGATCTACTACAGGTAACATGGAGTAATGAGGCTAGAGGCTAATGTACATTTGACGTCAAAAAAGTAAATACGTATTTTTTTCTAGTTACGGGATATTGTCTACGGATGTTATTTTTTGAAATTCACTGTTCAATGATTTAATAACAAATCTATTGACTGTCTGGGATTAAAAAAAAACGATTTTTATTATCAACTGAATGCTTAACATTGGTCATTTAGACATAACACTTGGGTATCGTTTGGATTCGGGAAAATGGGGAATAAATAATCATACTATATTTCTAATGATGTAGGTTATTTTATTTGCTGACTTACCAGAATTTTTTATTATGCAGTTATTGTCGGCAAAGAAAAACTTGAGACAAAAAGAAATATAATAGATATGAAAAAGCAGATAAACCAATTATAAATTTCTTTGTCAAATCAGAGACATAAATGTTATTTATGTCTCTGATCAAATCGATTTCTGATTAATCTCTCTCTCTCTCTCTCTCTCTCTCTCTCTTTCTCTCTCTCTCATCATACATATGTAGTGTTTAGCATGTAAATGTTATGGCATTTTATATATCTTATTTCTGAAAACTTTAAAAGTAAAAAGTAAATCCATAAATTGTGTTTGATGTAAGATTTTAAAAGATTATTGCAAATGTTTCTCGACTTGTTGCAATACTGCTGTTGTCATAGGCAAAATCCCAACGTGAGCTCTGGACCGGTAAATGTCAGAGTAAAAATAAACTAGTGACTTCGAGAGAATAATTGCGTATATCTCCGCTATTGTAAGACCCATCAGCTTAAAATTCGGCAGGAGTGTATCTCAGACATTACTTTTATGAAAAATACATGCACGTTGCGAGTGTTTTAAAGATTAATTGATTTTTTAGGATTTTGAAGCGAGCTGGTAGTTTTCTATCTGGGTCAGAGTTCGACCTCTTTCTTTATTTATGGTTTCATTGAAATTAATGTTGAAATGGGCTTGGCCCCTGTGCAGCCGCATAATATTTCTGTTGCATGTATATTTCTTTTTTTCCGTTTAGTCTGAATCTACGATAGCGTGTGAACTACTTATGAATGTAAGAACTGTGGAAATTACTGCATCAAATTTTTACCGAATAAATTTACGTGTTACTGATTTCGTTATTTCTACATTTATAAAGATTTTATCAATCCTGCTGAAATAAAACAGTCAAACATAATAGTAAACGACACGAACAAAAAATTCTCAACACTGAAATACATGGGTAAACTGCATCAGTCATTGTTTTAGGACTTCCCCTAATTGTTGTTACCCGAATCCGAGATCCACACCTCAAAATTCTATTTTCATTTTATTTACGACGAAAATCAAGCTCGGGTCTTTTCACCCCCCTCTAGACAAAAACACGCGTCAATATTTCAAATGACCTCGCACTGTTACCAAACCTAAATAGTCAGACATCTTACACTTTGTTTTTCATCTCATACAAAAACCCAGCTCTTCTCCCGGGCGGAAACGCCCCAAATTCAAACACAAATTCGGGAATTATTTCGCGTCAGTCATGTTTTGAGACACCTGTAAAGGTTGTGTGTTCTAATCTCGCCGGAGCCAAGATTTGTTCTTTCTCTCTATTTCTTTCTCTCCTTTTTATTTAATTTTCTAACTAAAATAATCAACATAAAAGGGTTGTTGGACTGTAGTACAAGTTGAAAAACTCTCTTCAATTAAGATTTAGACAAAAACAGTCTTTTATTATTAGGGTCTTCCGTCTTCAGCGGAAGACCCTTCTATTCTTATTGTTATTAGGGTCTTCCGTTTACAAAGGAAGGCTCTCTTTTTTTCTTCGGTTTCTTTTTATTACAGGTTATTAGACCTGTTATTAAGTCAAAAGACCTCTTATTTAATATGAAATAAAATGGGACTGGTCCTTAAAATTAAGGATCCTACAGGGTGGATAATCCTTCACCCATCGCTCTTTTAGATCACATCTGCATTTCCTGATATGTTTCGTTGATGAAGATAAAAGGCAAGGTCATTTCCTGTTCTAAAAATCGGACGGAAGACCTCCTCGTTGCTCGCAACGAGATCGTGTCTAGTTATTATTATTATTTTTTTCCACAAATTTTGTGCACGAGATTTCTCGAAAACTATTCGACCGATTTCGACCATTTTTTCACAGAAAATGAGACTTGATGTAAACTTCATACGTTTTTTGAGATTTTTTCTGTCAGCACTTCCGGTACCGATTTATCGGCCATTTTGTCTATTTTCACGACCTATTTTGTGCAGAGCTGATCTCAGAAACTCTCAGAGATATGACTATGAAATTTTCAGGATAGGTAGTCTATAGTTTGAAGTTGTGCACTATTATATTGTTTTACGCCAGTGGCGCCATTTCTTGGAGCTCACCTGGGCTCGAAAATTGAGTACGAATTTTCATTCAAAATTTTCATACGTTTTCATCTGTATCTTTTTTTCAGTTAATATTTTGTTAAAACATATATAACAAAAGTAGTAGATAATTATACGTTCTTTCCAACAAAATCAAGAAAAAGGGACTGGCCCCTTAAATTAGGGGCCAAGACACTCGTAAACTCTATTACAAATAACTTAAAAACGATCAAAATTTTGTAATACAATATAGAAGCAAAGTTGTTGATTGTAGCAATATTTATCAGGTAAAATCATTTTCACACCCATTTATGACGTAATTAGGGATTTTAAGGGGCCAAAGTACTTAAACTTTGATGCAATATCTCTAGAGAAGGAGACATATTTTGTTAGGCAATGTAGAAAAGAAAATGTTTGCATTGATGATTCTAATCGATTCCACTAATCAAAACTCTAAGGTCTGTCCCCATTAAGGATCTAGAGGGCTGGCCCCTAAAATATTCAATCATTTGTATCTCAAAAATGAACAACAATTTTAGATGGGTGTAAGAACAAAAAATGTTAGTATTCGTGAGACATTTCGATTGAACTCAAGAAAAAGGGACTGGCCCCTTAAATGAGGGGCCAAGACACTCGTTAACTATATTACAGATAACTTGAAAACAAGCAAGATTTCAAATATCTTTGGTACCTAGCCTTTTTACAAAATTGATACCAGCGAGATTTTAGTCACTGTAAGTGATTGAGACACAAAGTTTTATAAATGATAGACAATCGATTGAAGATATATTTAACGGGCTTTCTTTTGTCAACCGTCACTTCCGGTACTCACCAGAAGAGTTCAAACAATTCATTTTTTTCACAAGTTTAACTGATTATCTTTGGTGTTTCATCTTCCATGATTAACAGTAGTGTACACTAAACAAATGTATAAAAAAACCTAGCTTTTATTTTCATAAACCTCTTTTGTTCGTCCGTTTTCGGTCTCGAGACAAAAAACCTAGATTCACCAAGATCGCAGATTTGGCAGAGAATATCGATATTTCATCGTATCATATGAAAACAAAATCGGACGGAAGACCTACTCGTTACTCGTAACGAGATCTAGTTATTATTATTATTTTTTTCCACAAATTTTGTGCACGAGATTTCTCGAAAACTATTCGACCGATTTCGACCATTTTTTCAGAGAAGATGAGTCTTGATGTAAATTTTATACGTTTTTGAGATTTTTCCTGTCGGCACTTCCGGTACCGATTTATCGGCCATTTTGTACATTTTTACGACCTATTTTGTGCAGAGCTGATCTCAGAAACTATCAGAGATATGACTATGAAATTTTCAGGATAGGTAGTCTATAGTCTGAAGTTGTGCACTATTATTTTGTTTTACGCCAGTGGCGCCATTTCTTGGAGCTCGCCTAGGCACGAAAATTGGGTACGAATTTTCATTCAAATTCTTCATACGTTTTCATCTGTATCTTTTTATCAGTTGATATTTTGTTAAGACATATATAACAAAAATAGTAGATAATTAAACGTTCTTTCCAACAAAATCAAGAAAAAGGAACTGGCCCCTTAAATTAGGGGCCAAGACACTCGTAAACTCTATTGCAAATAACTTAAAAACGATCAAAATTTTGTAATGCAATATAGAAGCAAAGTTGTTGATTGTAGCAATATTTATCAGGTAAAATCATTTTCACACCCATTTATGACGTAATTAGGGATTTTTAGGGGCCAAAGTACTTAAACTTTGATGCAATATATCTAGAGAAGGAGACATATTTTGTTAGGCAATGTAGAAAAGAAAATGTTTGCATTGATGATTCTAATCAATTCCACTAATCAAAACTCCAAAGTCTGACCCCATTAAGGATCTATAGCGCTGGCCCCTAAAATATTCAATCATTTGTATCTCAAAAATGAACAACAATTTTAAATGGGTGTAAGAACAAAAAATGTTAGTATTCGTGAGAACTTTCGATTGAACTCAAGAAAAAGGGGCTGGCCCCTTAAATGAGGAGCCAAGACACTCGTAAACTATATTACAGATAACTTGAAAACAAGCAAGATTTCAAATATCTTTGGTACTTAGCCTTTTTTACAAAATTGATACCAGCGAGATTTTAGTCACTGTAAGTGATTGAGACACAAACTTTTATAAATGTTAGACAATCAATTGAAGATATTTTTAACGGGTTTTCTTTTGTCAACCGTCACTTCCGGTACTCACCAGAAGAGTTCAAACAATTCATTTTTTTCACAAGTTTAACTGATTATCTTTGGTGTTTCATCTGCTATGATTAACAGTAGTGTACACTAAACATATGTATAAAAAACCCTAGCTTTTATTTTCATAAACCTCTTTTGTTCGTCCGTTTTCGGTCTCGAGACAAAAAACCTAGATTCACCAAGATCGCAGATTTGGCAGAGAATATCGATATTTCATCGTATCATATGAAAACAAAATCGGACGGAAGACCTACTCGTAACGAGATCTAGTTTATTAAGGTCTTCCGTTTCCAGCGGAAGACCTTATTGTTTTCGTACTGTTTCTTATTATTATTATTATTTTTTTTTTCCAAATTTTGTGCACGAGATTTCTCGAAATCTATTCGACCGATCTCAACCATTTTTTCACAGATGGTTGGGCGTGATCTAAACTTCATACATTTTTCTTAATTTTTTCGTAGTCACTTCCGGTACCGAATTGTCGGCCATTTTGTAATTTTTGACGACCCATTTTGTGCAGCTATAAACTCGGAAACCATAAGAGATATGAATATGAAATTTTCAGGATAGGTAGACTATAGTTTGAAGTTGTGCAGCATGTAGTTGTTTAATGCCTGTTGCGCCATTTCTTGGAGCTCGCCTGGGCACGAAAATTGGGCACGAATTTTCATTCAAAATTTTCACACGTTTTGATTTATATCTTTTTATCAGTTGATATTTTGTTTAGACATATATAACAAAAGTGGTAGAGAATCAAAAGTTCTTTCCAACAAAATCAATAAAAAGGGGCTGGCCCCTTTATTAAGGGGCCAAGGCACTCTTAAACTCTATTACAAATAACTTAAAAACGATAAAGATTTTGTAATGCAATATAGAAGCAAAGTTGTTGATCGTACCAATATCTATTAGAAAAAAATATTGCCACGCCCATTTATGACGTAATTAGGGATTTTTAGGGGCCAAAGTACTTAAACTTTGACGCAATATAACTAGAGAAGTAGACATATTTTGTTAGACATGATAGAAGAGAAAATGTTTGAATTTATGATTTAAATCGATTCCACTTATCAAAACACGAATTTCTGTCCCCATTAAGGATCTAGAGGGCTGGCCCCTAAAATATTCATACATTTGTATCTCAAAAATGATCAACAATTTTAGATGGGTGTAAGAACAAAAATTGTTAGTATTCTTAAGACCTTTTTAAAGAAATCAAGAAAAAGGGGCCGGCCCCCTTGTTTTGGGGGGGGGGGGGCAAGAAACTCGTAAAGTATATTACAAATTACATAAAAACGATAAAGATTTCGTAATGCATTATAAAAGCAAAGTTGTTAATTGTAGCAATATCTATCTGGAAAACTCATTGCAACACCCATTTATTACGTAATTAGGGATTTGTATACATTATCTGAAAGTGTGTGTGTGTGTGTGTGGGGGGGGGGGGGGGGTAATTCTAAAATTATATCGATTATTCATGGTATGATTAAAAACAGAAATCGCAAGGAAGACCTACTCGTTACTCGTAACGAGATCGTATCTAGTTATTATTATTATTATTTTCCAAATTTTGTGCACGCGATTTCTCCGAATCTATTCGACCGATCTCAACCATTTTTTCACAGATGTTAGGGCGTGATCTAAACTTCATACATTTTTCTTAATTTTTTCGTAGTCACTTCCGGTACCGAATTGTCGGCCATTTTGTAATTTTTGACGACCCATTTTGTGCAGCTATAAACTCGGAAACCATAAGAGATATGAATATCAAATTTTCAGGAAAGGTAGACGATAGTTTGGAGTTGTGCAGCATGTAGTTGTTTAATGCCTGTTGCGCCATTTCTTGGAGCTCGCCTGGGCAGGAAAATTGGGTACGAATTTTCATTCAAAATTTTCACACGTTTTGATTTATATCTTTTTATCAGTTGATATTTTGTTAAGACATATATAACAAAAGAGGTAGAGAACCAAAATTTCTTTCCAACAAAATCAAGAAAAAGGGGCTGGCCCCTTTATTTAGGGGCCAAAACACTCGTAAACTCTATCACAAATAACTTAAAAACGATAAAGATTTTGTAATGCAATATAGAAGCAAAGTTGTTGATCGTACCAATATCTATTAGAAACAATTATTACCACGCCCATTTATTACGTAATTAGGGATTTTTAGGGGCCAAAATACTTAAACTTTGACGCAATATAACTAGAGAAGTAGAAATATTTTGTCAGACATCATAGAAGAAAAAATGTTTGAATTATTGATTTAAATCGATTCCATTTATCAAAACACGAATTTCTGTCCCCATTAAGGATCTAGAGGGCTGGCCCCTAAAATATTCAAACATTTGTATCTCAAAAATGATCAACAATTTTAAATAGGTGTAAGAACAAAAATTGTTAGTATTCTTAAGACCTTTTCAAAGAAATCAAGAAAAAGGGGCTGGCCCCTTTAATCAGGGGCCAGGGCACTCTTAAACTCTATTACAAATAACTTCAAAACGATAAAGATTTTGTAATGCAATATAGAAGCAAAGTTGTTGATCGTACAAATATCTATTAGAAAAAATTATTACCACGCCCATTTATGACGTAATTAGGGATTTTTAGGGGCCAAAGAACTTAAACTTTGACGCAATATAACTAGAGAAGTAGAAATATTTTGTTAGACATCATAGAAGAAAAAATGTTTGAATTAATGATTTAAATCGATTCCACATATCAAAACACGAATTTCTGTCCCCATTAAGGATCTAGAGGGCTGGCCCCTAAAATATTCAAACATTTGTATCTCAAAAATGATCAACAATTTTAAATAGGTGTAAGAACAAAAATTGTCAGTATTCTTAAGACGTTTTCAAAGAAATCAAGAAAAAGGGGCTGGCCCCTTAAATTAGGGGCCAGGGCACTCTTAAACTCTATTACAAATACCTTAAAAACGATAAAGATTTTGTAATGCATTATAGAAGCAAAGTTGTTGATCGTACCAATATCTATTAAAAAAAAAAATTGCCACGCCCATTTATTACGTAATTAGGGATTTTTAAGGGCCAAAGAACTTAAACTTTGACGCAATATAACTAGAGAAGTAGAAATATTTTGTTAGACATCATAGAAGAGAAAATGTTTGAATTAATTATTTAAATCGATTCCACATATCAAAACACGAATTTCTGTCCCCATTAAGGATCTATAGGGCTGGCCCCTAAAATATTCAATCATTTGTGTCTCAAAATGATCAACAATTTTAGATGGGTGTAAGAACAATAAATGTTAGTATTCTTAAGACCTTTTCAAAGAAATAAAAAAATAAGGGGCCAAGACACTGGTAAACTCTATTACAAATAACTTAAAAACAATAAAGATTTTGTAATGCATTATAGAAGCAAAGTTGTTGATCGTAACAATATTAGTTTGTAAAACTCATAGCCACACCCATTGATGACGTAATTAGGAATTTTTAGGGGATTAAAACATTAAATCTTTAATGTGCTGTATGTGAAATGTGAGTGGACATTCTGAAATTTGATTGATATTTTAATGGTATCGTTTGAAAAATTGAACGGAAGACCTCCTCGTTACTCGTAACGAGATCGTATCTAGTTATTATTATTTTTTTTCCAAATTTTGTGCACGAGATTTCTCGAAATCTATTCGACCGATCTCAACCATTTTTTCACAGATGGTTGGGCGTGATCTAAACTTCATACATTTTTCTTAATTTTTTCGTAGTCACTTCCGGTACCGAATTGTCGGCCATTTTGTAATTTTTGACGACCCATTTTGTGCAGCTATAAACTCGGAAACCATAAGAGATATGAATATGAAATTTTCAGGATAGGTAGACTATAGTTTGAAGTTGTGCAGCATGTAGTTGTTTAATGCCTGTTGCGCCATTTCTTGGAGCTCGCCTGGGCACGAAAATTGGGCACGAATTTTCATTCAAAATTTTCACACGTTTTGATTTATATCTTTTTATCAGTTGATATTTTGTTAAGACATATATAACAAAAGTGGTAGAGAATTAAAAGTTCTTTCCAACAAAATCAAGAAAAAGGGGCTGGCCCCTTTATTAAGGTGCCAAGGCACTCTTAAACTCTATTACAAATAACTTAAAAACGATAAAGATTTTGTAATGCAATATAGAAGCAAAGTTGTTGATCGTACCAATATCTATTAGAAAAAATTATTGCCACGCCCATTTATTACGTAATTAGGGATTTTTAGGGGCCAAAGTACTTAAACTTTGACGCAATATAACTAGAGAAGTAGACATTTTTTGTTAGACATGATAGAAGAGAAAATGTTTGAATTTATGATTTAAATCGATTCCACATATCAAAACACGAATTCCTGTCCCCATTAAGGATCTAGAGGGCTGGCCCCTAAAATATTCATACATTTGTATCTCAAAAATGATCAACAATTTTAGATGGGTGTAAGAACAAAAATTGTTAGTATTCTTAAGACCTTTTCTAAGAAATCAAGAAAAAGGGGCTGGCCCCCTTTTTTTTGGGGGGGGGGGCAAGAAACTCGTAAAGTATATTACAAATTACATAAAAACGATTAAGATTTCGTAATGCATTATAAAAGCAAAGTTGTTAATTATAGCAATATCTATCTGGAAAACTCATTGCAACACCCATTTATTACGTAATTAGGGATTTGTATACATTATCAGAAAGTGTGTGTGTGTGTGGGGGGGGGGGGTAATTTTAAAATTATATCGATTATTCATGGTATGATTAAAAACAGAAATCGCAAGGAAGACCTACTCGTTACTCGTAACGAGATCATATCTAGTTTAATATTATTATCACAAAGTCTTCTTCAGTTGGACCATTTTTAATCTGTTTTTTTTTTTAAATCGACTATAAGTCTCCCCTCCACCGTTTTTTAAAATTTAATGTCCCGACTAGCGTTGTTTTTAAGATAAAAAGAGAATTTATATCAATTTATGTAATATACTTAAATTAAACACATTAAACATTATGTTTGAAACTTTTTTCTGGAAATTTAAGTTTGTTTTTGTACATTACGTTCGGAAAAAATACTACTGACCATCGCATGTTAAAATCAGAATAGAAGCACAACAATCTTAAAACATGTTATGACATTAGAATGATTGCGTATTTGGTTTGCAGTACTTCAATATTTATTTCTAATATCACATGTGAGCCTTATGTAAACAAATACTCTTTCGATTCCATATGGCTTGAACTTTCAGGTAATCAAAGGTGTTAAAAATGCACACAAAGGAATGTTGGGATTGTTTCATACTTATATTTTATTCTTAAGATAAAGATTGTGAACGGAATGACATGACACTTTTATCAGTAAAAATGATCCCTACTGCTGTGAATTATCTTCGATTCGGTTTGCATAACCTAAAATATTTAATTCAGGTCGAGCTCTCAACTTAAATAATTTTGACATAGTTTTAGCTCTTTGTGATTATACTGATAAGTTTTTCACTACTAACGTGTGACACATTAGCATATTTTTGTGCTCTTTCATGACAAACTGATTTCTAATTAACGTGTAAAAATATTTTCAAAATATACAAATATATCGCATATGTATAAACGTTTCATGATTATTTGCACATACGATTTACATATATATATAGGAATTGTAAAATTTGGTTGTGAGGCGCTATTTTATCAGCTGAAAAAGTTTAAAAAGGTACTAAAATGTTTTTACGTCACTCTAAACCGATGTCATAAAGGTATTCAAAGGTCTTATGGCCTTTAATTTACGGAATGAAATTATAAGCTACCCCAACTGATTTCCAAATTAGTGGGTTTAACCTACGTGGAGTAACCAAACCCAACTTATTTTTACATGTTTGAATTTGGTAACAATGTAACTATCATTCTTACCAAAAAAGTTGAATTTGGAAGTCTACTAATAAGTTATTTGATATATATATAATTGAAACAGCACTTTTAATTATCCTAAATAACAAAATGGAACATTTAGCAAAAAATATCAAATACACTTCAGTTATATCTATTGTATGATAAACCAGGAATAATAGAATAGTTGTGATTATCAGTATCACTGATACCGGATATCAGGTTTTCAGCATCATGTTCATTTTATAAATAGATCAGAAACATAAATGTACAAAACAAAACTTTTTAACATCTTGCAGGAATACTTGTTTCAATATCTTCCATTGCACAATATATCATTGTATAATAAGATGAACGTTATGGATCCATACACAAAATACCTGGACAATGAAGTCAATGTATAATATGTCCCTTTGCTATTAATTTTACCATATATGTTTTAAAATTCCTATTTTGTATTGATTTTTATTCATGTCTAAAATATCAACAGATTTAAATGAAAGTTGAAGTGATACAACGCAGCTAGATTTTTTTCTTCAAAAATTGATAACGTGTCTGATCATGATATAAAGAAAAATAGACATAGTAAATAAAATAAACACAAATTTACCATCGCAGCATAAAATTCAAATCATTAAATGTATATGAAAATAATGTATAGTTATAGATATTGTCATTCCATATTATAAAACATAATAGTGCCTTTTAGCCCAGAATAGCACTTTGTTGGTTTGTTAAAAAAAACCAAATAACTTCAATCAAGAAGAGTTATCTTTCTTCTTATAGAACATGATAAATTGCCATAGTTGATCTTTTTATCAGAAAAGGGTTTTCTCTCTTTTAATTTTGATAAGATTATTGTAAAATTTGATCCATATGTTTTCGAAATGCTAACAAGAGGCCAATAGGCCTTAACGGTCACCTGGGTACCATAGTCAATAGACAAACATGTCGAGGAGTCTTATACAATGTATATATGCATTTAAGTTTCATTCTGGAGCAGAAAATTATAATACTGTAATGACGACCACCTCCCTGCCTAAAATCTTTCAAAAAGGACTATGAAACCTATAATTTTAGCGAAAACATAAAGAAAATGATAGAGTGCAAGACTTATTATTAAAATGGTGCAAGACTCTAATAGAATATAATTTCCACATATTTTTTAACTTTCAAGATAGGTTTAATGTGTATATATTTCATAGTTAAACTAATATAAGATGGCTTATATACATGCCTCTTTGAAACAACCTCCAATCCCCCATCCCCAGGGGCAGGCAGAAACTCTCTCTGTGGGCATTTAAACAACAACAACAAGAAGCTATAAAAAGCTATCATGTGTTGCTCACTTCTCTTGTTCCAGCTTTTGAATATTCACCCTTCATTAACAATTCATCACCATCTGACATTAATACCAAAATCATTTAACAAGTACAGCTTATCAGTGATTTTGGATAGCCAATTATTTCTTTACTATAAACAAGTCTAGTTGTTTATTTAAAAAGTTCAAAAACAGCGTTTGTTTCAGATAATAAAAATAGTTACATAACTCCATAGATAATACAACTTCTTAATTAATTTCAATCAATGATTAATTACTTAATATGAAAAACCAATTGAAGTTAACTCCATTATGAAAAAACAAGGGAAGATAACTCCATTAACCCCCCTGAACTTCCAAATGGCTTCACAATATCTTAACTTTGATAGACAGCTTCATTTTCTCTTTTCTTAATACAATGTATGTGAATTTACTCATTCCTTTCATTGAAATTCCAGAACAAATTAATAATAAGGTAAATATATACCCCCTCTCATCCATAAACCTTGCCGTACATGTAGTCAACGTGAAATATTATCAAAGATGACAGCTTAATTTTTTTTTCTAAATATGCAGTCAGTTTTTATTCTGTGTCAGTACACGTTATTTAAACATTATATACATTTACACTAAATGACCATTTGGCTACATCCTGCATAAGAACCCCTACCATATAGACTATATGAGTATTTTGGCCCAACCCTAGATTAAAATCCCACCTTGGGAGACATAAAATTTAAAATTTTGATGGATGGCTTTATTTTCTTTCTTCATACGCAGTCAGTTTTTAATCAGTAGAAGTAAAGAAGACTATATTTTTAAACATTAAGGGCATTAACACTACATTATTATTTTGACCCCGCCCTAGAGCCAGAACCCCTACTTCGAAGGACATGAAAATTATAATTTCGGTAGAGGGGTTTCTAGTCTAAAAAAATATGAATTCAGTTTTCCTTACAGATGTGTGGGAGTAGAGAAGATACTTTTAAAACATTTTATGCATTAACATTATTCATCTACTTTGGCCCCGCCCTAGACTCAAAACCAATACTCCAGGGGACATGAAATTTACAATTCTAGTAGAGGACTTCCTAATTAACATAATTATGAAGTCAGTTTTTCTTACAGGTGTGTGAGAGTAGAGAAAAAGATTTCTAAACATTATATGCATTAACACTATATGGCCATATTGACCCCCTACGGCCAAAACCATTGACCCAGGGACCAAGAACTTCAAAATAAAGTCATAGAGCTCGTGAACAAAACCATGCGTTCAGTTTTTTTCATCATGTTTGGGAGTAAAGAAGAAGATTTTTTAAGATTTTAGTATGCAGTTTCACTTTATGGCCATATATGGCCTACACTAGGGCTAAACCCCTGTCCCAATTGTCCTGAATTTTATCATTTCAGTACAGAACTTCGTGGACATCATAACCATGCATTTAGTTTTTAGTAAGTACATATGTGGGTAGAAGAGAAAAGGACTAAGTGCGGTATGGTAAAATATCTGCCCCCAATTTAACTAATTTTTAAATAGTATCGTATAAAAATCAAATCTTCAAATATCAGTGTACAGTGGACGCCTATCACTTAAATCTATTTTAGTCATCATTGCTCATTTGCTATGAATCTATGACGTCATCCAAATGACCTAATTACCGCAATTTTGCAAACAAATGAAAACATTCTCATTTTTGCTTTACATTTTGCATTCGGAAATATAGAGCGCAGGTCTGCTCAAGTACGATTTTAACATGTTTTTCTACAGATAATTATACACATTATACTAAAAAATGGTACTTGAGCAAGCCTGCGCTCGACGTTTCCCAGTCGAAAAACGATCAGAAAACACCCATATTTTGCTACAAAACATCAATTTATCAAAGTAAGGCAATCTTTATGACGTCATTTCTACATTATGACGTCACTGTGGTGTTAACCTTGTACACCCTTATTTTCAAGATGAGTTTAACTATCTTCCACCTTATTTTTAAAGCTCTTTATAAAACTTTAATTTTGGGGGCAAAAATGCATAAAACCGCATATAGTCCTTTTCAGGAGTTATAAAGCATGTCGCTACAGATTATTAAGATTCCAAATGATAACGTCCTTTCCTGATTCAGATATGGACGATTTTGTAAATTTTTAAGGGTCATTTTGTCCACACATCCCCTCCAAAACAAATAATGATAGAAGCTGATAGAAGCTTGAAATTTGCAGGGATTGTTGATGAATGTCTGTAAATTTCCCTCCATGCTTCCAATTGTGAAAAATGAGCTCGACTGATCCTGAAAATTAGCACCAACTTTTTTCACAAATTTTCGCCTATTTTCTGTAATATCTTTTGACGTATAAATATTTTGTTTAAACATGTAATGCGAAAGTTGTTTTAATTTTCACGGGCCTCTATTTGATATCAAGAAAAAGGGGCTGGCCCCTAGAATTAGGGGCAAAGAGGGCCCCAAAATCTATATGCAATATCTTTTTACTGAACAATAATTTGTTATCAATTATTGAAGCAAAAATGTTCATTGTACAGCTGTTTATCTATACAGTACCATACCTAAGTCATATATTACGTAATTAGGGGTTTCAAGGGGCCAGAATTCAAAACTTTGATCATTAATATCTGAAAAAAGGAGAAATATTTCTAAAAGCAATGTAGAACAAAAGTTGTTCAAAATAATGTTCTTAACAATATGTTTTAAAAAAAATTGTTGCTAGTGGCCCCAGTAAAGGGTTAAAGGGTTGGCCCCTAAACACAGTTGTTCAGATATCTCGAGAACGGTTTACAATTCTTGAACACTTGTAAAACAAAATATGTTTGTATTATCGTGACCTTTTATTTAATATCAAGAAAAAGGTGCTGACCCCTCAAATTAGGGACCAAAAGGGCTACTTAGTCTTTTTATAATAACTCTTTTTTGACTAATAATTTGTTTTAAATCATAAAGCAACAAAGGAGCTTTTATTAAGCTTAATTTGAAACTGAAATCCGTTTTAAAATCGGACGATGCACTACAGAGATATAAGGATTTAAAAATTGAGTTTTCCGGAAATTTTAATTCCACGTTCTTGGAAAAGAAAATAGTGTTAAATTAACTTGTACCTAAAATAATTCGGAAATTGTTAATTCGTACTTGAACACATTCGGAATTTTTTTTATTAAGTCGATCAAGAAATTGTCAAGGTTTTTGTTAATTTGTTCTGAAAATCTTTCTGATATTGTTAAGTCGTACTAAGAATTATTCTATTTTTAAGAAATGTTTTCTTAATTTTCTCTTGTAGTTGGTTTTAGAAATCTGCTTCTTTCAGGAACTTCTAGCTCTTATCTCGACACCAGCGGAAGACCCACTCGTTGCTTTGCAACGAGCTTTGCTCTAGTAATTATTATTTTTCTCTTTGGTAGACACCCTTTATTTCTTAGCCATTTCTCAATCGATTTTAATGATTTTTACAGGGATGATGTAACTGGTAAATGTCTCTTTGCATCCTACTTCCTGTCTGAAAATTATTATAGTTAGAGACTTGAAATTCATATGCAAGATAGAGTGGTTATTGTAGATTTGCTAGCTTGTTTTAGATTTGACCAGAAGTCATTATCCGTAAAGCTCGCCAGGACCTGAAATTGTTGAAGTTATTTTTTTTTTGACAATTTGAGATTTGATCACGAATATTTTTATTCTCATAAAAACTTTGTTAACACATGTAGAGTATCAAAGGTTTATCTATACAATAGCTTTCAACTGTCACCAAGCAAAAGGGCTGACCCCTCATATTATGGGCCAAGGGGGGTCTGAGATCTTTTATTTATATCTCTTTAATATCATTTTTTAACATTTTAACCTTTGAATACCCTGTGTGCATTACAGTGTTATAACTGCCGTAGCTTTCAACACACTTTACAAGCAAAAATATGTGGAATGTAAATATAATCGTTTGACACAATATCATATATATTTTCAACTCGCAGCAACAACGGAAGACCTACCCGTGGCTTTGCCACGAGCTCTGCTCTAGTTATACTTTTTATTCTTTTTCTGACTTTTTGGAGCGTTATTTCTCAGAAACTCTTCAACCGATTTACACCAAATTTTCACTTCTACAAAAACATAGAAGTTGTCCTTAAAGGTGGCTTAAAGATAGTCTTTAAGTTGCCTTTAAGCCATCTTTACGCTTTCTTTAAGCCACCTTTAAGCAACACATATAGCTTAAAGGTGGCTTAAAGATCATCATTAAGCTACCTTTAAGCACCTTTAAGCTATCTTTGAGGAGAACTTAAAGATGGTCATTCATCCTGTGCTTACATTTACACTTTTCTTAATCGTCGAATTATATATTAAAAACAAAATATAATTTGGGGTCTAAAAGTTTTAGAAACTGGTAAAAAATGTTTTTCTTACAAAAAATCACATTAAACGTTGCATAATTGACAATGATCTATTGGGATATGATCAAAAGTCATATTTCTTCCTAGGGATCAATAACTAATATTGATGTCAAAATTAATTACTTTAATTGAAGAAAATAGATGTTTATACTCCACATCAGCCCCCCCCCCCCCCCCCCAAACAAACGTGGTTCTAAAGATTCAGTCTTCTCACATTCTTACATGTGCACAGTAGAAAATTCAAATTTTAAGATAAACAATTTGTTATATTTACATTCCAAATATTTTTTGTATGTAAAGTGTGTGAAAAAACACTGCAGTGACTGTAACACACACACAGGGTATTCAAAGGTTAGAATGACTAGTTTTAATTTATTATTACGTCATAAGTATTATTACGTATAGACTATATCTTTCAAAAAATAATGATTCAATGCTTAATATATATACCATTTGATGCACAATGACACAATTCAAAGAGCAAGAATAAATACGGTTTAGTGATGGGAATCTCAAAAGATATCAAAAGATATAGTAATCATCATTTCCTATTTCAGAAGAGGTGGGGGGGGGGGGGTGGTTGGTTTAAAGACAACACCTGGGGTCATATACTTTACACCATTTGATGCATCATGATGATATTAGAAAAGACATTTTGTTTTCCTGTTTCATGGGGTCAGAACGATCCCAAAGGGTCATGACATACAGTGTATTTGATGCATAATAATACATTAAGAAGGAAAGACACCTTCCTTTCTAATTATATCTCATATAAACATGATAAGTCTCTACACTTACTTACCTGTAATACACAAATTTGATACAAAATTGTCACAGGGTCAATATGGGGTTAACTCAATTGTATAAGTCTTACAAATGAAAAAAATAACATTTGCAATTAGAATGACAGAAACTGTACAAATACGATAGGATAGGTAACGATGATTATTAAAAGATGATGTTACAGCATGCTAGCAAAGGGAGATCACTTATTCAAAAAGTGAAAGTAATACTTATTTGCATACCGGTGTCTCTTATAATGAGCTACTATATTGTTTTTATGCTTACCTATGTAATTGGTCAGTATCATAATGATAATCCAGTTAGAGCATAATATCAATCCCTTTAGCTGATCATCACAAAAGAAACTTTTATGCATGTTAACTAATCTTTTTCTGCATATGGAAAACACATACCGGTATGTACACCACATGAAAAGCATTTAACCAAAAAGCTGGGTAAAACTATTACCCGATAATGCGACCCGCAGACATGTGTTGTGTACGTAACTTCAGACAATTATTAGTTATCTGTAACATGCATGTATTTTTTTGACCTATTCTTCAAAATTCCTTGCACTATTTTTTTAGGTAAATAACTATGTGAAGCACACATTTCAACTTTAAGATAGTGCAGGACACCTGCATATTGTGAAATATACTCCCCATAAAAATAAACAATAAAGTATAAATATAATATTTCCCCCCAAAGTAATGTTACGGAACAGTGAAATGCAATGGGTTAGAGCGTTTACATGTCTGTGAGGGCATTGAAATCCGAGGTGTATTGTTGATAATTTTACTACATTATGTATTGATATAAATTCATTTTCAAAGGGGGAAAGTCTGGACCCCTCACGTTCATCCCTTCTCTAAATCTGTGCACACGATGACGTACTCATAGGCACACATAAGCAATCTAAAGTAGGCAACCGCCGAGGAGAGGGGGCATGGTTTTATTTTATTTGTATTATTCATATAGATCATTATACTTTCTATGACATGAAATGTTAAGATTATTGATTAACTTAAAATTCACATCCAAACAGTTCAACCCCAAGTAGTAAATATGTACATAAAGTGCTGCTCATGTGTATTTTTATATAGTATAAAGGGATCTCATCCTTTCTGAAAATTATAATTTTTAAATACATTACCAGAACTTGCATGTGGCCTTCATTTTAAATTTAACTGGTACAAAACAGTGTTCTTTAGGGGCAAAGACTTAATGCAGGTATTACTGTCTTATGACAACATCTAGTCTTTATATTTAAGTAGTCGAAGATTGCAAATTTTAAATTATGCACGTGTTATCTGAAAATATACATTTAATGACTCGTTCTCATTCTCATAGATAGAAAGAAGTAAAAGATCATGAATTTTATGAATTAAAGAATAAATGAATATATTTAATTTTATTTTAGCGACGTATAATTACCGTAGTTTGATTTTTAATCTGTGTATGCACTTCAAAATCTATCAGTTAACATCACTTAAGGTATTCGATGTATAACGACCACATTTTGATAATAATGAATGAATGGTCCGATGTTCTAAATCATGATATTATTTTGAAGGTGTTAAAAAAAAAACCCTTCACAAAAAGATTTTTCAAAATTTTGATTATGGTCCAACAAATTACACCTTGAATTTTGCATTGAAGTCTATGGACAACACCTGTTTATTAAGATATTGTAAATAGTAACTTAAAATTCGTAATACTTTCTTGGTTAATAAATGCATAACCTTTCTCTTTGTTAAAATATAAAATAAAATAAATCATATACCGCAGATATTTCGACAAAATTCCAATTTTCTTTTTATCATCAAGGGGAGATAACGCTTTAAAAAAAATTTAAGGTACAAAATCACCGGATTCTTATATATTGTCAGTCATGTAAATTTGGTTCATTTCAATTTTATAGTTATCTAGCAATACATATTTAAACTAGTTTAAAATGATTTAAATTTGTTCAATATCCTCTCATTATACATTTAATACCTTAAATGCCTTTTTCCTTATTGTGTGCTACGTTTTCTAAGTACGATTCCCAGTGCGAATGAAATCGTGACTTATTCGTAGAGTAATCGCAATAAATCGCACTAAATCTCACCAGATCTTAAGGTCTGTCATGGTAATCGTGTTTAACGTAGAAAAAATTGATCGTTAAAAAATGTCCACGATCAACACAATTTTCAATCGTTATCATTCATTATCATAGTATCAGACCATACTGCATCGTTAGTAACAGCACGTCGCATTTGATCGTGTCCCCACCTACTTGTGTTGATACGAATCAATATTTGAGGAAACAAACAACACGTTACGCTGCCTTCAATTGTGATGTGTCAATATGGTCAGTCGGGCTTAATAGATATATTGCCGAGGTCGAATCATTGCATGCTCAAATTGTGATCGTCTTCAATCTTAATCGTTTTTATGATGCTACACTTATATCCGGATTTTAAAGAAAGTTCCATTATATACATACTTGTTTAATATTATACAATATTTACTTAAACTAACGTTAAAGAAACGTTAAATACACTATTACCAGTTTAAAATACTAGTCTTAATTATCTTACACGGCATAATTTAAATCTTCTGATTTTGAAAGGGATAAATAGAAAAATAGTTAGTATGCAATAAATTTCTTTTTGGATATTTGAGTATTTGAACACTTTAAACCAAAGAAATCCGATTAAAATTATGTTCTTCAGGTATTGTAGTATACGTTTACAAATACTTTTGTTAAACGTGGTCCTTTTACTGAAAGTTAGACAAATATTTCAATAAGTGTCTTTTCTAGTGCCCTAGTGGTACATTTGTAACGTGTACTAGGTCATTTTGATTTTGTTTACTTAAAGCTAAGTTGAATAAAAAGTTAAAAATTACATGTATTCAATCTGCTAAATTTTTTTTCTCACATTATCTTTTCTGATTCTAAGTATGAGCACACACAATATAAACATATCTATGATATTATTAAATACTTTATTCAAATATAAATTATCAAATTTTAGATAATTTTCTTTCATAAATTATAATGGTCTTCCATTGGAAGACCTTGTTGTTTTCGTTCTTCTTCTTTTTCTTTGCTATTTTTTTTCCAACAAATTTTGTGCACGCGATTTTTCAAAAACGATCTGACCAATTTTCATCAAAATCTATATCCGTATTCAAAATAATGACGTTTTAGCGAACTTTTAAAGGGTTTTCTTGTCCTCGGATCTTCTCCTTAACGATTGAAGATATTGAGTTCAAACTTTTAGGGATTGTGGCCGAGAGATTGTAGATGTGTCTTTAGCTATTTAGTTTTGCCTGATTCAATAAACGCTGAAGTTTGCCTGGACCCAAAAATTGAGATTAATAAAACGTCATCATTTTTCGAGATTTCCTTTTTTTATCTCTTTGCTCGAAAATATTTTGTTTAAACATATAGAGCAAATAAAGTTTATGTTTTGAAGAGCTTTCGTTTGACACCAAGAACAAAAGACACAATTGCCAGTAAACGCGTACTGTGATCTCATATCGTAGCCCGATAATTTTTCTTCATTGAATATTTGCAAGCCGTGCCCATTATTGAATCGTGCAAGCTATTACAGAAAATGCCTACTATATAATAAAGACATGTGACAACCCTCCGTTAAGTGCTTTGTCTCTATTAAGTTTGGCAAATACGGTTAATGTAAATTTGAATGAGTGATGTGAAATACTTACCCCCCCCCCCTTAATATTACCAAAAATACATTTGAAATTTATGTTTCATTTTGCATGTACTTAGGAATGATCCCATCAATTAGAAACCAATAGGGTCTAAAGTCTTTCTTTCATAGCTCTTTACTATGAAAAGTTTTGTAATAATTATGTTAGAGAAGGAAATATGTTCATCTTACAGTAAATAAACCTTACAATATAAATTAATTCTCATGCGTTACGTAATAAGGGTTTCAAGGGGCCAATCGTCCAAAACTTTGATCATTTATATCTTAAAAGGGACAAATATTTCAAAAAGCATCATAGAAAAGAAAATGTTTAAGGTGATATTATTAACAATACCCAACAATCAAAATTCTTTCAACGGTCCACAAAAAAAAAAGAAAGGAAATAAGGGATCGGCTCCTAAAACGTTCTTTTCTAGATATCTCTTAAACGGTTAACAATTCCTGAACACTTGCTGAACAAAAATATGTTTATATTTACATGACCTTTTATTTGATATCATTAAAACATGGACTGGCCCCTTCTATTAGGAACAAATAAGGGTCTAAAAAATTTCTTCCATAGCTCTTCACTGAAAAATATTTTGTAATATGTTATAAAAGTAAATATGTTCATCTTACAGTTATTAAAACTTACATTATAAAATATTTCTCATGCGTTACGTATGTAATTAGTGGTTTTAAGTGGACAAACGTACAAATCTTTGATAACTTATATCTCAAACAGAACAAATATTTTGAAAATAAAAAAAGGAGACATCTGCATTGTGGTTTATTAATCTCATGTCGCTTGTTTAAAGTAGGTGCAGGTTGACAATTGCAGTTTTATTTCAATGTTTTGTGGTTATTTTATTTCAATCATTTACAAAGCTAATTACTGTAACTATTGTAGTCTCCTGAGATGAAAGTGGTAGAGCTGATGTAGGGTGTGATTGCTGAGTACCGGTACGCATGTATGAATGTTGGTGTATTTACCTTAGCACACATTTTTCATTTAACTAGAACAATATAAATGTCAATGAGTTTGTTCGTCTGCGAGACATACTCTTTTTTGCAGTTATTCATTGTTGAAAATTCCTTACGGTATCGTTGGAAATAGCCGGTAGGGAATCATTAGATATTCATTTTCATAAATGTAACTAAAGAATCTTTTGTGTTATTGAATTTGTATGAGCGTTTCGTTTTATTTTAATTGGTCACCTTTACTAAATTATCATTTTATAATAAATTTTATAATTTGTTTCCATTATGGAGATCATCACAATAGCGTCCATTTGCACGCCAAATGTAATGAACATATGTAATGTTTATCCAGCGTATAATATCACTATTCTTATTACATGTACATTTTTATCTATATTAACGTTTTATTCTACACAAAATGTATTTTGTGGTATTTTTGTGATCGGCTTCGGCCAATCACAGTTGTGTCCATATGAGGCATCTCGCAAATTTAACTTTTTGCGCATGCATTTCGCATTGCACTACTTTATTTACTATGTAGTGACTGTTTCACTTAAATCTTAATTACATTTAGATTACTAAAACAGTTATCAAATGGGTTTGCCTTGATAGTAAAACATCTTCACACATACATGATTATAAAAATACTGTTTAACTTTAATTTACATGCGTAAAAATATTAACCGGACGTACAATTCGCCTAACAAGAGTAAAGTTTATTCATATCTTGCTACATGAATATGGTGGGATATACGATATTTTAATCATGTCTATTGTATGTACCGTAATGCATTCGCATTGCATTTAGAGAGCGGGCAACTGATATATTACATGCCGATCATTTCTTTAAAAGGAATACTTGTTTGTGTCATTTCACCGAAATTTTCATTATATCTTCTATTTATTGTCAACTCTGCGTAATAACAATTGTTTACTTATTTTCCTATATATTTACTACATAGAACATATCTGCGCCTTATTTTTGTCGAGAAAGTTGCCACAGAATTTGACGTTTTCTGTTATGGAAAAAAGATAATTATTCAGAAGTGCGCGTGATGGCTTTTAAAATACGACCACCAAGCGTCTATCATCTTGTTGTGGTTACTGGACCCTTAAAGAAAACGTTTCTTTGCAAATTCTTCAACGTCTTTATACATTAACAAGAGGCCAATAGGCCTTTACGGTCACCTGAGTACCATAGCCCATACACAAGCTTGTCGAGGAGTCTCATATATGCATTTAATTAATTAATTAACTTATTAAACATTCTGGAGTAAAAAAAAATATAATATTGTATCAACGACCACCTTCCTGCCTGAAATCTTTCAAAAAGGACTATGAAACCTTCTGAAAATTTTAGTGAAAAACTTATAAAGATCATAATAGAGTGCATGACCTGATACAGCAAATCTCGAATACAACGAACACGGATATAGCGAATTTACGGCATAAACGAATTATTATTCATGTCCCGGCAAAATTCTTATATAAACCTATAGAAAATTGATGTATATAACGAACACGGCTATAACGAATTTACGGCTATAACGAAGTAGTTTTAAGACCCCCGCTGGCAAAATTTTAACGAATTTTATCATTTTATAACGAATTTTTTCCATTTCAAATTTCATTGAAGAAACATGCAATTTTAAGATGCATATATAAAATACTCAAATTCAAATAGTATACGGATTTTTTTTAAAAATTGAAATGAAATGGTTACATGACATTTTTTATAAATGACGGTAATACTAATTTATAATAATACCGGAAAAACCCTTAATTATTTTATAACGAATTAGCTATAATATTTTTTACGAATTCGTTATAAACGTATAGCGAATTACGACTATAACAAAGTTTTTTCTATGGTCCCTTGAAATTCGTTATAAACGAGTTTTGCTGTATTGAAAAAGGTACAAGAAAAAAGTTGAAAATAATTTTCCCAAATATTTGGTAACTTTCAAGATAGGTTTAATGTCTATATGTTTTCATAGATAAACTTAAACAAGGTGGCGAGTAGACATTTTCCATCCCCAGGGCAGACAGAAACTCTCCCTGTGGTTATTTAAAAAACATAAAAGAGAACGGTTATATAACATTAAAGCTAAAAATATTTTTTCACTTCTGTTCCAACTTCTGAATTTTCATCCTATATACACCATGGTGACGCCATCTGGTAAATATATTAAAACCGGTTAGCCAAATAATATTTTACTGTTGATGAGTCTATTTATGTATTTAAAAACTTCATAAACTGTTTTTGTTTCAATAAATAACAAGTGAAAAGTTGTCAATGTGACAGCAAAACCGGATTTTCTTTTATGTAAACTGTATCCATAATCCATGTCAACCCGTTACAATGAATGGAGTACCCTATATGCAATATTTTGCCAAAAAATGACTTAGTTCAAAAGCTGGTATTTTTCATTAATAATCAGTAATCAAAATCCTAGCAATATGCACACCTCTGATATATGTACAATTGATTTGCAAAATAACAACTTCCTATCTTGAAAACTGTAGGAGGAGTTATTCGTACAATGAGGATACCCTTTTGGCAGCCGCCCGCCCGCCATTTTCACCATTTTTATAACCGGATTTTTCCGTTGGAAAACCCGGTGAAAAATACTTGCATAGTTTTTTTTTATCATACAACTTCTTAATTACATTATATCTAATGATTAAAAACTCCATTATGAAAAAGCAAGGGAAGATAACTCCATTATGAAATGCAAGGGAAGATTAACTTTCACAATATCTTAACTTTGATACACAGCTTCATTTTTTCTCTTTTCTGAATGCACATGTATGTGAATTACCTCATTTATTTATTGTAATTCCTGAGCAGAATAAAATAATTTATAAGACAAATTTACCCCATCCCCCTCTCCCAGCCATAACACTTTCCTAACATGTAGGTGGCATGAAATATTATAAAAGATGATAGCTTAATGGTTTTTTTTCTAAATATGCAATCAGTTTTTATCCCGTGTCAGTACACCTTTTTTAAAACAGTCTCTATACATTAAAGGGGCATGGTCACGATTTTGGTCAAAAATTATTTCTTCGATTTTGATGTTTACAATGCTTCAGTAATTCATTTTTTATAGGCAACCAAAAGTTGAGTGTCATTTGATGAGTTATAAGCGAGTTACAGAGCTTACAATTCTTTGCTATGTAAACAAAGCTTTTGTTTACATTGTAAATGTTGAAGTGAAAATTCCAGTTTTAGACCTAAAATAAATGTGTTAATCGTTAGGAACTGTTTATTTATGCTTATTATGTGAAAAATAAGATAGAAAAACCAGCTTTAAAAGGATTTGTAACTGGTATATTGAACCTACGTAAACAAAACCAGGGCACGAGCCTTTTTTACATGACGAAGAATTGTGAGCCATGTATCTTGCTTAAAACTCAACGACTGGCACCCAAATTTCATTTGATCATTGGAAATGCATTCCTAAAGCATTACAAATAATAAAAACCGAAAAATAAAATTTGACCAAAATCGTGACCATACCCCTTTAACACTAAATGACCATGCTTTTAACCACACCCTGCATTGAGAAAATTAATCACAACCCTATACACTATTCGAGTGTTTTGGCCCCGCCCTAGATTCAGAACCCCTACCTCGGGGAACATGAAATTTAAAACTTTGGTAGATGACTTCCTGGTCTACAAAATTATGAATTCCGTTTCCCCTACAGGTGTGTGGGAGTAAAGAAGATAAGTTGTATACAGTATATTCACTAACACTATACATCCATTTTGGCCACGCCCTAGAGTCAACGCCCATTGTCTAGGGGACATAAAATGTACAACTTTAATACAGGTCTTCCTGGTTAACATAATAATAAAGCCAGTCTTTCTTACGGATGTGTGAGAGTAGAGAAGATTTTAAAACATTATATGCATTAACACTATATGGTCATATAGCCCCCCCCCCCCCCTTACAGCACGAATTCCTTACCCAGGGGCCATGAATATCACAATTTAGGTAGAGGAGTTTGTGGAAATCATAACCATGCATTCAGTTTTCCCCTCGTGTGTAGGAGAAAAGAAAACGAGTTTCTAAGATTTAATAAATTTTAACCATATGGCCGCCCTTAGGCCTAAACCCCTGTCCAAGGGGTAATGAATTTCACAACTTAGGTAGAAGACTTCATGGACATCATAACCATGCATTTAGTTTTAACAAATATGTATGGGAATAGAGAAGAAATATTTTCTAAGATCTAATACATTTTTACTATATGGCCACATTGGCCCAACCCTAGATCTTGAACCCCTGATCAAGGGGCCAAGAATTTCAAAAGTTGGTTAGAGGGCTTCATGAATATTTTAACTTGCATTTAGTTTTTCCTCACAAGTGTTGGAGTAAAGAAGATTTTTAACAAATTTGCCCCCCACCGTGGCGCCCTCGGGGTGGTAGAACATTGAATTTCACAATTAAGATTTTCTGTAACATAGAGATGCTTCACACCAAAAATGGTAACAATTGGCCATGTAGTTTTCAAGGAGAAGTTAAGAATGTAAAATTCAAATAGCTTGCTATCACAGCTGGATCACTGTTTGTCAAATACCGGTATGCCTCTATAGCCAAATGATATACCTAGCAAACTCATCTATACAAACATTGATACAGATACCTTACGGTTTATTTTTGTCATAAGAATAAATGTGCCACATGAAGTTCTGACCAAGGTTAGAATATATCAGCCGTCTTTACCTACCACGACTTCGTAATTCACCCCTTGTCAAATATCGATAATCTGGAGCAGAAGTCGAACAGTTTCCCTTGGTCACAATGTAACCAGACTGTATACATTGAAGGTGCAATAACTTGTATCCGTGAAGTTTGTCTGCTGTCTCAAGTTTTTCGTCAAGGAATAAAGCCACTTTTAGCAAATAACTATGTTTTCTTCTGTATAAATGGGCGGCAGAAAGAACTTTTTTAAGTGTCTGTTTGCTTAATACGACATTATTGAGCTCTAGTATGCATTGTAGTGTTTCATTTTGACTTATTCCATAGGAATGCCAATTAGTAGAATTGCACCTTCACATGCAGAGCCAAAATAAAAAAAAGTCCTTATTCACTATTCGTTTGAACAACTGACAGCATTAAAAAAACACAAACATCAAACTGGTTCTTCGTTTAGAAAAAAAGGAAGACCAGGAACACCCGAAATGATATTAGTCTTATGTGAAGAAACAAAAGCCAGAGTGAAATGAAGATTACCTTCGATTAGTGGCGATCAACAGTTTTTAGCTCACCTGGGCTGAAAGCTCAAGTGAACTATTCTGATCACATTTTGTCTGTCGTCCGTCCGTCTGTCCGTCCGTTAAATTTTTAACATTTTCAACATCTTCTCCAAAACCGCTGGGCCAAAGGAGATTCAAAGTTGTGACAATTAAGGACCACGCCTTTTACAAGGGGAGATAATTAGGAATTATTGAACATTTTTGATAAATCTTTGAAAATTTTCTTCTCAAGAACCATTTTGCCAGGAAAGCTGAACTTGTGTGGAGGCATCCTCAGGTAGTGTGAATTCAAAGTTGTGAAAATAATGACCCCGGGGGTAGGATGCGGCCACAATGGGCGGGGGGGGGGGGGGGGTTCTATTTTAACATAGAAATTCAAATTTGTTCAAATCATGATCCTCGGGGGTAGGATGGGGTCACAACAGGGGGGAGGCCAAATCTTTACGTAAAAATATATAAAGAAAACTCTTAAAATCTTCTTAAAAACATTTGCCTAGAAATTTTATGAAGAACAAGATATGAGGCCCGTGAACTCATCGACACCTTATATAGTACTACGTTTGAGGCCCGTGAACTTATCGACACTCTATATAGTACTTGATTTGAGGCCTGTGAACTCATCGACACTCTATATTGTACAAGCTATGAGGCCCGTGAATTTATTAACACTCTTTGCTTTCCCTCGGACTGAATTGTCACATTTTCATTGGATTAAACATGGCCCGTAATTGCCTCATATACATATATCTCTATGTAGGTTATTTGAGGATTAATATTAGGCAATATGGCCGTCAATGGCCGCCGCCTCACCTACTCATTTCGATATTTCTTATTATTTAACGCAGAAATCGTTTTCAGTAAGTCATAAAAATGTTTAGAGTAGTGGCCCTTTGGAATTATTTTTAAAATAGAGAAGTTACCCTTTGAATATTGACGTCACATTGTTGTGTCTGGAGCAGAACAACATGGCAGCGTCTAAATTTTCTCAAATCTCTGCAGAGGTTTAAAGTTGAATAGCAACAAAACATTGTAAGTAATATGGGTGAAGAGAATATTTTTAAACGTATTTGAAATGTGGTATTGATAATTCCCCATCATTTCTCTGTATATAGTACCAGAATTCACCATCTTAATTATGACTAATTCATTTTAGAATGGAAGGTATTTTTTGTAATAGTATAAACTAATACTGGTTTTTCTTTCTAGTATTCCAGGTCCATAATAGCTCTTAGTATAAATTCAAAGATCTAAAAAAAAAACACATTCTAGAGAAGCTGTTTCAAGAGTATTTAATGTAAGTACATTTGTGTGAGCTATGAAATATTAGCTATTTGTAAATTGCCTTAAATTACTTCTACTTTTTATGCCATCATATTTCATGGGCTCAATTATTATAGTTTGTCAGTCAGGCTTGACAGTTGTATTCTTTCTACAATTTATCTAAAAAGTAACACCTGTTCTTTATTGTCATTTGCGCAATTGTTTTATTAACTATACATATTGTTTTAATTCATTATTAGGGCCCCTCTCTGCAGGCGGATGATCAGTCTGTCCGTCCATCCGTCTGTCCGTCAGTCTGTCTGTCTGTCCGAGATCTCCTGTCGGGAGCATAGCTTCTCTCCCCCTTGGGTCAATATGGCTCATACATCATCCACAGCGTGCCTTTGGTCAAAGGGTGACCTTGAATAAAGTTTGTATGTCATGGGTCAAGGTCGTATTGAAGCAAACATTTCTTTTTCAGAACGTATACTGTAAAAACGAGAAAATATGGCACACTATAAATTTTTGCTCCTTTGTTGCAACTGCTTCTCAGCACTAAACATCTATCATGCCATGATGGTTTTCCATATGTATTAATTATTTTTAATGCCTCAAAACAATCACTTTAGTCAATTTTTTACTATTGAATATGTGCCCTTCTGTAATTTCGGACGGTCGATTCTGTTTGTTTATTCAATCGTGCAATGTTAAGTGGTAATCAAGTAAGTTCTGCAGATTAAATAATAGTGGATGGACCAATTCTATTTTATTGCTTATTACTACATTTACCTATTATTAGCACCTTCCAAAATTGGCTTAAATTCTCCACTTGTCACTTCATTTTAGTGCCTCGGGGTGAAAATGTGATCAAGCATGGCGATCTCCCACGCTAACAATAAACGATTGGTTGATTTCTTGCATTGATTGGCAGATACAAAATAAAACTTTACCCCTGTGTGTTTTAATAGAAAATCAAAACAAAATCACGATCCCCGGAATTATTAAGCCTCACAAGGGGTTCAAAGTTTTATGTAGGTTTATTATCCATATATAAACAGGATCTTAAGATCTTCTTGAAAACTGCAGTGCTCAATATGTTATATGACTGTAAAATCATCCTGCTACAAAGCGGATCAATAATAAATACAAGAATATGCAGGGGAATGTTTTATACAAGATCTATAATACAACACTGTTTAGATATTTTGTATATGACTTTATAAAACTGATTTTATTATGCCTATTAAATTGTTGCTCAGGTGAACGATGTTGCCAATGAGCCTCTTGTTTTCTATCTACCGACTTTTGAATTGGGACAAAAGCAATCTGTTTCTATCAACATTTTATATTATTACTTGTGTACGTGAGTTAGATATCAAAGGCAATGTGTTTACGTTCTTTAGCATACACAAAATTAAATCCAGGCATTGTTCAAACAAAACATATTTTCTCTTTTGAATACAGTGTAGATGTTTGCGCTAAAATTTATTTGCGCCAATGTATAAGCACATGTGTTTGCACTAAAATACATATGCGCCAACGAAGATGGGTAGATAAGGCGTGTAAAATGCCCATACACGGTCGGACAAGCTACTGAAAAAATAAATATCAATAAATCTGATATTGTTTTTAAAAAATTCAAAACAATGTATATTTAACATATCATTGATTTTTAACCTATAAATATGTTCAATACTTGGAATATGTTGACTCAAACAGGCGTATACGTATCAAAACCTGCAAATACTGTCATTTTTTAGAACTTCAAGGCATTTTCTTTTACAGTGTGGGTCTGTGCTCCATATTTTTCTCATAGTCTAAATAAGGTCTAATGAAAAACAAGCCAATATCAATCAACAAAAAAGTGGAGAGATGACCCACTTTGCATTTAAAATATCATTTTGTTCCCAACAATTGAACGTTTTGATAAAATAATACAAGTCCGTAAATTCGTGGCCAAAGTCAGACATAACATTTAAACAAGCTATGTTGTTGTGTCTGAATTGGCTCAGTGGTTAGAGTACCTGACATAAGCTAACCTTATATATCCAGGGTTTTTATGTTATGGTTTAATACCACCCAAATTTCTGGCAATATTAATTTTTTTAAATATTAAAAACTGAATATAGTTAGAAATTGTGCTTTTGCAAACTTGTGTTATACTATATCTGAATAGATTTAATTGGGAATTTTTTTTTCAAAATTGTATATTACGACTAAACTGAATGGGCAGTTGCGCCATCTTATTCCCCCATCTTCTTTTCTAATTTTACAGTATCTGCTCTCCATATAGCCCTATTTGGTTCATACTTTAGATAAAAAAAACTTTTGATTAAAAGTTGTGCTTCGACCTTGCACCCAGTTTCAAGGTCAAGTGTGAGGGTCATTACAGTATTATATGAAAAATCCTTTTTCGGAGCATATCTCCCCCCCCCCCTTTTTGTCCAATCTGGTTCATACTACACCTACACCTACTGAATGCCTTTTATTAAAGAGTATGCAGAAACCTTGACTGTAGGTCAAATGTCAAGATCATATTGGATCACACACAAAAATTCTTTTTAAGAGCCTATATACTCTCCACCTAGCTTTATTTAGCTCATAGATTTGGTTTATACTTCACAAATGCCAAGCTTTTTGGTTAATGGTGTGCAGTGACTTTGAAGCAAATCAATGTGAAGGTCATAGCAAACCTCTTTATAATCAGTTTTACACCATAGATTATTTCCATATTTGCTTGAACCTGCTCAGGTTAAACAAAATGTCTAGTTGTAAGGGGTAATGAGATTGAGTTAGAAGTTCTATGTCAGCTGGAAACTTTCTGAGTCAAAGGTCAAGGTCATAGCAAAATTCTCTGAAATCCTTTTCATCCTATAGTCCATTATTGAAGGGGGGCCCTTCGAGTTGGTCACCATTTTAATGTTGTCTAGTTCGTTGATTATTTTCAGAATCGGCATGCAGTATTTGACCCATGTTTTAATGAAGGAGTTCATAATTTTTTGTGTCTTTCTCAGAACCGGACTGCCATAAGAAGAAACAGAGACATCTACGAAGAGGATAAAGAAGAATGAATAAATGTGATCCGTGTTCTGCGCACTTGCTTCTAGATGGGCAGTCTGAATGGCCAAGTTTCAAACTAATGCTTGCATTTTATCTTGAGAAATTATTTTGTAAAATGCTACTTATTTATTATCTACATGTTAGCAAGGTAACCCAGTAAAGTGAGTTGTATATAATGACAATTTAATAATTATTGATAATTGTTGATCTTCTTTGTATATATATTATATCATATAGGTCTATGGAGCAATTTTTCTCTAACCTGAGCCAAAGGCGTAAGCTTTCCTAATCATGATTTGTCCGTTTCTGTCATCGTCGTTGTTGTTTTCATTTACTTTTAACATTTTCCTCTTCTTTTCCAGAACCACTGGGCCAATCTAACCAAACTTGGCACAAATCATCACTGGGTAAAGAGGACTAGAGTTGTTGTTTTTTTTTCAAACGAAGTGTCATTGCCCTCTTAAAAGGAGAGATGATTTAGAATTATTGAATATTTGCTGGTATTTTTCTGAAATCTTCTCAAAAACCAATTGGCCAAAAAAGCTCAGATATGTGTGGAATCATAATATTTTTTGTAAAAGGAATTTCCAGACATTACTTCCACGTAATACAACTAAAGTGATAAAAAAATCAATTTTTAGAGCACTTCCTGTGATGTCATTACCGCTTCAAACAAACCATGTTAAACATATCTACATACATAGTTCTTCCTTTCCACAAAGATTTGTTGTTAAGTATCTGCAAAATCTGAGATGTTGTTGAGACCAGGTTTTTTTGTCTGAGGACCAAACAGAAGTGCTCAATGAAAAATTGCAATTCTTGGACATTTTATAAAAATAAATGTATATAATTATTAACCAGGTTAACTAAAGCAGTTTACGCAAAAGAGTGTTAAACTTATTATGGTTACAACTTGATTAGTTTGAATCATTCCAGAGAGAACCGGAATAGACGGTTGACAAAATGATACCCGTTATACCTAGGAATTGTCAAATAGGAAAAAAGACAAATCTTCTCACAAATAAAATAGCAAAAAAGAAATTGCTATTTACCATCAAAATGTGGAGATTTTTACTTTTTATGCAAGATCTCTTTGAAAATGGTACTGTAATGCTGATTTGATAAGAGTTATGGCTTTTGTTGCTCATGTGGACGATGTGGCCCCTGGGCCTTTTGCTTCTACAGCAGTATAGTTAACTTGTTGAAAAAAGTTTGTATAGTATATGTATTTTTGTTTTGTTTGTCATGATATGCCCTGTATGTTAATGTAAACTTTTCTAACATGCATATTCTATAAAATGGATTTCAATACACTAATTTGAGATGAAGGCCCCTTCCAAACCTACGATATTGTATTTAATCAGTTCATCAATCTAACATATATAAACATAAATAATTACACTTGCTTAACTGTTATTTAAATCTTGTTTTTAAAATAAGTGTGCTTCTGAATTTATGAGCCTTATGAGTTCAAGGGCTTGTTATATAGAGCAATATACAGTGTCGATGAGTTAACAGGCCTCGTATCTAGTATAATATAGAGTGTCGATGAATTCATTGGCCTCGTATATAGTATATTATAGAGTGTCACTGAATTCAGGGGCCTCGGATTTAGTATAATTTGTTTTCCCTTGGACTGAAATATCACTCTTTCATTGGTTTAAACATAGCACGTGATTGCCTCATATATCTCTATATTTGTTCGGTGAGAAATAATATTAGGCAATACGGCCGTCATTGGCCGACGCTTTGCTTACTCATTTCGGCATTTTCTTGAATTAATAATACATAAACCGCATGCCGTAAGTTCTTAAAGTATTTGGAGTAGTTGTCCTTTCTTTGAAATTCTTTAAAATTAGAGTAGTTGCCCTTAGAATATTGACGTCACATTATTTTGTCTGGAGCAGAACAAAATGGCAGTGTCGAAATTTGCTCAAATCTCTGCAGAGGAAAGGGAGAAAACATTTAAAATTGAATAGCAACAAAACATTGTAAGTGAACATGGGTGAAGCAAAGATTTGTAAAGAGTAATTGAGAGGTGAGATTGAAAATTTTGAAGAGTTTAAATGAGTTAAATTGGACGAGATGTTAGGCATCTTGTACATGGTTTTGCGTAGATCATCGCTATTTGTGAATAAATATGTCACCTGAGAGTCCTCGGGAAAACAAAACACTTATAAGGTTAGTTACTGACTCACTACGGAAATATATTGGGTTGATCAATCTCATGGACGGCTCGGCTTCGCCTCGCCATCTATGAGATTGATCAACCCAATATATTTCCGTAGTGAGTCAGTAACTAACCTAATAAGTAATAATACAGTGTCGATGAGTTCACGGGCCTCGTATCTAGTATAATATAGAGTGTCACTGAGTTCACAGGCCTCGTGTCTAGTATAATACAGTAAAACACGCTTATAGGTTGCACTACAGTATTAAATTCTACTATATATTCTTACCAAAATTGCACAACTTTACATACAGATTAAAAATTCAAAACGAACTTATGGAAAAAATCCTCTTGACATCTTTTTAAACAACGCTTCATTTACAAGTTTCTAGCAAAATACACACGTGCATCCAGCAAGGCGTGCGACTTTGTTTACATGGAAGTTACACATGTGCTTGAAAATCAAGCCCGGGGCTTTTCACCCCCTTCCAGAAACAACGCGCATCAAAAATTCAAATGACCTCGCATTATTACAAAACTGGGATAGTTAGACCTCTTACACATTGTTTTTCATCTCATAAAAAAATCAGCTCCTGTCTCGAGCGGAACCGCCCCGAATTCAAAGGAAAATTCGGGAATTATTTTGGCTCAGCCATGTTTTGACGTGAACCTTCAGTGAAATACTGTTATGACACCTGCAATATAACTCATTTTTTGTTATCGCAAAATCAACATTAATAAATTGATTAATACTCATTGTGTTGTGTGACTAAAAAAAAATTATGAAGATATCTACTCATTTCAGAAAGTTATGAGCGATTTTTTAACACCACGGTGTACACGGTGGCCACTGATTTATGAAAATATGATCAAAGTAATACTGTATGCATTTACACGGTGTTTTGATATTCAGTGATTTTTTGGTTTTAAATTGACAAGTGATGTATGAAAATGTATAAAATGACGCAAATTAATTAATATCATGTGGACCCCAGAAATTATGTCGGCCAAAAATTCAATGACCCTGCCTCTGGGGGGTGGGGTAGAGAAAACGTCATTATTTCATACAATTTATAAAAATGGTGAGAACCTTTGTCCAAAATAGCATGGTATTGTTCTAATCTAACTAACATGAGTGATACATCTCAGCTTTTTTCCGCTTTCGTATCAATATTTATCAATTTTGGACATAAATTGAGCATTTCTTACTGTAACACAAGGGCCTAAACAACCGATTTTATTTGATATTCACACCCCGTAGAATATTTTGTTGTTTACGACGATGAATACTACATCGTGTTTGATCTTCTAAAAATTTTCCGGACAGTTTAGACGGTCCGATCTACTATAAATGGCTCATTGTTTTGAGGCAGTAGAACATTTCAGAGGAAATCTGGGCTAATTTTGTATGCATCATTAAAAGCAAAATAAGCGTGCTGCTGGCTACAAAACCCCATTGTTTGTCATTTTTCGTCTAAACGCACTGATTTAACACCTAAAACACAGGTAAAACAATTTTTAGCATAGCAAACCCGTTTTCCTGCAGGTTGCACTACAGTATTAAATTCTACTATATATTCTTACCAAAATTGCACAACTTTACATACAGATTAAAAATTCAAAACGAACTTCTGGAAAAAATCCTCTTGACATCTTTTTAAACAACGCTTCATTTACAAGTTTCTAGCAAAATACACACGTGCATCCAGCAAGGCGTGCGACTTTGTTTACATGGAAGTTACACATGTGCTTGAAAATCAAGCCCGGGACTTTTCACCCCCTTCCAGAAACAACGCGCATCAAAAATTCAAATGACCTCGCATTATTACAAAACTGGGATAGTTAGACCTCTTACACATTGTTTTTCATCTCATAAAAAAAATCAGCTCCTGTCTCGAGCGGAACCGCCCCGAATTCAAAGGAAAATTCGGGAATTATTTTGGCTCAGCCATGTTTTGACGTGAACATTTAGTGAAATACTGTTATGACACCTGCAACGAAGTCCCAGGGACGGCCAATTTAACTTCGTTATAAGCGTAATTCGTTATACACGTCAAGTTTACAACATGAAATAGAGACTTGGGGAATGAAGTTCACTTCGCTGTAAGCGTTAATTCATTATAAACGTGTTCGCAATAACCGTGTGTTACTGTATAGAGTGTCGATGAGTTCACGGGCCTAATATTAAGTATAATATAAAGTGTCACTGAGTTCACGGGCCTCATATCAAGTATGACACAGAAAGTTACTGAGTTCACGGGCCTCGTATCTAGTATAATAAAGAGTGTCGATGAGTTAACGGGCCTCGTATCTATAGTAAAATACTGTGGTTTCATCAATATTCATCGAATACCAATTTTCGTGAATTTCGTTGTTAAGTTGATCCATGAAATTAAATGTTCATTGAAGTGCAATTTCTATTAACATTTTGTATTGATAGGGTCATTGGCCACGAATTTACGTATCCTTGAAACTGTAATTTTCACTTTATCCACGAAAATTGATATCCTTGAATATTAATGAAACCACAGTATAGAGGGTCACTGAGTTCAGGGGCCTCGTATCTAGTGTAATATAGAGTGTCGATGAGTTCGCGGGCCTCATATCTAATATAATATAGGGTGTCGATGAGTTCCAGGCCTCGTATCTAGTATAATATTGTAACGTGACGGACTTGTCAATGAAATTAAAACAATAGTTCTATTTACAGTTTATTTACATATTTACACATATACACTATAAGAGCAAAACACATCACTTATGATGAACTTAAAGATCTGTCCTCTTCAAGTCTTACTCTCCGACTCCCTCTCTCTTTCTCTCGTTATCATTTTTATCCCCCTCCCAGAGTTTCTCAGCCATAAATCACACATCATAGCACTCCCTGGCTAGAGAGAAAATAAACAATTAAACCAATGATCCCCCTTTTCCCACAGGTCTGATAAGACATCAGAGACCCACCAGCTACACAGATGGATGACATATTAATTAAGTGCCAGCCGGACATTTAACGGTTCACTCAAACTAACAAGATCTCTAATAAACATAAACATAAATTTGCCAATTTATCACATTGCCCCCCTTTTTCAAAGACATGTGCCCACACATGTTAATAACTGAAAAATTTCTCATTCTGAACCTAAATTATACATCTACACAAATTAAATTTTCATATTAACTATAACAATATAGTTTAACAATCAATTATTCATTTCAATGTGCATAAAACAACAATTGAACAGTCACTGTCTTATAATTTCTTATAAGTCCAAACGATCTACAGGACGACGCACGCGTTTTCCACGACCATACTCATCGCAATCGTTGTCAATAATTGAACTGTTCGCAGACTCATCATCGGAGTCAGTCTGATGATCGTCAACATATCGCCACACATCTGTCTCTCCGTGGAACGGCTTTAGTCGGTTGTAATGTACCACCCGCGGTTTAGAATTCGGTGATTTCTGTACACGATACACGAGATCTGATATTGATGTAATTACTCGGTATGGTCCGTCCCAATTTGATTGTAATTTGGGGCTCAGTCCGACCTTACGCTTGGGGTCATACAGCCATACGAGGTCACCATCTTTGTACGGTTGGAATTTTGCGCTGTAATCGTATTCCGACTTTTTTTTGTTGCTTGCACTTTTGATGTGTTCTCTTGCCGCTTCGTGTACATTGCACATACGGTCTTTGAGATCTGCCACATACTGCGGAACACTTGTTGCACTGTTCACAGGTAAACTTCCGTACACAAGATCCACAGGTAAACGCGCTTCACGTCCCAACATCATCATGTTTGGAGAATAAGACGTCGTCTCCTGGTCAGCACTACGGTATGCCATCATCGCCAACGGCAGAACTTCATCCCAGTTTTTCTGATCTTTTTCTACTAGTGTAGCTAGCATATTTCCGACGGTCTTATTGAAGCGTTCAATCATGCCATCCGACTGCGGATGTAATGCAGTAGTTCGGGTTTTCTGAATTCCTAATAATTTTGTCATTTCGCTGAACAAAGCAGACTCGAAATTCCTACCTTGATCAGAATGCACTTGAATCGGAACACCCAGACGACATATAAACTCGTGCACAAGTTTCTTTGCGACCGTTTCCGCTTCCTGGTCCGGGATGGCGAATGCTTCTGTCCATTTAGTAAAGTAGTCACCAATGACCAATATATACCGATTTCCCTGATCAGTCATGGTCAACGGTCCCATTATGTCGAGTGCAATTCTCTCCATTGGGGCACCCACATTGTAAAGCTTCATTGGTGCTTTGTAGGATTTCGATGGATTTTTTCGTGCAGAACACTGGTCACACTTCCTACACCAATTCTTCACATAAGAACCAATTCCAGGCCAATAGAAGCGTTCTCGGACTCGTGATAACGTTTTATTGACACCTAGGTGACCGGCTGTCACCGCATCATGGAGGGACTTTAATATATCCGCACGATATAACTCTGGAACCAGCAGTTGGTACGTAATCCGTTTTCCAGACTCGTCCTCCCATTTTCTGTGCAATACACCATCACGCACTTCAAGCCTCTTCCATTGGGCCCACAGGGTTTTTACTGGGACACTTTCCATTGATATTTCTTCCCATTTCGGTTTTTCTTGATTGTTAACAAACCTCTTCAGAATCTTACCAATATGGCGGTCTTCACTCTGTGCTTTTGCTATCTGAGTCGAGGATATACCAATCAACCAGTTTTGATTTCCAGCCCTTGTCTTCCGAACGACGTCACATTTACTCTGAATGTGGGAGTTTTGTTCAGTTCGTTCGCAGTAAGCACAGTCCTGACAAGGTCGACGGGACAGTGCGTCCGCATTCAGATGCTTGGCTCCTGACCTATGTTCGATTTCAAAGTCATATGTGCCCAGCACTTGAAGCCATCGAGCTAACTGGCCTTCAATATCCTTGAAGTTTAAAAGCCAACGGAGTGATCCATGGTCTGTCCTCAGACGGAATCTTCTGCCATACAGGTAACAATGGAAATGTTTCACTGCCTCAACAATTGCGAGTAGTTCCTTCCGGGTTACACAATAATTAGTTTCTGCTTTTCCCAGCGCATGACTAAAGTAGCCTATGACTTTCTCCTCATCATCCCGCATTTGCGATAGAACGGCACCAATCGCTCTGTTGCTCGCGTCTGTATCTAGAACGAATTCACCTCCCTTAGGATCCGGATAGGAGAGCACGGGACTTTTCATTAACTTTGATTTAAGTCCTTGGAAAGCATCCTTACATTCCATAGTCCAGAAGAATGGTTTATTTTCCGTGAGTGCATTTAATGGTCGCGCAAGTTTAGCAAAATTGTAGATAAATTTGCGATAGTACGAGCACAGTCCAAAGAAACTTCTTAACTGTGTGACATTCACGGGGACCGGCCACTCACGAATAGCTTCTATTTTTCCCGGATCTACTCGAATTCCTTCAGTGGTCACAACATGTCCGAGATACGAAACCTTTTTCTTGAACAAGTCGCATTTCTTAGGACTCAGTTTTAGTCCTGCTGCGCGCAGCCGCGACAATACATCTCTCAGTCGATCTAGAGTAGACTCAAAATCCTGACCAAACACAATCACGTCATCTAGATAAACCAAACAAGTTTTCCATGACAGTCCCTCAAGAATTTTATTCATGAGTCTCTCGAACGTCGCTGGCGCGTTGCAAAGACCAAAGGGCATGACCTTGAAATGATAAAGTCCATTCTCGGTTACAAATGCGGTTTTCTCGCGGTCCTTCTCGTCTACTTCCACTTGCCAGTAACCACTTTGTAAATCCAAGGTACAGAACCACTGTGAACCTACCAGAGCGTCAAGTTTATCATCAACTCTCGGTACCGGAAAGGAATCCTTTTTGGTCACAGAGTTCAACTTCCGATAGTCTACACAAAATCGTAGAGAACCGTCCTTTTTACGAACAAGTACAATCGGCGAGGACCAAGGGCTTTCTGATTTCTCTATCACGTCCTGCTTCAACATTGATTGGATCTGAGACGTAGCCTCTGCTCTCTGAGCAAACGGCATACGACGCGGTCGTTGTTTTACCGCTTCCGCTCCTTGGGTGTCAATCTTATGTTTAATTATTCCAGTTCGCCCTAACGCTTCTTTGTTCGCCGCAAAAACATCTCGGTTTTCACTGAGAAAGGCCTCCAGTACTTTGACTGGTTATCATCCAAATTTACACATGACTCTGCCAGAAGCGTTTTTAGGTAGTCCGGCACACGCGAATCAGTTTGGACTTTCGGACTCAATGTGGCATCAACAGTCACAGCCTCGCAATGACCAACCAGTGTCCTCTGGTAGACTTTAATGGGCTGATCCGACACATTGAGAACACGGATAGGCACATTCTCATTCATTGGATTCACGACAGCTTTTCCTATCACCAAGTTGTACTTTTCAGCAAATTTCTCAGCGGGAATCAGTAGACCAGATTCCGGCGCGCACTCTCGATCGAGAACTTTTCCTTGTAGAACCATCTCCGATCCAGCGGGAATGACATTTGTTTCATTAAGAACGACTCTGCAGCAACGGATTGAATTACAGGATAATGTCAAACATCGAATCACCTTACCGTCAAGGTGAAATTGCCCATTACCCAAGTCCAGGACACAATTCTGGGCTTGCAGGAAATCAAACCCAAGAATTCCTTCTATGTCCTCATCAATATCCACGATCCAGAAATCGTGCTCTACCGTTACATCGGCAAGAGTTAGAGTCAATGTCGCGATCCCCTTAGTGCCTATACACTTCCCATCTGCCATTCTCATACTCAAATCGGTTGATCTCAACGAAGGGAGCGGATTCAATCGTTCAAAAACAGAACTGTTAATGATTGACACATTTGCACCTGTATCAATTAAAAGTTTCAATTTACACTGGTTTTGCTCACCGATCAGTCCAGTAAGGAACATTCCTGATCCATCCTTAGAAATGCGGGATGATCTCGGTCCGGGTTTCAATCCTGATTTTCCTGCTGCGGATGATTGCTTTTGGTTTTTGCAATCACGACGATAGTGATTTCCTCCGCAACCCCAACAACGAATTTCTTTAGATGATTTCTTGTTTACGGGAGTTATTTGATGTTTCTTTAGGGATTTCATTTCCTCTCGCATATCCGACAACTCTTTTGAAATTTCTGCGATACATGATTGAATGTCGTTTGTACAAATTGACGTTTCGGTTGCGTTAACGTGTCGTACAGAGGTTGATACTCGTTTTTCTCTTTGTTTTTCGGCTTGGTTGAAAGCATCAAGCTCGACGGCCAATTTCGTTGCTTCATCTATATTCCTTGGACGAGCCTGCTGAATTCGTAGCCTCATATCAGAATCTGTGAGGGCATCAATAAAGTGATCCCTGCACAGGGTCTCCATTAGGTCGAATGGAGCACTCGGATAAGCTTTCCTACTTAGGCGTTTGATGTACTGCCCAAGTTCTGGCAAAGTTTGATCCCGTTTCCGTACCAGGTTCTTAAGTTGAACACGGAAAAGTTCCGTTCTGTTCTCGGAGCCAAATCGACGACTGAGCGCTCTCTCGAGTTCCTCATACGACCGTCGCTTTTCCGCCTCTAAATCTGCTAGGACTCCCTGGGCCGCTCCTCTGAGGGATGAAGCCAAAAACATGGACTTCTGTCTAGAATCCCATCCATTGATTTCCGCCACAAGTTCAAACTGAACTTTATAGTCTTCCCACGGATCAGAACCATCGTACGCTGCAGGTTGAACTAACGGTTTCTTAAAATCTGGCCCACTAGAGTTACTATTCGAAACGCTAAAATGTCTTGGACTGGAGTTTCTTAATGCCTCAGTGGTATTTCTTATTTGTTCTTGCAAGGTTTCACAATCACGCTCCAGTCTTCTTCTAAGTTCATTAACGTTTGGTGTTGATGTCATTGTCCCGATGCCAGTGTCGCTTCTATCCCGGCGAATTCCGAATAGCACAGTAGGTGTATCTGTGTCCGTCATTTTCACTTAGTATATATCCCACCGCTGCCACCAAATTGTAACGTGACGGACTTGTCAATGAAATTAAAACAATAGTTCTATTTACAGTTTATTTACATATTTACACATATACACTACAAGAGCAAAACACATCACTTATGATGAACTTAAAGATCTGTCCTCTCCAAGTCTTACTCTCCGACTCCCTCTCTCTTTCTCTCGTTATCATTTTTATCCCCCTCCCAGAGTTTCTCAGCCATAAATCACACATCATAGCACTCCCTGGCTAGAGAGAAAATAAACAATTAAACCAATGATCCCCCTTTTCCCACAGGTCTGATAAGACATCAGAGACCCACCAGCTACACAGATGGATGACATATTAATTAAGTGCCAGCCGGACATTTAACGGTTCACTCAAACTAACAAGATCTCTAATAAACATAAACATAAATTTGCCAATTTATCACAATATAGAGTGTCGATGAGTTCACGGGCCTAATATCAAGTATGATAGAGAGTGTAACTGAGTTCACGGACCTCATATAAAGTACTATATAGAATGTCAATGAGTTCACGGGCCTCACATCTAATATGATATAAAGAGTGTTTCTGAGTTTACGGGCCTCATATCAAGTACTATGTAGAGTGTCGATGAGTTCACGGTCTCATATTAAGTATTATATAGAGTGTTACTGAGTTCATGGGCCTCATAACATGTACTTTACGGAGTGTTGATGAGTTCACGGGTTTCATTTAGTATTATATAGAGCGTTAAGTACTGAGTTTCACGGGCCTCATATTTAGTATTTTTTAACGGAAAGATTGTTAGTTTAAAACATAACGAGTAACATAGAAAAATACACAAAAACGACCTACATATTCAAAACATGTGTTTAAAATCGGTCTTTTTGCTATCGAGGTCACGGGCTTATGGACTCTCCCTTTTCGTATTTTTTATTGCAACAAAATCACTAGATACGTTTATCGCTTACATTTATTTTGGAGACCGGGCCCGATAACAAATAAATTTACATATCAATTTTTTATATCGGGCACGGTCTTCAATTTAAATGTAAGCGATAAACTAAATAATATTTAGTGAATATTTACACCTGCAGGTATCACAACACTATTTTTCAAAACATGGCTGAGTGAAAATAATTCCCGAGTTCCCCTTCGTTTTAGGAGTTTTCCGCCAGCGACAGGGACTGTACTTGTTTATGATATAAAAAACAACGTGTAAAATGCCTGATTTTCCCACCTAAAAATACGAGGTCACTTGAATTTTTGATGCCAGTTGTTTAGGCAGGGGGGTGAAAGGGCTCGGACATGATTTTCGAGCACATGTGTAACTTTGATGTAAACAAACTCTCTTGCCTTTGTGGATTGCTAGTTTTTGCTACTAAATTGGTAAGGAACAACTGTTTTAAAAGTTGTAAAGAGGAATTTTCCCAGAAGTTTGTTTTAAACTTGCTACCCGTATCTAAAGTTGCGTAATTTTGGTAAGAATATATAGTAAAAATTAATAGTGGTGTGCAACCAGAAAGAAAATTGTTATGATGTGTTTTAAGTCATAAAGTGGAGTTTTTTGGCGTTCTATCGATGTGTGTAGATTAGAAATCACCAACAATTAGCCTTTGTGGCCGCACCTCTCTTATTTTGCTGTCAATGGCGCATACAAAATTAGCCCAGATTTCCTCTGAAATTTCGTAGAACATCAAACAGCGACCCGATTATAGTGTATCGGACCGTCCAAACTGCCCCAAAATATACAGCAGCTTATCCAGAAAGTTGGTTTTATCGTCGTAAACCAAAAAAGCTTCTATGTAATACGAATTTTGTGTAAAATGAGTTATTTAGACGCTTTTATGGTATACAGAATCTATAAAATTATGCCCCTAAAACGCCAATATTAAAGTGAAATATGAATTTAGCTATGATTCAGCACCCGCATTAGTTTTATTAGAACCTGACAATGCTAATTAATATGTAATTGCACGCCAATTCTTTAAAATTGAATGATATAACGGCAGTTTTTCAACCCCTCCCCCAAAAGGAGGGTTCCCTAAACTTGTACATGTATATATTCTCGGGTCGTCATGATATAAACAAGTTTGCATTGTCTTCTGAATAGACATGCATATTTGCACAAATTAGAACAAAAAGAAATCATTCAAAATTAACACGCCGTGAAATTACATACAGTATAACTTTTAACATATTTTCATAAATCAGAGGCCACCGCGAGCACCATGGTTTTAATAATCGCTCATAACTTTTTAATATAGCTACATAATTCAGTAAAACTTTCTACATGTGTTCCACAATAAATGTGTTTGTGTTTTCAGATTTTATTTTTGCGAGTGTAAAATAATAGACTACTTGAAGGAAAATTGTTATGATGTGTTTTAAGTCATAAAGTTGAGTTTTTTGGCGTTCTATCGATGTGTGTAGATTAGAAATCACCAACAATGAGCCTTTGTGACCGGCACCTCTCTAATTTTGCTGTCAATGGCGCATACAAAATTAGTCCAGATTTCCTCTGAAATTTCGTAGAACATCAAACAGCGACCCGATTATAGTGTATCGGACCGTCCAAACTGCCCCAAAAATATACAGCAGCTTATCCAGAAAGTTGGTTTTATCGTCGTAAACCACAAAAGCTTCTATGTAATACGAACTTTGTGTAAAATGAGTTATTTAGACGCTTTTATGGTATGCAGAATCTATAAAATTATGCCCCTAAAACGCCAATATTAAAGTGAAATATAAATTTAGCTATGACTCAGCACCCGCATTAGTTTTATAAGAACCTGACAATCTAATTTATATGTAATTGCACGCCAATTCTTTAAAATTGAATAATATAACGGCAGTTTTTCAACCCCTCCCCCAAAAGGGAGGGTTCCCTAAACTTGTACATGTATATATTCTCGGGTCGTCATGATATAAACAAGTTTGCATTGTCTTGTGAATAGACATGCATATTTGCACAAATTAGAACCAAGAAAATCATTCAAAATTAACATGCCGTGAAATTACATACAGTATAACTTTTAACATATTTTCATAAATCAGAGGCCACTGCGAGCACCATGGTTTTAATAATCGCTCATAACTTTTTGATATAGCTACAGAATTCAGTAAAACTTTCCACATGTGTTCCACAATAAATGTTTTTGTGTTTTCAGATTTTATTTTTGCGAGTGTAGAATAATAGACTACATGTACTTGCAGAAAAAATTGTTATGATGTGTTTTAATTCTTTGGCGTTCTATCGATGTGTGTAGATTAGAAATCACCAACAATTAGCTTTTGTGGCCAGCACCTCTCTTATTTTGCTGTCAATGGCGCATACAAAATTAGCCCAGATTTCCTCTGAAATTTCGTAGAACATCAAACAGCGACCCGATTATAGTGTATCGGACCGTCCAAACTGCCCCAAAATATAAAACAGCTTATCCAGAAAGTTGGTTTTATCGCCGTAAACCAAAAAAGCTTCTATGTAATGCGAATTTTGTGTAAAATGAGTTATTTAGACGCTTTTATGGTATACAGAATCTATAAAATTATGCCCCTAAAACGCCAATATTAAAGAGAAATATGAATTTAGCTATGATTCAGCACCCGCATTAGTTTTATAAGAACCTGACAATCTAATTTATATGTAATTGCACGCCAATTCTTTAAAATTGAATAATATAACGGCAGTTTTTCAACCTCTCCCCCCAAAGGGGGGGGGTCCCTAAACTTGTACATGTATATATTCTCGGGTCGTCATGATATAAACAAGTTTGCATTGTCTTGTGAATAGACATGCATATTTGCACAAATTAGAACCAAGAAAATCATTCAAAATTAACATGCCGTGAAATTACATACAGTATAACTTTTACATGTAACATATTTTCATAAATCAGAGGCCACCGCGAGCACCATGGTTTTAATAATCGCTCATAACTTTTTGATATAGCTACAGAATTCAGTAAAACTTTCCACATGTGTTCCACAATAAATGTTTTTGTGTTTTCAGATTTTATTTTTGCGAGTGTAAAATAATTGACTACTTGCAGGTATCACAACACTATTTTTCCGAAGGTTCACGTCAAAACATGGCTGAGTGAAATTAATTCCCGAAGTCCCCTTCGTTTTTAGGAGTTTTCCGCCAGCGACAGGGACTGTACTTTTTTATGAGATAAAAAAAACGTGTAAAATGCCTGATTTTCCCACCTTTGTAAAAATACGAGGTCACTTGAATTTTTGATGCCAGTTGTTTAGGCAGGGGGGGGGGGGGGTGAAATTTCTCTGACATGATTTTCAAGCACATGTGTAACTTTGATGTAAACAAACTCTCGTGCCTTTGTGGATGGCTGTGTGTTTTTTGCTACTAAATTGGTTTGGAACAATTGTTTTAAAAGTTGTAAAGAGGAATTTTCCCAGAAAATTGTTTTAAACTTGCTACCCGTATCTAAAGTTGCGTAATTTTGGTAAGAATATATAGTAAAAATTAATAGTGGTGTGCAACCTTAAATTATTTTATTCATCCGCCATTTCTTGATTAAGTAAATTTATGCTTTAGCAATGAGTTGTCAATAAACAGGGAGGCCAAGTTGGGTTTTTGTACAAAATTTAGTTTAATAAATGAAATAAAAATCTTGTAATACTTTAAGGAACTTTTTGTGTATGCGCATTAAAAAGGCGGAGCAGAATATGAATTTGGACGATTGCCAATCCAGACGATCGCTAGAAGGCTGCCGAACATTAAAAATAAATGATTGTATAAAATGTCAATGTTATTTTTTAAAGCATTGCAAGCAATCGATTTGGTCACTCTGTTGTGTTACCCGAGAGTGAGCGAATCTAATTTTTTAATTAAGCTATATTTGCTACAAACAGCTTTTTTTCTTGATGTTTAGAGGTACTATTTGAAGCTATTATTTAAGCAACACAATGTTCCTTTGGTTATTTATGCGGGCAATGAAAGTGGCGACATTGCAGAAAAATATATAACCCGCGTTGGCGGGTTATGTAATTTTTTCTGCAATGAATGCTACTGTAATAACCAGCACAAATCATCAAAGAAAGCAATTTTTTGTTTATAGTACATGTAGCATCTTTCTATTAACAAATCAATTAATTGATTGTTAAAATTAAACTAAATTGTTGTAAAAGTACATCAGTACTTAGCTAAAGAAACAGCCAAATAGTTTCCTATGAACATTTTAGTCTGACACCGTCATGATTATTTCGTGAAGTCCGTTATTTTTCTTAGGTCGCTGTAGCTTTCGATCAATAAATGGAGCGACATATTTATCAATCCTGTTAGTTTCTATAAGGCTATGAATTAATTAAACTTCCCGTAAGAAATAGAGAGAATCATACTCGGTAGATGTAAATATAATGTTATGTCCTATAACCGTTCTTTTTATAATCCATATTTCCTTTTAGGCTCTAAAGCGCCTTCATAAAATCTTCAATTTAAAAAAAAATACTTAATATACCGATGCGACTCACATACTTGTTTTTGCCAAGTAACGCACATACCACATTCTGAGCAAAACTGAAGAGCTATAAAGGAGACAAATCGGATTGATAGAAGGAGATATACGTATACCATCTATTACATAAAACACGCTTTTCAGATTTACAGAATCTGCAGCTAATTAGGTATATTTTTCCCATAACGGCAGCGTTGCTTGTGCTGTTCCATGAAGCCGCTTCTTAATAGATAATTAAAATTGATTAAAAAAAACATAATACTTAGAACGTTAGATTTTTTATTGGATTAAAAAATGGAAGATCATGACGCATTATGCAAAATCATTATAAAATGTATACATACAATTTTGGAAACTAATATAAATAACAAGTATAAGCAAAGTATAATCAAATAAGAAAATATTGTTTTATCATAACAAATTGAATGCATTTTTTTCTCTTCTCTCTTGCTCTCTTTCTGTTCTTGTTACTGGGGTAGAATAAAGTAAATTAACAGATTTAGTGATCAAACGCTAATTTTATAACGTTTTTGCGCTGTAGGATTGTCAGTAGAGATTTTCTGTTCACAATACGTCGATAGCAGTTGTTTGTCCTGCTTCAATCATGAACCGCTGTTGAATAAACAGTTAAAATTAAAAAATCATAAAATAACCTAAAATTATTATTTTTAATAAATGGAAGACGATGATGCATTATGAAAAAAAAATTATATATGGATATACAATTTTGGAAGTTTTAACAAATATAAGCAATTTATAGTCTTATAAATATAATCTTTATCAAATAAATGCAATGTAATTTTTCTCTCTTCTATTCACAATAATTTTTCTCTCTATCGCTACTCTCTCTCACTCAAACGTTAATCTACGACACTTTCACCATGCGGAATCATCAGTAGTTTTACACATAATAATTCATTTCACATTGTTTATATAAGCGATATATATCAACGTTTGTAAGTTAATTTGTGTTTAATAACTTCAAATTATGAAATCTGGGGATTCCAAAAAAATAACAATAAGCATATAATGGATGATGAACGATGTATGTACGTATAAAGCACTATAAATGTTTTAAGAAACCAACAATTAAAATCGTCAAGTTTTCGGGAAAACCCGTCACATCTTCAGGACTACTCTCAATATTACACCAAATAAAAAAACTAAATAAACAATATTACTCCTTCTATTTTTTTTAATACGCCATTCTCTGAAAAAAAGTAAGCCGACAGTTCATCCTATGAAATCAATAGAATATAGCCTTACCTCTATTAGCATTGACTGCCAAGTATTGTACAGGCAACAATGTTTAATCTTAAAAATTGACAGTTTCCTATTCTATTCACAGAACATACCATTTATTATATTTAAGTTCTGACATGCTATGTTATTAAATCGATTTCAATGGTAGACAGAAGAACATGAATAAACGTTTGAAAAAACACAGCTATATTATTTAAACTTCTTAGGTTTTTAATTTTAATTAAAAAAAGTAACTAATGATGACGAAAAAAATATATGTATCGAAAACCCTGAACAGAGAAAGAAATAATAATGTTCAATTTTATCTCGAACTTCTCGAATTCTTCATACTTAATTTAGTCAGTTAAATGATCTAATGTGTTGTATGATAATTTTGTCTTGGTTTTATAAGAAAAAAACACCCTTAAAGCTGTAAAAAGGCGGGCATGATGAAGGACAGGATGAAGAATTTCAAAATCGCGATAATAGCTTTAGGGTTATATTTTTTGGTCATTGCTTATCCTTCTATATCTATTCTCTATCATGCGAGGATGAAGGCACTGGGAACTCTACTGTAGCATAATCTGTTTTCTCGTCATCGCCATGAATAACTGGGTTTCTTTCTTCTGTTTTCGTATCGAACTTCACTTCAACGTATAAAAGTCCATCCTTGTTCTAAAAGAAATAGACGCGAGATATTAAGGTTGTTCAAACCATTTCTTAAGTATGTTCTTTATTACACAGCGTAAAGCGGTTTAAATGATTTTATATGAAAATCGTTTACACAAAAATTGAGTAAAAATCATGCAACAAGCAGATGATATCATACAAATGTTTAAGAATGATGTTCACAATAAATTTGAGTGATCTTTATGCTAATTATTTCTTGTATATTTTTAATGTTACTAAGAGTTTTAATCGAAACTCAACAAAATATTGCGATATTCCCAAAAATACTGTATATTTTTTTTTTATATGAAATTCAAATTATGACAGATCAATTGATAACACTTTATTATTTTTTATGAAGATGTTGACATACATTTTAAAGCTGCTTGGTCCGATTTTTTGGTTATTACAGTATCAAATAATTTTCTATACAGAACAATTATCTTATAAAGTTATGGACTTTCTTCTATTTACACTAGCAGAATCGGTCTCCTTTCAAAGTTAGAAATATTTAAAGTAAATAAAAAAAAATTCTCTTTAGGCAAACGAAAAAACAAACCAAAATGCATCATGGGAATGTTTAGAAACGTAACCATTTGGTTTCGTACCCCGAATGATTGGGTATATTCACCAGCTTGCTATGCATCGATTGTTAACTTCAGAAATATTAGCGAAAATAAATGTACACAGGTTATTTTTCATTTTCATTATTTTCCTGAACATTATGTTCTTTATCTATAGTGATCTCAAAGTTGTCATACAACCATACCGGTTTCGATGCCAGGGGCAGATTTTAACAAGAAGCGAAATAACGCGATTCCCTTTTATGTCGTTTGTTTTGTTAACAAATTTTGTGCATATTTTTTTCATTGAAATTTGGCTCAACTGACCAGGAAAACTACTGCAATGTCCATTATTATACACATGATTAGCATAACCATCGTTGAAAAGCGTACACAAAATTTGATATAAAATCTGAACAAGCAGCTTTAAAGGGGCATGGTCACGATTTTGGTCAAATTCTTTTTTATGATGTTATTATTTACAATGCTTTAGAAATGCATTTCTAATGATCATATAAAATTTGAGAGTCATTCTTAGAGTTAAAGGCAAGATACAGGGCTCACAATTCTTTGTCATGTAAACAAGGCTCGTGCCCTGTTTTTGTTTACATAGGGTCAATATACCAGTAAAAATATTTGTCTAGCTTATTTGTCCATCTTTTCATTTATTCTAAGCATAGATAAACAGTTTCTAACGTTTAACACATTCGTTTTAGGTTTAAAACTGAAATTAAAAAATGCCTTTCTTAAGCATTGTAAATATTAAAATCGGAAAAATAATTTTTGACCAAAATCGTGACCATGCCTCTTTAAAACAGTTTTCGTTTTATCCTTTGATCTAACGGTAATAAACAACTATTATAAGTGTTATTAATAACACAATTAAATAATTGTAAAAAAAAAACATGTTTACCTTGCATTAATAAATACATGTAAAAATCTGCCGGGGTTCTTATTGCGCATGTAAATCTTTGCTTTAATTTAGAAAACTAAAAGTAAATTACACGGGAAATACGTATACATAATTTCAGTTGACATTATTGTACAAATATCGACAGTTCTAATTGCCATTTGACTTGAAAAATGTATAGAAGAAAGATAGTCATTGTGGAGAGTTGATGGTCAATGTTAAAAAATTAACCATCAGATCTACCTACAATTTAATGATCACTGGATGAAAAATCAAGTTTCAGCAAAACTGAAACTATATGGAAACCTTGCTGAAACTTGAAGTTGAAGTTTCATGTATAGTTTCCGCAATGCGGAAACCATTATATCGATTCAGCAAGTATCCGTTAGGTTTTAGTCAGCAGAAACTTTAGTCTAAGACTCCTGATGGTTTCCGCAATGCGGAAACTAAATTTGAATCGTGTGAAAAGTTGTGTAAATTATTATGGAAATATCAGTCAGTTTCAGAACATTTCCGCTAGGTTTCAGTATGCTGAAACTTTAAGTTAAGATTCCAAATGGTTTACGCATTGCTGAAACTATTACTTAAATTGATTTGAGTTTAATAGTGATATCATTTATTTTCAACAGGTTTAAGTTTAATTCTAGCCTAATGATAATGAATCCGTACATACTAAAATGTTTAGTAAGGTTTCAGCGTGACTGAAACTATATGTATACATTTAACTATCTTCAAATGTGGAAAAAAAGGCGATTAAACTGATGTCTGATTTTGTTTAATGCATATGATGAAATCATTAATCTTAGGTACTCGGGCACGTGTATACATGTGTATACATTCTTTGTCCAGGTGACCTCCTCTGTGATTTTCCTGTATATTCTGTGTGGATTGCAGGTTTTCTCTGTCAGGAGTGAACAAAAGACTGTTACATACATATACATAATACGAAGCGTGGGTTTATAACTGGAGCCCGGCAGGAATTTTTTTTCAATTTGTGTGTACCTGAGTTAGTAAAACTGATAAGTAAATTATAATTATTTAGTAAAAAAAAAATCTAGCTAGTTGTATATCGCAAACAGTGTATGAAGAAGTATTTTACTTAATACACGCAATAAATTAATACACCTATTTTGTAAGACTCCTTCTTAAATCCTTTAGTTATCATTTGAATGAACCTTGAGGTACAGTAACTAATTAAGCAAACAAATTAAGGTAAAGTCGCTGTAAATTTTTACAAATCATACCATAATTCGTACAACCTGAAGTTTAGAGCTAATTCATTTCTTTTTTAATACCACGCCAACACATGTACACAGGATTTTTTTAAATATAATTCTACAGATGATAATAACAAGTAAACCCACTTGGAGTTTCAGACTTTACTACATGTATGACTGTATCATGATTCACTGGCATCGGAAGCAAATTGAAAGTGGGGGGGGGGGGCTAGACTAATCCGCAGAAATATTGAGGAAAAACCCTAATTCCCAAAATCATGAATATCCTCATCCGTGGGGGGGGGGGGGGGGTGGGGGGGGTATACCTATACTATATACTTCCGAAAGTAAATTTCCCTACCCAAAATGTTTTCCCCAAAATCATGAAATTCCTAATCCGTGCCGGGGGGTGGGGGGTGGGGGGGGGGGGGGCTAGTATGCCTATTACTCCAACTTCTCAATCTTTCAAGGTAAATTTACGAACAATTACATTTTCGGCGGGAAAAAGTGGGGGGGGGGGGGGGGGGGGGCTATATATATATGTGCCTAATGGTTAAGTCTAACTTTACACTAAGCCCCCCCCCCCCCCCGGTTCCTACGCCTATGTGATTCGTGCATTTCTATACTTTGTATTTACTTTCTGTACTGTAAACACAGATATTGATACATGTTTATGAAACATGCACATGTTTCTGTTATAAGATATAATAAGCATTATTTATAATTTTACTGAAGTTATACGTTATATTACAAAATCAGTTTAAAATCCAGCACTAGCCATGTGGTGCATGTGATTTTAATCCCATTTTTTAAATTTGATTATAAATTCGTATACCTTTGACCAGACGTAGAAAGTATACCAAATAATTAAAATTATATTTTGTTTATATATCAGTCCGACGTGTATGTCTCACTTCCCGGCTTTTGTATTTTAATTTCATAAGTATTCTTAACGTACTGTTCATCGTATGACCAATCAGTGCACATGTGTAACTGTAAAATAATTGCCATCAATTCATCGTAGTTGTAAATTGACCGTACGGGTGAACGCTGTTAACCGGACCCCGTTAATTGATCGGCATCTAATTATATTTGTGATTTCTGTGTGTTCATGCAGAACCTGCTCTGTGATGAACATAATATTTTCACACCTCTGTATTTTGAATAAGAATATGACCGTGCTTAGAATCGCGGTGAAAATTGGACAAGTCAAGACTAACTTGTCAGTAAACTATACATGGATCTATCATATTTAGTTTAGCAAAATCATCAGTACATGTAAATAAAATATAGTTGAAGACAAAATCTGATACATATGTCTCATTAGAATTTGTTTAATTTCATTAGACATTTGTAAACAAACGGTCGGCCATTTTTTTGTTGTTAATCACGTGTTACAAATACGATTGTAACAAACACACGCCAATTCTTTGTGGTATTTAACCAGGAAATACTGACTCCGACAGTTCTTATTTTAAATAAATATACATGTAAAAAGTATACTATTCGGTAAAAAGTGATAATTTTGATTAAACATTATTCATTTTAAACTATCCCAAGATGCACTTTTCCAAGATTTAGCGGGTTCTGATTGGTCAGTATTGGCGCACTTTATGATTCCGAGCGAAGGTTAAAATGGACAAGAAGGTGTTGTTGTAAAATGGAGAATTGAGAAGCATTAATAGCCTCTACAACAAGGAGATAATGCAGGAACGAAGAACTCATGTCAAGGTAACTTATATCACAATATAGATACTCCCAATAACATTTTCAAGGCTCTAATTTATCTCTCATTTGTAAACGAGATCTCGCGCCATCAAATCAAGATGGCGTCATTTTTTCAAACTTGGTTCGGCATTTTAATTTTTATTACCGTATCTCTTTAGAATATACGTTTTGACCAAGTTAACCAATAACCAACTTTATATGCACGATAATCAAGATTATCCAGGGTATACACATATATAATTATATAAACGTCCCTAATATATGAATGCTTGGTTGGTAAACAAGACGAACAATGAATCTTACGCACATTATACAATTTACAAACTCTAAATGTAACGTAAATATTAAAAAAAAATTATTAATTAAATCCGGAAAATGAAATCTTTCACGTTTTTCTTTTTCAGCATTGACAGCATACAAAGTCAATGTTTCCGGTGATTAGTTGCATCCTCTGTTCGGTGATTCGGGTGAATGTTTTGACCAGCTGGACGATGTGAACGCAAGGTATTGCTTTGAAATTGATTTTTTTCACCATTAACTTATACATGTGTTGGATGTTTATAATTTACTGTAGTAATTTTTGGGAAATCCAGGTCTAAGTCCTTGAAAAGGAGGTTGATTGGAGGGGGGGGGGAGTGGTGGTGAAACACACTTATTGTTGATAAATTTTTCCATTGTTCAACAAACAATAATTGAATCAAAATGAAAATAACATTGCTTCAAATATAAAATGAAACATTTTAGACCAGATACTACTGTAGTCATTATATGACATAGTTTAAACAGCAACTGGCAACTGCATAGTAGCTTCTGTGTTCAGAATTTTATTCAGAATGCCTTTATTACATGTTAGGCTGAATGTTTATTGTTTAAAAATCTAAATGAAACTTTATTATTCTTGTTTAAGATAAAGAGAACTGACATAACGTACAGCCCAGTGAAAGGAACAAGTTTATCGCAAGAAGAAGAATTTTAATGCTACCACTGTCCAGAACTACTAAGTCTGCTGTAACCATGATGTGATCATATGAGTGTTTCACCGGTCTGGACAATGCTCGAAAATCCCCCAAAAAGGCTTATTTCCATAAACTACGACTCAGGTTACATCAACAACAGCCAAGGACACTCCTTATTGATTCGAATGGACACATCTCTACGACCCGACTAAACCTCTGGAGAACAAGACTTTTTAACTGTAAAGTATTCTCATTTCAAAAAACCTATAAACTATAAAAGTACTTTTTTTATATGATCAAATACCAGTATGCTGAAAAAGAAAAACGTGAAAGATTTCATTTTCCAGATTTAATTAATAATTTTTTTTTTAATATTTACGTTACATTTAGAGTTTGTAAATTGTATAATGTGCGTAAGATTCATTGTTCGTCTTGTTTACCAACCAAGCATTCATATATTAGGGACGTTTATATAATTATATATGTGTATACCCTGGATAATCTTGATTATCGTGCATATAAAGTTGGTTATTGGTTAACTTGGTCAAAACGTATATTTTAAAGAGATACGGTGATAAAAATTAAAATGCCGAACCAAGTTTGAAAAAATGACGCCATCTTGATTTGATGGCGCGAGATCTCGTTTACAAATGAGAGATAAATTAGAGCCTTGAAAATGTTATTGGGAGTATCTATATTGTGATATAAGTTACCTTGACATGAGTTCTTCGTTCCTGCATTATCTCCTTGTTGTAGAGGCTATTAATGCTTCTCAATTCTCCATTTTACAACAACACCTTCTTGTCCATTTTAACCTTCGCTCGGAATCATAAAGTGCGCCAATACTGACCAATCAGAACCCGCTAAATCTTGGATAAGTGCATCTTGGGATAGTTTAAAATGAATAATGTTTAATCAAAATTATCATTTTTTACCGAACAGTATACTTTTTACATGTATATTTATTTTAAATAAGAACTGTCGTAGTCAGTATTTCCTGGTTAAATACGACAAAGTATTGGCGTGTGTTTGTTACAATTGTATTTGTAACATGTGATTAACAAAAACAAAAAAAATGGCCGACCGTTTGTTTACAAATGTCTAATGAAATTAAACAAGTTTTAATGAGACATATGTATCAGATTTTGTCTTTAACTATATAATTTTATTTACATGTACTGATGATTTTGCCAAACTAAATATGATAGAGCTATATATAGTTTACTGACAAGTTAGTCTTGACTTGTCCAATTTTCACCGCGATTCTAAGCACGGTCATATTCTTATTCAAAATATAGAGATGTGAAAATATTATGTTCATCACAGAGCAGGTTCTGCATGAACACACAGAAATCACAAATATAATTAGATGCCGATCAATTAACGGGGTCCGGTTAACAGCGTTCACCCGTACGGTGAATTTACATCTACGATGAATTGATTTATTTTCTTACAGTTACACATGTGCACTGATTGGTCATGCGATGAACTGTACGTTAAGAATACTTATGAAATTAAAATATAAACGTGTTAAACAAGCCGGGAAGTAAGACGTACACGTCGGACTGATATATAAACAAAATATAATTTTAATTATTTGGTATACTTTCTACATCAAATGTATACGAATGTATAATCTAATTTTAAAAATGGGATTAAAATCACGTGCACCACATGGCTAGTGCTAGATTTTAAACTGATTTTGTAATATAACGTATAACTTCAGTAAAATTATAAATAATGCTTATTATATCTTATAACAGAAACATGTGCATGTTTCATAAACATGTATCAATATCTGTGTTTACAGTACAGAAAGTAAATACAAAGTATAGAAATGCACGAATCACATAGGCGTCGAACCGGTGGGGGGGGGGGGGGCTAAGGGGGGGAGGCTTAGTGCAAAGTTAGACTTAACCAATAGGGATACAGCCCCCCCCCCTCCCCCCCACTTTTTCTCGCCGGAAATGTAATTGTTCCTAAATTTACCTTGAAAGATTGAGAAGTTGGAGTAATAGGCATACTTAGCCCCCCCCCCCCCCCCCCCCACCCCGACACGGATTAGGAATTTCATGATTTTGGGGAAAAAATTGGGTAGGGAAATTTATTTTCGGAAGTATATAGTATAGGTATACCCCCCCCCCACCCCCACGGATTAGGATTTTCATGATTTTGGGAATTAGGGTTTTTTAGGGTTTTTCCACAATATTTCTGAGGATTAGTCTAGACCCCCCCCCCACTTTCAATTTGCTTCCGACGCCAGTGAATCATGATACAGTCATACATGCAGTAAAGTCTGAAATGCATGTAAATAATTAAACAATTATTATATTAGACTCAAACTCCAAGTGGGTTTTACTTCTTATTATCAACTGTAGATTTTTTTTTAAAAAAATTCCTGTGTACATGTGTTGGCGTGATATTAAAAAAGACATGAATTAGCTCTAAACTTCAGGTTGTACGAATATTTGGTACGATTTGTAAAAATTTACAACGACTTTACCTTAATTTGTTTGCTTAATTAGTTACTGTACCTCAAGGTTCATTCAAATGATAACTAAATGATTTAAGAAGGAGTCTTACAAAATAGGTACATTAATTTATTTTACTAAATAATTATAATTTACTTATCAGTTTTACTAACACAGGTACACACAAATTGAAAAAAAATTCCCGCCGGGCTCCAGTTATAAACTCACGCTTCGTACTGTGTATATGTTATGTAACAGTCTTTTGTTCACTCATGACAGAAAAAACCTGCAATCCACACAGAATATACAGGAAAATCACAGAGGAGGTCACCTGGACAAACAATGTGTACAAATGTATACACGTGCCCGAGTACCTAAGATTAATGATTCCATCATATGCATTAAACAAGATCAGACATCAGTTTTTCTTTTCAAATTCAATTAATTACTTAGTAAGGTTCTTAATCGCCTTTTTTGCCACATTTGAAGATAGTTACATGTATACATATAGTTTCAGTCACGCTGAAACCTTACTATACATTTTAGTATGTACGGATTCATTATCATTAGGCTAGAATTAAACTTAAACCTGTTGAAAATAAATGATATCACTATTAAACTCAAATCAATTTTAGTAATAGTTTCAGCAATGCGTAAACCATTTGGAATCTTAACTTAAAGTTTCAGCATACTGAAACCTAGCGAAAATGTTCTGAAACTGATTGATATTTCCATAATAATTTACACAACTTTTCACATGATTCAAATTTAGTTTCCGCATTGCGGAAACCATCAGGAATCTTAACTTAAAGTTTCAGCATACTGAAACCTAGCGGAAATGTTCTGAAGCTGATTGATATTTCCATAATAATTTACACAACTATTCACACGATTCAAATTTAGTTTCCGCATTGCGGAAATTATCAGGAATCTTAGACTAAAGTTTCTGCTGACTAAAACCTAATGGATACTTGCTGAATCGATATAATGGTTTCCGCATTGTATAGTTTCCGCAATGCGGAAACTATACATGAAACTTCAACTTCAAGTTTCAGCAAGGTTTCCATATAGTTTCAGTTTTGCTGAAACTTGATTTTTCATCCAGTGCCGATGATAACAAGGGGAAAAGGGTCGTACATGTGATAAAGGTGGGGCAAACATTTCCCTGTTTACATTTTTTCGCATGATCATCATGCCAAATGTTAACTGTTTGATATTCTTATGATAGATATGACAAAATAACGTAAAGATTTTACATGGATAAGATCCGTGATACTTTTTCTTTCATATTTAAACAAAGAAATCGCGTTAAATTTCTCTGTGTTGTAAATGAAAAAAAAAATACCCGACTCCCCGAGAAGAGCGCATTCACACGGTACTTAAGAATCAAAATCTCAACCACAACGTAATATTTTTATACATTTAAAACCATTTTGATTGACCAACATGTTTAAGTTCTTACCTTGTATCCTCGTTGTTCTTTTGCGGAATCGTTATTTTGGTTTGTGTTTGAGTACACAGTGTCAGGGTTTGCTGTCATTGCGATGTCATCTGAGTTTTCATACACTAAAAAATAAAGATTAAATATTCAGACCTTAATGATTTCTTTGAATCAATATCCCATGCATTGACCTTCTACGAATAAAATAATGAAACTATGCTGTAAGCTTTCATAAGAATGTCTTCCAAAAATATAAAAAAAAATTTAGCGACCATTTTCATGTCGTCGGAGATAAAACGTTACCAAACGAAAACAAACCAAGAACTGACAACTTTTATCAGATGTGTAAACAGGTGTAAAAAGAGATTACACTGCAAGTAAAATACAAGTATCTGAATACAAATGTACTCATAAAAACCATAATATATGTATTTTAAACCACATTGTGCTCCAAAATTGGCATGTTTAAACAAAAATAATCCAAAAATACCAATCGTCAAGGAAAGAGAATGAACAAATTTTAAAAGGAAATATTTTGAATGTCAAGACGTGCAAATTCAACAATCTACATGTATGTGTAATTTATTTTTACAAAGTTATGCTTACAGACAAGAAAAAAAAGCGTTTGAAATAAGCTATCACGAGTTGAAGCGCTATTTTTTTTTCTATAAAAGGCCATATTCTGTGTGATGCTTGCTTTGAGAAGAAATATACGCATGATGGGTATATGCTCACGGAGCCAACGACCGAGGTCATAAAATCACAATTTCATTTTCCACTATTATGGTTCTGCTACTGCTATTTGATAGTTTTTGATACGTTTTAATCAAGTTGCTTTTTTATCACACCAAAACAAGTCTCTTTTCATTTTGATTATTAATATAGTTCTTGAATAACGGGAGTAAAAATTTAATTACAAATGTACCTCTGCATGCATGTGAATTATTGAGACAAACTCAAAGTCAATGACTTTCCTCAAAACTATACAGTTGATGTAGTTAATTAACATAAATAAGCGTTAAGAAAAGAAAGAACAAACATAAATGCCCCCAGAAGTAGCTTACTGAATTATCTTTAAAACTTCCTTTCTTTCTATTTATCTTTTTCAAATAACAGTAAGAATAATCCATGTGTGCATGAGTGGTTAGACAACGTTTATTCTTAGCAGAAACATACCAAACGTATTCCATTACCTTATCTACCTAAATTTATGGAATGATAGTGCAGGACGGTGGCGGGCCACACTTTCCTCTTCAAAAACATAAGAAAATCTGCCCCTTTTTCTTTTATCATTTTAACTACATCTTAGAATAACATGTACGCGGGTATAATAAGGCAACTCACAGCGATCAAATTCCTCTAATCGATATGACGTCACAATAAGCAGCATGATGTCATATTTTACTCAGAAACATGTCGATTTTAACTTTATCTCTGGTTTATATTATAAAAATTACAAACATAAAATATCACTAGAAACTCTTCTAACTGAATATATCTTCGATTTCTCTCTATTACGTATAATTATCATTGATGACGTCACAATCATGTTTAAAAGAGAAGATCATGTCGGGAGACAAATTATCGGAATGCAGTGTAAACAATGCCGAAATAAGACTTATTTAATACGGATACCTAAGATTTAGATGAGTGTCAGTTCGAATATAATCAGGATAATACAGGCATGGATATTTTGTTTAATCAGCGAGTGTTGTAAGGTAAGGGGATCGACATTTATATGGCTTGACCAGCCTTTCCTCTGTCAGTGTGTACAAAAAATGGCAAAAGTGTAACACTACCCTGGATATTAGGAAAGATGACTTTGGTAAATATAAACGGTATATGACCTAAACTACATGAAAAGTGCTGCTAGAATCATGTGCTTTGTTGTTTTAAACGAAAAATACGTAGTATTTTCAATGAAATTTTAGAAGTTGAGAGGGTTTCCGATAAATATTTACAATATTTATTTTATGCGATGTACAATAGGATTCTAGCAGTAATACTAATAAACATGAACTAATTTCCAATCGAATTATTGTAGAAAACATACAAATGAACTTCGGGGTAGTGTTACACTTTTTGATTTTTTGTTAAGGTAAAAAAGTGATCTATTTTTAACTGTCACGTGATACCATGGCACGGCAGCTTCAAAGATTGAGTCGATTCCGAAGTAGAAAAATAATACCTTGGTGAACTCTTTCACTTGGTATTAATATCCAGCGCTGTTTTCATAAAAATAAACATTATTTAAATTGATCATAATTTTGACGGTCATTAAACTATGAGTTGCCTTAACCTACCCGCGTATGACAAAAAGTTAATAAACATAATTGTATACAGGGTAATATTCGCCCAGTCATATTTTTGCCCTTCTTTACTTCCAAACGATTATGTCGGACATAATTGAATTTTAAGCGAAATAATTAGAGACAGTATCACATTCGCCTGCAAACCTGAGGGTGAAAGGGGCGAAAAAAAAACGAGGGCGAATATTTTCATGTTTAAAGTTTTCTCTTTAGAAAATAGAATAAAAGTGTGTGACTTGGTACTTTATAATAAATGTGATCTAGATTGTATACGTTTGGTATAAGATCATTATCTCAGTTTACTAAGGCCACCAAGCTGCGTCCCCACGGCGTGTTCACGGAGTTGTAAAATTCATGGAATCGCCGTAGGATCGCAAGGAAAATTAAGACAAGAGGACCATGGGCCACATCGCTCACCTGAGGAACAATAGGAATGATAACATCAGCTTAATGGAGTCATAATACAAACTATCTGGACAATGTACAATAATACATGTAGATCCTGTATAAATAAAATCCATTTTTCCCCTGGATATTCTTATGTTTATAATTATTAGTCTCTTTTCTAACAGGATGATTTCATAGTCATATCATATGTTGAGTATTGCAGGTCTCAAAAAGATCCTTATCAATAGTTTATATATGGGATATAAACCTACATCAAACTCTGAACCTTCTTGTGAAGCCAAAGAACTGTCCTGGGGCCAAAGTCTTAACAATTATAAAGAATCATCTGGCTGATTAGTTTCTGAGAAGAAGATTTTTAAAGATTTACTCTATATATTCCTTTGTTAAAATTTGACCCCGCCATTGTGGCCCCACCCTACCCCTGGGGATCATGATTTTCACAACTCTGAATCTACACTATTTGAATATGCTTCCACACAAGTTTCAGCTTTCCTGATCTTATAGTTCATGAGAAGAAGATTTTTAAAGATTTACTCTATACATTCCTATGTAAAAGTTCGACCCCCATTGTGGCCCCACCCTACCCCCGGGGGTCATGATTTTCACAACTGTGAATCTACACTACCTGAGGATGCTTCCACACAAGTGTCAGCTTTCCTGGCTGATTAGTTTCTTAGAAGAAGATTTTAAAGATTTACTCTATATATTCATATGTTAAACTTCAACCCCCCATTTTGGCCCCATCCTACCCCCGGGGGTTATGATTTTAACAACATTGAATCTACATTACCTGAAGATGCTTCCACACAAGTTTCAGTTTTTTTGATTTTATAGTTCATGAGAAGAAGATTTTTAAAGATTTACTCTGTATATTCCTATGTAAAAGTTCGAACCCCGTTGTGGTCCCACCCTACCCCTGGGGGTCATGATTTTCACAACTTTGAATCTACACTACCAGAGGATGCTTTCACACAAGTTTCAGCTTTTCTGGCTGATTAGTTTCTGAAAAGAAGATTTTTAAGGATTTACTCTATACATTCCTATGTTAACTTTCGACCCCCATTGTGGCCCAACCCTACCCCCGGGGGTCATGATTTTCACAACTGTGAATCTACACTACCTGAGGATGCTTCCACACAAGTGTCAGCTTTGCTGATTAGTTTCTGAGAAGAAGATTTTTAAGGATTTACTCTATACATTCCTATGTTAAACTTCGACCCCCCATTGTGGCCCCACCCTACCCCCAGGGGTCATGATTTTCACAACTTTAAATCTACACTACCAGAGGATGCTTCCACACAAGTGTCAGCTTTCCTGGCTGATTAGTTTCTTAGAAGATTTTAAAGATTTACTCTATATATTCCTATGTAAAAGTTCGACCTCCTATTAGGGACCCACCCTACCCCCAGATGTCATGATTTTCACAACATTAAATCTACACTACCAGAGGATTCTTTCACACAAGTTTCAGCTTTCCTGGCTGATTAGTTTCTTTGAAGATTTTAAAGATTTACTCTATATATTTCTTTGTTAAACTTCAACCCCCCAATGTGGCCCTACCCTACCCTGGGGGTCATGATTTTCACAACATTCAATCTACACTACCTGAGAATGCTTTCACACAAGTTTCAGCTTTTCTGGTCTTATGGTTCATAAGAAAAAGATTTTTGAAAATTTCTCGAAAACTTTCATAAATTTGTGATTATCTCTCTTTACAAAAGGGCGTGCCAAGTTTGGTTGAAATTGGCCCAATGGTTCTTGAGCAAATGTTGAAAATGTGAAAAGTTTACAGACAGACGGACGGACAGACAGACGGACAGACAGACAGACGGACGGCAGACAAAATGTGATCAGAATAGCTCACTTGAGCTTTCAGCTCGGTGAGCTAAAATAGTGTACAGTTTTATTTGAAAATTTTACAAGTGGAGTCGTCACAGTGTCCTGACGGCGACCGAGGCGTTCTTACGGAGCTCCCACTGCGTGTAGCTGCGTTTCAACGGAGTTTTACTTGGCGATTAACTGCGCCCTCGCTAAGTCTTCGCCGCGCGCTAATGGCGTGCTAGGAGATTTTGCCGCGCGTCTACGGCGTGTTCTGCGCGCTGACTGCGTGCACAAGACGTTCATTACTTCTTGGTAAGTTAATATTAATTCGTACAATTGTATGGGAAACAAACAAGAATTTACAACTAGTAAACAAATGATTAAAAAATTGTTTTGATTTTATGAAAAGGTACATTGTAATTAAAACATAGTTACTTCTAAACAATTTGTGAAGGACTAGGATTAAACTCTTAGTAGTCAGGTCTACAAAAAAAGATCCGTTATTAGTTGTTAGAAAACATAGAAAAGATTTGAAAACATCAGAACCAAATGGCATGAATTCCATCTACGTCCATTGATAGGTCTTGGAATATTAGCAACTGGTACTTTTTACATAGTCATCTACATCCAGTTTGATAATTATTACATCGCTTGCTATTGTACAAAAGCCATTTTTCGAGTTTTCGTGGTCTTGATGACAACGCACTAGAAACGCCGTGGGAGCGCGGTATAAACGCAGAAGAAACGTCACGAAAGCGCGATGAACGCAGCAACAGCTCGTTGGGGTCGCTGTGTGAACACAGACAAATGGAAAACAACTTGTTCAAACGCTGTGGATGCGCAGTGAGAGCGCGATAGAGACGCAGTGAAATCCCAAAGGACACCGTGAGGTATCCGTGCAAGCGAAACTGACTTATCACTGCGTCTACACTGCGATAAGCTGCGTTCCTTGAGCGCGCCGACGGAGCTCTCGTGGCGCTGTTGGAGATCTTACGGCGCTGTCACGGCGATCTCACTACGCTTCTACGGCGTGTTTATCAGAACGCCAAGCCACGGCGCGTATGTTCAAGGCGATCCCACCGCAACGGACGAAGATGCCGTTGCGTTCTTACGGCGCTGTAGGAGACTCTACTGCGTTTACCTTGGCGTTTTACATTATTTAAGGACGCAGCGGGATCGCCGTGAGGATGCAGCTCCGGTGTGACAGGGATTTTATATGTAATTCTCAAAGTAAGGTTGGAACCATAACCTTTTTCAACAACAAAACATGCTAATGGCGGAGTTGCCAATCTCTGGGTTTCTTAATTCTCTGATTCAGATCAGGCTTCAATTAAGTGAACAAATTATGAAATACTTGGTGGAATCGACCAAGCGACCACAATATCAAAAACAAGTCCGTGTTACCACTAGGCCACGCATCTAACACTTTCATAGGATGTCTTTTCAATATATAGCTATATAAACGCTTAAAGTCATTCACTGAAATATTTGCATACTTTTAAGTAGGAAAACCACGTTAGGCCAAAATTGATTGCTGTAGAGCATATTTTCAATCGGATTTCTTAAGTGGAATGCGTATTACTTTCCTTTATATTCCTAACAAAACCTGAAAATTGTAATGATGTCGAGTAAGTTTATTAAGCCTCTTTCAGCATGGTAATTGTGTAATTTGCTTTTCTTTGAATATATCTTAACTAAAGAAGATGGGTGGATAAGGCGTGTAAAATGCCCATACGCGGTCGGGCAGGCCACTGAAAAATTAAAGTATCAATAAATCTGATGGGTTTTTTTTTTAAATCATTGAAAAGAATGGCTACACGTATCAAAACCTGCAAATACTGTCAATTTTTAGAACTTCGGGGCATATTCTTTTATAGAGTGGCTCTGTGATCCATATTTTTCTCATACTCTAATTAAGGTATATTGGAAAACAAACCGATTTCAATCAACAAAAACGTGGAGAGATGACCCACTATACATTAAAAATATCATTTTGTATCCAAACAATTGAACGTTTTGAAAAAACTAATACAAGTCCGGTAGTTCGTGGCCTTCGTCACACATAATATTTTAAAAGCACACTTTGTTGTGTCTGAAATGGCTCAGTGGTTAGAGCACCTGGCAAAAGCTAACCTTATATATCTAGGGATTTTATGTTACGGGTTCGATACCACCAACATTTCCGACAATATTTTTTTTCTTATTTTTTGTAAAATAAAAACTCACTCTAGTTAGAAATTTTGCTTTTGCAAAGTTTTATTATAATATATTTGAGTAGATTTAACTTGGGAAAAATAAATTCAGAATTGTATTTCACTACTAAACCGAATGGGCATTTGAGTCATCTTATTCCCCCATCTTCTTTGTATAATATTAAATATGTCTGATGTTTGCGAAAGTGCTATATTTTAGACCAAATCGTATAATTATTAAGTGTGATATCCCTCTTCATGGCGGCAAATATTGAAAAAACCTGTACCTTCTTCTTCATACTAAATACATTTTATTTATGTCAAACCTTCTCCAAGAAACTCATTCTTGGACATCAAATACGCAAAAAAATTGTCATAAACGAAGTAAATTTAATCTAAAAATTTCAACAACATTTTACATAAAGACCATAGAAGGTAATTACGGTGTACTCTGGGTCAAATGGGAATAAGCTCTAAGATTAGTTGTACATAATGTAAATAAATCAGCATTCTTATATTTCAAATTTATATTGCTACTACATGTATGCACGCCCACTGTTGAAATATCAATAATGTACACTTTTGTTGTTTTAACTTGGTGGTTAAATGTCTAGCATGTAAAATTTTACTACGATTTTAATGTATTGTTTGTACCTTGCATTTACTTTGTGTCATTAAAGGGGCATGGTCACGATTTTTGACAAATTTTATTTTTATGTTTTTTTTATTTACAATGCTTTAGAAATGCATTTCTAATGATATAATAATAAAATTTGAGAATCATTCGTAGAATCATAAGCAAGATACAGAGCTCACAATTCTTTATCATGCAAATAAGGCTCGTGTCCTGTTTTTGTTTACATAAGTTCAATATACCAGTAAAAATCTTTTTCCAGCTTATTTGTCAATTTTTGAATTATATTAAGCATAGATAAACAGTTCCTAACGTTACACACATTGGATTTAGATTTTAAACTGAAATTTTTACTTCAACGTTCAAAATGTCAACAAACGCTTTATTTACATAGCAAAGAATTTCAAGCTCTGTATCTCGATTATGACTCAGCAAATGACACTCAAATGTCGGTTGCCGATTAAAATTGACTTTCTGAAACATTGTTAAAATCGGAAAATTAATTTTTGACCAAAATTGTGACCATGCCCCTTTAACGTTTTAATCAATTGAAACTTCGTTGAAAGCATAAACATTAAGAACAACTCCCCAGGCTGCCCTTCCCTCGTTTAAATAAAAAAGTGAGTAGCAAATGTACTCCTTTAAAAGAATATTTAAGTTAGTGTTGAATACAAGGCGATATTTTAGAATATCATTGCATTTAAAATCATTTTTCTTGTGATTGTTTTTAGTTGGAGTCTTTTAATGTTTGTAAAATGTGTAAGTCTCTTATTTCTTTATTAATTTATTTGGTTTGAAATTGAAAAGAAATAAACCTTCATATTTTTTTTTAAAAACATAAAATAAGAAAAATGGTTGATTATCTTGTTTTTTTAATATCACTGTACTTTATCTATATGCAGCAGATCTTATCATCTTTTCCGTTTACTCAAGTTTGCCGAAATGTTTGAAAAAGATAGATGAGGGGTGGGGACCTTTCTCCTGTAATTATTTTAGTCATGCACTGGTAATTAAACTCCATTTTGTGTTTCTCACCTCCCCGTTCTGAAAGACGTTAAATCATATTCAATTGTGTTTATAAATCATTATACATTTTCTAATCAAAAATCAAAACCCAAAATTTGTGATATATTTATATCTTTTTTCAAAGTGCATTATGTGTCTTCATAATTAAATATGATGATGCCCCTTCATAACACATTCTAAACAAAAGTGACTCACTTCCAAAACAAGTTTAAAGTGCGGATTTTTTTTCAAAGTGCATTGCCACAATAAATGAAGCAAAGGAAAAATAAGTATGACTCACTAGCGTTTAAGAGGTGGTCATGGATTGTTTATAAAGATATTGTATTTAATAACATTGCATTAAAAAAATATTATCAAAGGGACATGGTCACGATTTCTGTCACAACTTTTTTTTTATATATGCTTAAAATGCTTTAATAAGAAATTTCTAATACTCAATCATAATAAAAGTGTCAGTAGTCAAGTGAGATACAGAACTCACGATTCGTTGTTATGTAAACAAAGCTCAGATATTATGTTTTTGTTTACATTTTGAATTTTCTGGGTTTAAACATAAAAAGAATGTGACAAATGCAAGGTACTACAATGTATGCATTTATATATGTTCAAAAATAATTAGAAGATGGAAAATGAGCTTTAAAAAATATTTTACGGTATATTGAGCCAATGCAAACAAAACAAGACACAAGCCTTGTTTACTATGGAAGGGAATTATCGCCAAAATTCTATGTATTTTGCTTTTATTCTTATTATGCTTACTTCTTTATTCTTCAGTACATTTACACTTGCATGTCACTTTATTGTTTTCATATTCATGCTTAACTAATTTCACTTTGATTCTCTTTGATTCTTTATTGTTTGCTTATTTCTATGTTGCAATATTCTCTTCTTATTCGTGTAAATTCTTTCTTCTATATCTGTTACAAACGTGAATTCAAACACGCAAACCTAAGGCACTTTCAATTAAAACGAATACAAGTTGCATGAATTTAATGCTGCATTATGACGCCAGGCGGCAGTGTGTGCGCTTCAATTGCTGCTCCCAAAGATTTATTTAAAGGAAACTTACAAATGGCATAAATTTAATTAACTAGTGAAAACATCTCAAATTAAGGGCTTAGTATAGAAATATGAAATACATGTAAATATAGTCAACTTTTAACAAGCCATGATATACGCAGACTCAAAAAGATACTTTTTTTGTATACATGTACAATGCCTCCGCGCGGTTCTAAAAAAATCATGGGGGGGGGGGGGGTCTGAGAGATAATTTTGCATTAATTATTTTATTGGTTAATTAAAAAAGTGTGAATTTTCCATTGGGTGTTGATCTGATCTCATTCTAGATCCGCAATGCAATGTACCGTGTATATATGCAGTTCCAAATTATTTGCAAATATTTTGCATGAACGGTTAATTTTTAGAAGAGGAACATGTCATACATTGTAAGTACTTGTCGACAGGACTTTATTTTCATTTGAAGTGAAAAGAGGTTGGGTGTTGCACGGTTTTGTCCAGAGGTACCCGTTGATGAAATAGAAATAAAATAAACAACATTTAAAGATGTTTTTGAAATACAATAAAAGGACTGGGGTACGAAATGCTTAGAAGTAGCTTTACCTGTACCTTAGTACGTGTGAGAATTATCACTTGCATGAATCACTATGTATCTCTCGTTAGGCTACAGTACTGTGTATCCCTGATTAAATGCGATGAATTAATATCTGCGTGAAATTCCGGGTTAAAAACGTAAGACTACGGGTTTTAAAATCTTACTTATTTTTCTAAAAGTTGTTAACTTGTGATATGAAAAAAAGTTTGGTGCACGCGATTTTATATTCTTGCGATTCGGCACAGAACGGTGGAATCGCAGAAGTAAATATACGTATACGCGGTAAAATTAACGAATCTAAAGTATCAGTTTAATTACACAACGAGTAAACGAAAACAAACCAGGCAAAGATATTAAAATACGGTATGTGATATGACTGTTTATACGTTTTGGTTTAAAATCTAAATCAAATCTTAATAAAAAAAATTATATAAAGTTCTAAACAGAATATTATTTTTTCTTCCAAAATACAAAACATAAATAATGTATGCTTCTTATTTACACAAATTTTCGAAGTGATAAATATGTGTATGTATCATTCACAGCCATGCATATTGTAAGTTTGTTTATTTTAATATAAAGCATGTACATGTAATTGAATGTCCATGGTTAGATTTGAAGGGGTTTAAGCTATGATACATGTTACTAGAGACATGAACCTCATACATGTCTACCTGTTGACCGACTTCCAAATCAAGCTTGCGGGGATGGTAATTATGATACGGATGCTAATTTTGAGAACTGTAAGATTATATCGTATTTTATATATAACACTGATGCGCAGACTTAGAATTTTATAAAAAAAAAAATTTTTTTTGGGGGGGGGGGGGGTCCAGTCATCCCACCATCCTTGAAAATTCAATTTTTTTTAAAATTCACATAGTAAACCTACAGAAAATAGAACTCGAGCTACCCCCCCACCTCCTCCCCGGCAAACAAAATTATAAAGTATCCCTAAGTACATGAACCTCCCCTCCTTTTTTTCTGAACATATAAACGTTGGAGCGAAATGTCATGGTGCGAAACATCCCACATTTTTATTAAGTTAGGTACGTTTTTTTTTTCGGGGAGCAGCAATTGTAGCGCGTCATAATACAGCATTAAATTCATGCAACTTGTATTCGTCTTTATTCAAAGTGCCTTATGGTTTGCGTGTTTAAATTCATGTTTGTAACAGAGATAGAAGAAAGAATTTACACGAATAAGAAAGAGAATGTTGCAACATAGAATTAAGCAAACCATGAAGGATAAAAAATAATCAAAGTGAAATTGGATAAGCATGAATATGAAAACAATAAAGTGACATGCAAGTGTAAATGTACTGAAGAATAAAAAAGTAAGCATAATAAGAATAAAAGCAAGATACATAGAATTTTGGCGGTAATTCCCTTCCAAAGTTTACATAACAAAGAATTGTAATCTCATTATCTTGTTCATAACTATACAACTGACACTCAAATTTTGGTTAATGATTAGAAATACCTTACTACGCGGGCATGTTAAGGCTTCCCGATTGATTTTACAGCAATGTGTAGAAAGTCACTTGTCTGTACTTAATACGATATGTAATTTTATACATCAAAAGTAGAAAATAAATGTTTGATTTAAAATCGCGTCAATGTCCTTTAAAATGTTCTTGTATATTTTAAACACATACCATCTGCAACTTCCTGTTTTCTTTTCTGTCTTTTCTCTATTCACAAAAGAAAACACATTACAAAGTTAATGCGGCCATATGTTTTACAAAATCTAATAATTGGTGGTTTGTATATGTGACACACTCGTTATGCAAATATTGCATACAGATACTTGGGCTTAGACATGATCTATTTACTTGTTCCAATCCATTGTCTTAATAATGCATTATAACTAAAACTACAAAGAGATCTTATCCTTTTCTTTTTTATTTGATTTTAAAAATGAGTCTTATCGTGAAACTGCTTTCAAAAATGACATTGAGAATTATTCTTCTTGCTGTCATTTCCACTATTTGAGATAATTTGTGAGATCAGTAAATCCTTTCACAAAAATATAAAGCTTAGAAATAAAGAGGTATAATCAGGATTTTAGCTCTTCTTTTCCATTTTCAATATTTATATCTTATCATTTAGTGATACATTTATCTCATCGTCAACTTATAAATAAAAACAACCCAAATATGCATTTAATAATCTAACAATCAATATTTATGTAGCATTTTACAGTATTTCAAACTGTATTACTAACCCTTTCAAACCCCAAAAGCAAGTTATTTTATTATATGTTTCATTTAAAGTTGCTTTAACAGCATAATTTCACATGATTGTTCTGTTTAATGTGTTTACCTTTTTTTACTTTTCCATCCTTTTTGAAGAAACCTATCAATAAAAAATTAAAGTATTCAACAAACGCATTGACAGTACCATTATCAAAGAGGCCCATCTGCCTTTTCGCTCAAAGTACAGCAATATCAATTTGTGACTAAAACAGTTAATGTTGTCAACAATTGTACAGGCGCAAAATATGTAGGGGCTATTCTTTCATCACCACAAATTCTGTAAATAAATTTACAATAGCATACACAGAAATTAGTTTTCTATAAATATTTCTAGATTCGTAAATTTTTGTGTATGTATTGACAAGAACATCTCTTATGTGAATAATTTCTAAGTTGTCTTGATCTGAACAAATTAATTTAACTCATTATTGTTTTCATCAATACCATTAAGAAACGGATACAAGCTGACAATATTTCATTTTGTAAAAGAATGAACTGACCAAGGTCTATATGGAGCCAAAATATTTTTTTCTTTACAAGACTGGACATGCTAAACGCTTATTTATGACATAATTATGAATAATCGTCAATGATGATAAATATCAGTTATAACAATGTTAACAATCTTGCGTTTATATTAACTGTTTCAATGTTTACTTATATGACAGTATGAATTTATACGTATGTGCATGAATCAAATAAAGGTTATCAAAATTTAAGAAGTCCATCAAACCGAATGAATTAAATAATTGGAATCACCATAAATATATCTTAGACAATAAACTGCAATGTGTTTGTATATATGTGAGTGTATGGCTGTCGGCACGCTTAAATGAACTTTACGATCAAAATATTACGAACCCACGTTTTAGTCAAATCGGATTACCCAACCTTATCTTTGCACAAAATCAATGTATGACAAGATATGTTAGTAAAACACTTATGCCTCCTACCTTGGAAACATCCACAAAGAAAATGAACATTAACTGCAAATATTTGGAATTGTTCTAAGTCCTAGGGACATAACCCAGTCGAAAATAGCTCTATCATACCCCGAATCAAACTTGACCTAGATATTATTTAGATAAACCTGTATACCAAATTTCAATCCAATATGTTCATCCTCTGCGAAGAAAATGAGCGGAAACTGCAAATAACTGGAATTTTTCTAGATCAAAGAGCCACAACTGTCGAAAATTGCTCGATCGTACCCAGTATCGAACTTGACCAAGATATTAACATGATAAACCTGCATATTTTAAAAGATCAATTCTATGTAAGAATCAAAGATTTATAAAAGTGTCTCGCCACGCATAGACACCAATTTTCCTTTTATTTCATACATGGACACACCTAGGTGTAAAAAGCAATAAACCACTAAAAGTTGGTTGCTAGGGGTAATCGTTGCTATAGTAATTGAGGCTAAAGATGGAAAAAAGCAAAACTTACCTACTTTGAAGCCATATTAGAAGGTTTTGCACACTAATGTAAACTATAAAAGACATAAAACAGCCTTTGTCCTATTTTCAATTATTTAATTATTCCAGAAAATTGAAGCTGAAACCAATACTTATAAAATGGTACCATGGAAACCGTTACAAATTTTTGAAATCAGTTTTTTGCGGGGTTTTTTGATAAGCAACAGAGAAGTGTTGTTGCTATGGAAAATTAAGTTACGTAAAAAATCACAGAGGAATTCTTACCATTTTAAAAGTCCATTGAAACGGCAGTAAATTTCAGATTTGTTTCAAGTGTCATTAAAGTTAAGGACATGCTTTATTTTTTCTCAATTTTCATATTTAAATTCTTAATTGCACAATCATAATAGTGTTAACCAAAAAATCCAAGATTTGCACTTTTTATTCTAATTAAATGAAGAAAACAGATTTTAAAATATTAACCATGGAAACGCTTTAAAAATATGCGTTTCTCCATCAATTTTTTTCCTTTCCTTTAAAGAATGACGGCTATTTTTAATAATATATTCTGCCCTGGAAACCCCAAAGTCTGCACATTACTCACAATAGGTTCTTAAATAAGCATTCAAATGCCATTTTTACATCTTTACCCTTGGTTACCATGGCAACGGGATCACATAGCAACAAACAAATTGTGTTAGGCTTTTTAACTCACCAAAGTCTATAAAATTGTCGAGTATGAAGAAAATCCACGACTATGCGTGGCCACCGAATTCTGATTCTTACATAAAAATGGTCTTTTTCATTTCAAATTGTTCATCCTCTGGTAAGAAAATGAGCGGAAACTGCAAATAACTGGAATTTTTCTACGTCCAAGTAGAAATTTGGTATACAGGTTTATCATGATAATATCTAGGTCAATTTGATATCGGGTACGATCGAGCAATTTTCGACAGAGTTAGGGCCCTTCGCAGCACAGTTAAGACTGTCAATTACAATGAAACCGGTAGAGTTTTGAATAGGCATTCTGGTTTTTTTTTATTATTTATTAATTTTGTGGATAATTAATGAGAGAGCTAGCAATTTACTTTTTTGTGCTTTTCATATTTTTTGCTTAATATATAATTTGGTAGTTAATAACTTATTTAGGGGATTCAAATGGACATTGGTTCTTCAAATCAGGGGATACTACCTTTTTTTGGTTTAACATCACTGTAGAGTGCACCTTCTTTTACACCCTTCATTCCGTTTTTCTTCACTTCAGCATAAACGTTGCTATTGTTATTACTCATTGAATTTTTCTTATTAACGGCTGCGTAAACTGCAGCCTCGTGTTTTTCATTTTCTTTTGGATCAGCAGATACATATAAAATGTTGTCTTTGAGTCCATCATCTAAAAATTGTTTTCATTAAAGTTATCATTGAATATATGAACAATCAAAAAGCAAAAAGCAAAAATAAAATAATAAAAAGAACAAAAAGACCAACTTGGCCACATCGCTCACCTGAACAACACTGGCTTTATATGGGCGTTCAAAGAATATTGTGCAAAATGGCCCCTCCGTAGATTAACCAAAAATGAATATCCGAATTATACACTTTTTTGCATATACTTAATCTTTGACATATTTACCTCTATGGAATACCATTTTTACCGAAAATAAGATCATAATCAATATAATTAACTAAATTTTCAGTTAGTGTACACGGTTAACTTCCAGTTTCCTTTATTTAACCCCCTCCATTTACTTTATATAACGATTGAAATACACTAAAACATAAAGGTACATTTTCTCCCTCCACTACTTACTAGTTTTTGTATTTTATTCTTGAAAATCCTAAAAAACAAAGTGTACCTCAATGCACCAGAATGACTGCGCTCAATTCCTCAAATAAAAAACACTGAAAAATTTAATTGGCCTTCTCCATTATATACGATTGTCGTTTACCAGGCATGAATTCATTTCGAATGACCAAAGGATGAATGACCATCTTTAAGTCCTCCTTAAAGATAGCTTAAAGGTGTTTAAAGGTAGCTTAAAGACGATCTTTAAGCCACCTTTAAGCTATATGTGTTGCTTAAACGTGGCTTAAAGAAAGCGTAAAGATGGCTTAAAGGCAGCTTAAAGACTATCTTTAAACTACCTTTAAGGACAACTTATAGGTCCTTAATGTCCAAACTTCTTTAAGCCACCTTTAAGCCACCTTTAAGCTATCTTTAAGCCACCTTTAAGCCATTAAACAAAATTTTAATTCAATATTGTGCTTAATTTCCAACAAAATGTATTAACTTTATGAAAGAAAAGGTATTTAAACGGTTTTTGTTCTAGAAAGAAAAATGAAAAAAAAAACAAAACAAAAAAACCGGCCATGGCGAGAATTGAACCTGGGATCCTTAGTTAACTAGCATCACCACACTTCCTCTGCGCCACGGCAACTTACATATCTATGAGCGTTTTTATATCCTATATATCAGTGGATATCGAATCACTGTTTTGAATGTGTTTACTTGAAAAGATTTTGACAAACAATTCAGTTTGTAACAATCAATTATATCTAATTTATAAATTACATGCATGCATGTATTTAGAATGAAATACGGAACTTGGTCTTCAGTGAACAAAAATATATTATACCTAAATGGAAACCGTTAGGTTCACTATAGTAGGCTTTCTTAGTTAATCAATTTAAACCGAGTAGATATACGTTCATCTAATTTATAGCTAAAAAAATGTAAGAAAGAAAATGAAATCATTTCTTTTATTAAATGCATTGATACTATTAGGGTATTTGTTCAATTTCCCGCAATTTTCCGGTTTTCATGATCGCGGCGCCGTTCCAATATGTTTAAATATTTACATGAAAAACTATCAATTCTATAACAAACAAAATTACCAATTACCGGTGACGTATTTACTGCATGTGGCAATTGCAAATGACTTGTACATACAATTGTATGATGTGCCAGGCCGGGTATATTTGACATATTTACCCTTATACATATATTTAAATAATCAACCCCTATTTATGAACACCGGTACATTAATTAATTAGCCTCAAGATTTTACTCTTACATACATGTGTCGTTAATTTGTAGACGTAACATTTTTGAAACCCAGAGCTAGGAAATAATACTTTGAAAATGAATTACAAATGTAAATTAACTTTTATTCACTAGACTTATCGTATACTCGTATATACTAAAATTCAACGCCTTTAGAAACCCTGACGTGCACCTGGGCACACGACACACCTGTTGTGTATATCTTGTATATTCTGTGTTAGTTCCAGGGGTTTTCTTAAGTTGGACAAACAATAGACTTTAATTAGATATACACAAACATGCACCTGGGCACACGACACAACTGTTGTGTATATCTTGTATATTCTGTGTTAGTTCCAGAGGTTTTCTTAAGTTGGACAAACAATAGACTCTAATTAGATATACACAAACGAACAAAACTATGTCTAGACAAACAAAGCAGTAATATCCTGCCCGATATAACAAAGGCAGTTGAGAGTCTTTTCATCTTTAACATGTATCTAGCAGATCTAGAGTTAGAAATAATGAAAATTGAAAAAAAAATACAAACCTTAAACTGATTATCAAATTAAATCATGCATTTTTGGTTCATTATCTTTATTTTGTTTAATAACCGGAGGAACTGAGAGAGAGAGAGAGAGAGAGAGAGAGAGAGAGAGAGAGAGAGAGAGAGAGAGAGAGAGAGAGAGAGAGAGAGAGATGAGAGAGAAAGAGAGAGAGAGAGAGAGAAAAGAGAGAGAGAGAGAAAGAGAGCGATTTTTTTCACCGATTAATTTATAATAGTAAACAAACATACTTTAATTAGTTTTATGCACATATTAAGATACAGAGACTGCGCTCATCCCTACAATAATTTTGAAACCCCCCAAAAATTATAAAGAATTTTATAACGGCAATCTGTGTCCATCGGAGCGGTGCTGATGATAGCGATCTGTGTTTAATGGAGCGACGATTAAAACCGCCTGGAACACCCCCCCCCCCTTCCTTGGAAATTATATTATCACTCGGATGACCCCTCCCATCCCTATAAAAGAGCTTTTGCATTTAATATATGTATTTATTGTTCAGCTTGATCAATATTGACTTAAAGGCCACTTAAAGACAGTGTAAAGGCAGTGTAAATAGAGCGTAAATGCCACTTAAAGATGCTTAAAGGTGGCTTAAAGGTGGCTTAAAGAAGTTTGGACATTAAGGACCTATAAGCACTTGCTTAAAGGTGACTTAAAGGCGGCTTAAAGGTTGTAAAGCCTTTAAGCTCCTTTAAGTCACCTTTAAGCCACCTTTAAGAACTTGCTTAAAGATGGTTTTTCGCCCTGTGGATGTTTCATATCCTTACTCACTTGACTTATGAATAAACTTAACTGAAAAAATGTTGTCATATATGTTAGAGAGCTATAAATCAAATCAATGTATTGGCAGGCATGTTGCTCTCTTGTAACCAAGGCCCATCCATTATTTTTTTTGTCATTAAAAAGCAACAAATGTCTACAAAGATGATTTTCCGTTGCAATATCTTTTAAGAACAATGATAATGCTTTTATCTTCATAGTAATAATGTGTCATGACTATTGAAACTGTTTAAAAGACGTCGTTTTTATTTACTTGTGCGAATATTTTTTTCTCTAGCAGCGAGAATAATCTTTGTTTATACTGAAACTGCTGAGTTAAAACATGTTGAATTAATCAACCATTACATAGAGATCGTACCGAATTACATACCCTGAAACGTGCCATTACACCAGTTGCACGGTTCGGTTCGTTACGCTTTGTGAACGGTACGGTACGCTTTGTGAACGGAACGGTTCGCTTATTGCACGGTACGCTTTGCTAAAAATAGCTGCACGCTTTGTGAACGGTTTGCGCGCTTTATTAATGAGGTAGGCGTGGCCTGAACGCTTTGATTTTTCTCGACATAATTTTGATTAGTTTTTGCCCGATCTACTTCAGCAAGGTGGTAATTATGACAAGAATTTTTTTTTATTTATAGGATATATTACGAAAGTATTTCAATCGATCTATTTAAAATCAGAACTTCCATTTGTTCGCCCGTTGTTAATACGTTGCGTGAAACGTGTACTCAGTGACAACCGGGAAGCGGAGGTAATTTTGATTTTGATCAGTCTGTTATTATTAGTATTTAATTTTAGATTAATGTAATCATTAAGATAGATTAAAAGAACTGTTTGACTTTAATCCGATATATTTTTGTTTATTCAGCGAGCTGTCGATAATTTTACAAAGCTTCTTAAGTTTTTATTTCTATGCATATACTTGAGTTGAAGTCATTAAATATGTCTAATCCATTCAAAATTGCTATATATGAAAAATTGCCCCGACTTTATTCCGATATTTCTTTAGTTTCCTTTATCGTTGTCTTGATTCTCGGTAGATGTTATTATTCATAATTCGTATGATCATTCTTTATTGCATACTACTGTAGTACTATTGCCGATCGCCGATTGCCCTAGTGTCTAGACGATGATATGTAAAATTAATGATAAGATAAACAATGAATCAACTGTTATATAGTTTTTGATACGAATTTTTATTCATTTAAATATTGATTCAATTGTTCGTATACACAGATCATACCTACATGCAACCCGTCATCGCTTCTCTTATCTGAACTAAGATCGCGTGTATAGTCAAAATATGACTATTAGTTTTTGTTTTTCCGTTAAACTATACATGTACATGTAACATATTTCTTACGATATGTACACAACTGGATATACACAACAAGTCAATAAGGGTCTGTACATGTACCAACATTATGAATAGTATTTTATAATATGTTTTAGTGCATCAGATTTTGCGCAGGTACATGTAAACAATCAGCTGTCTGATTTACCGTTTTACAAGTAAAAGATTTAAATTCTAAAATAAAGACGATGGTTACTCTCAAGTTAAAATACGAAACTAAACATGCTAAACGAAAATCAAAACAAGCTTAAACCATCGTCACAAATGAAAATGTCAACGCATTGAAAAATTTGGTTGAAATTGGTCATGCGGTTTTCGAGAAGTTCAAAATGTAAAAAGCTTACAGACAGAAAAATGGACAGACAAACAGACGGACGACGGACAAAATGTGATTAAAATAGCTCACTTGAGCTAAAATGGTTGTTATAATATTTCTTGTCGCAATCAAAAAAACAATAAAAAGGCATATATCACACAATGTTTTGACATTAATATTCATTGAATGTTTAAAGAATTAGAGATAAAATATATTTTATTTTCAAGTTTAAATAGAAAGCAGTTTTGTTTATTATTCATTTGTGTTTATTTGTCAGTCTTAATCATTCTTCTATATCAAAACTCGTTTTCATACAAACATGCATGTACATAAATACCTAAAATATTTGGTCATAGACTGGTACTTTAACTTACCATCAACGCTTTCGTTTTCAACTAAATCATTTTCAAACCTAAAAATTTAAATTATTTCGATTACTGATAGTAACTTACAAGATAGTGTACAATATTTAAGGTTAATAATTATGTTCTTTATAACACTACAAATATATGATTTGATAAACTATTTCATCGGGTTTTGTTTCACTCCGTATTCCTTACATCATCTCACGAAAAATCACATTCAAATGTACATTGAACTGCTCCAAACATTCATACCCCTTCAATAGGACTACGATCTGTCTGAAGACAACAATTTGGCATTGGATCTCATCAAAGCTGTTTCAGAAAATGTCGTATTTTGATTCAACACAGGAAGTTGATTATGTAATTTTTTTAATTCGTGCACTACTTTAAGCAGCATGTTTTAGACTTAATTGAGTAAAATGCTGAAGCGGCGCTTAAGACAGTGCTCTGATTCAATGGTAATGCAAACTAAGCATGAACTTGATGAAAAAAGTTTGACTCGCTCGCATATTGACGGCGGCCTTGGATAAATTTGACTAAGAATTGATTGAAAGGGTATGAAAGAAACATGTTTGCACTTTGTATAGTTTTGCTTCAGAAATAAAAAAAAAAAATTGGCGCTTCCTAAGAAATTCTAATAGCCTAACAGTCGAATTCTTGAGACGACCCAAAAGATATCAGGGTGATTAATGCAATATTTTTCTCTTTACTTTAAAATATCATTGATTTTTTTTAATCTTTAAGTCAGATGTTTGGAAGTAGAAAATTGTGTGAAAAGTGGGGTTCAACTTAACCATGAGATACAGTAAGATACTTTCACACAGAAATGAAGTACACTCTATTATTGTAATACTTTTTTGTCACCATAAAAGATAAAAATAAATAAATAAACTGCACTCCTTAAAAGAAATAAAAGTAACTTGATTGTTATTACTAGATATCGTTCAAGCAATCAATTAAGCAAGACGAGACCCCAGTTTAAGGTTGTAATGACCAACCTATCTGTCGGTAAGGGATTAAATCACAATTGTTGTATTTTCAAAAGCATTTAAAAACCTGGTTATTTTGGAGCTATTACCAACTTGTAATGCGAGTTGTATAAAATGATGCTGTTAAAAGTCAAGAGTTATTATCCACAAGTAAGATCAATGATATAAAAAGAGTCCAGAAGCAATTAAGAGTAAAAAAAAATGGTAGAATTCAGTTCCATTAGATTGTGGTAACTTAATTGAGAGAATATGCACATCAGTTGTCTTGAAAAAGTGAATGGACTTAGAAGGCAACAGCAAAATCTTCAAAATATCACTAAAGAAGTCCATCTATAGGCTATCAATACTTAAAGGCGAGCATATATATATGGCATGTTTTATGAAATATTGATATTAAATATAATATTTCATTTTTAGGACAACTTTAATTTTTTTAATGCACTCTAAAGAAATTCTATTTGAGTAATTATTTCTACAGTCAGGTGAAATACCTTTGAGATTTCCCTGCCTGCTTTTCTGAAAAAAAGAAGAAACAACATTAAATCATTGAGACGTATCAGCCAAGATAATTATCTGATATAAAATTTTGGCCTATAATTTGAGGTGTATCAGATCGAGAATAGTTTGATCAAACACATTTCCGTCTATTTAAAGTTAATTAAAACATTTCAGTCAAATGACATGTCTATTCAATGAAACGTCAATTGCCTAAGTAGTGATTGAAGAAAAAAATACAAAATTTGATCTCTATATATTTAGTAAATTATATCATGCCTGTTGAATAGCTGACAATTCAAAGTAGTTGAGTTTTAAACCAATAAGCAAATTAACTGTATGAATTATATGAAAACCAGACATTCTAAATGGCTCACTGCGTCTGATTCAATACATCTGTTGATTGATCAATTAAGTATCTATTTTAGATATGATTTTCTGAAGCTTATCGTAAGGCTAATAGACACTCTATATTGTCACATATCATAAGACGCATCATCCAAGCAAGTTTTGTGAAGTCAGGATTAGTAATAACAAATATATAATTATCAGAGGGAACCTGCTCCAAAAATTTTTAAGGCACCTTCTCCAAAAACGTTAACCATCTCAAAGAACCTTTATCTCATCCAGCATCTAAAACCTATGGCTCAGATTCAGCATTCAAACATGTCAGGTGTATTAGTATCATAAGATGCATCCACAGGATGAATGACCATCTTTAAGTTCTCCTTAAAGATAGCTTAAAGGTGCTTAAATGTAGCTTTAAGATGATCTTTAAGCCACCTTAAGCTATATGTGTTTGTTACAACGGTTTTCTCTATGTTTACTCGCTTTGCTGAGGTACCGAGGAATAAAGGATCTTCGGGGACTTCGAAATAAAACCAAATATTAAAATAAGGCCAAAATATAAAGTTTATTAATTTGGATTGCAAATGTCAAAAGTTGACAATTTGCGTTTGGCTTTTGGTTCTATTTCGACGATAATTACAAAGTCACGCCCATAAAGTTAATCCCGAAATATAAAATATAATTGGATATTGAATTACTTATGGGCGTGGATAAAAATGAAACGAACAGGTAACAATCATTATAATTAGTGTTAATAACCACTGTTCAAATTATGTAATTAAAACGCTGACAGGTGCCAGGTAAGCTGTCAAAACAGGTTGAATTATATAATTAAAATACTAAGCGGTCCTGTGAGGCTTATTTAACAATTGACGTTAATTTGAAAAATAAAGAAATAAGTATTTAAAGATTTCGACATAAAAAATAATATTAACTAATTATTAAGTTAAATCATTATTGCGACATTTGAACATTCTTTTTTTCGGGGTTTTTTTTTTCATTTTAAAAACGTATATACAAAAAAATTAATCTACAAATTAAGAACATACCATTATTAAAATAGCATTTGATATAAATGAAATATACACAAAATATACAGGGTAAGTGTGAATAAAAATATTAACAAAATATATACACGGAGCATAAATTTCTGTAACAATGCTTTTAAGAACTGTTTTTATTGTGAGTTTAGACCTTTTGACATTTGCAATCCAAATTAATAAACTTTATATTTTGGCCTTATTTTAATATTTGGTTTTATTTCGAAGTCCCCGACGATCCTTTATTCCCCGGTACCTCAGCAAAGTGAGTACACATAGAGAAAACCGTTACAACATGTTGCTGAAAGATTGTCTTAAAAGAAAGCGTAAAGATGGCTTAAAGGCAGCTTAAAGACTATCTTTAAGCCACCTCTTGGTCATATTGGTCCTTAATGTCTTAATGTCCAAACCACTTGGCCTTTAAGCCACCTCTAAGCCATTAAAACATCTTTTAATTCAATATTGAGCTTAATTTAGCAACAAAATGTATTTACTTGTTGACAGAAAAGGTATTAAAAACGGTTTTTGTTCTACAAAATAAAAAAGAAAAAAATTCAAAACGCCCATGACGAGAACTAAACCCGGGACCTTTTGGTTACTAGCATCACCTCACTCCCTCTGCGCCATAGCAACATATATGTTTTAGGTGGTTTTTATATCCAATTAATTAGAGTCTATTGAATGTAATGAGTGTGTATTTTTACTTGAAAATATTTTGACTTTCATTCAGTTTGTAACAATCTATTATATCTAATTTATGAATTACATGCATGGGTGTATTTAGTATGAAATACGGAACTTGGTCTTCAGTGAAAAAAATATATTATACCTAAATGGAAACCGTTAAGCTTACTAGTACTTAGTTCTTTAATTTAAACCGAGTAGATATACGTTCACCTAATACATAACTAAATGAAATGCAAGGAAGAAGATGAAACTATTTCTTTTAAATGCATTGAAACTATTAGGATATGAGTTTTACGCAATTTCCCGGTTTTCATGATCACGGCGCCGTTCCAGCAAGTATACATTGTACTTTTAACAATATTCATTATTATACATTAACAACAGAATTAAAATTACATATTTAATGATATATGTTTAAATATTTGATTGTATACATGATTTTTAAACTATAAATTCTATAACAAACATAGTACCAACTAGACACGATCTCGTTGCGAGCAACGAGGAGGTCTTCCGTTCGATTTTTAGAATGAAATATGACATCATTGACTTTGATTTTCGACAACAAAAAATGTTATGGAAAAAGGAGTGAAGTACTAATGCTTTATTGTATCGCTTTTTATAAGTTCTCTTGCTTTTTTAAATACTTGCATTTCTTAAAATTAAGATAAAAAAGATCAAACTTGTTTCCCTCTGGTCCCTAAAAACCCTGATTGGGTAACGGAAGAGAAAATTTATTATATTGTTAGGATATATAAACGTATTTTACCTAATCTAGCTTTAATAACCTTTCACAAAATGGCTCTCATTAAAGGGCTATAGATAAAAGATTTGAGAGTTCTTTGATCCCCTAATTTATGGGGCAAGTCCCTTTTTCTTGGATTCAAATGAAAGGACATTTAATTCTGAACACATTTTGTCAACAAGTGTTTAGAAATTCTTTACCGTTCTGGAGATATATGAGAAAGAAGGTTTTAGGGGCCGATCCCCTATCTCCTTATAGGGGCCGTTTAACGAAATTTTGAAGGTTGCATTTTGTTGAGAACATCATTTTAAACAACTTTTCTTCTGTACTGCATTACAAAATATATTTCCTTTCTGAGGTATAGGTGATCAAAAGTTTGGACTTCTGGCCCCTAAAAACCCTTAATTACGTAACACATGATAAAATCATTACATTGCTTTGATACATAACTATAAGATAAACACATTTGTTTCTATAACATTTCACAAAATATCCCTCAATTAAGGGTTATTGATAAAAGACTTTAGAGCCCTTTGGTCCCCTAATTTTAGGAAAAAGCCCCTTTTTTTGGATTCAAATGAAAGGACATTTAATTCTGAACACATTTTGTCAACAAGTGTTTAGAAATTCGTTACCGTTCTAGAGATATATGAGAAAGAAGGTTTTAGGGGCCGATCCCTTATCTCTTTATAGGGGCCGTTTAACGAAATTTTGAAGGTTGTATATTGTTAAGAACATCATTTTGAACAACTTTTCTTCTGTACTGCACTTCAATATATTTTTCCTTTCTGAGATATGGGTGATCAAAATTTTGGACTTTTGGGCCTTAAAAACCCCTAATTACAAAACACATGACAAAACCAATACATTGCTTTGATACATAACTGCAGGATAAACACATTTGCTTCTATAACATTTCACAAAATACCCCTCAATAAAAGGTTATAGATAAAAGACCTTAGAGCCCTTTGGTCCCCTAATTTTAGTGGCCAGTCCTTTTTCTTGATATTAAACGAAAGGATATTTAATTCTGAACACATTTTGTTCAACAAGTGTTTAGAAATTCGTTACCGTTATGGAGATATATGAGAAAGAAGGTTTTAGGGGCCGATCCCTTATCTCCTTATAGGGGCCGTTAAACGAATTTTTGACGGTTGCATTTTGTTGAGAACATCATTTTGAACAACTTTTCTTCTGTACTGCATTACAAAATATTTTTTCTTTCTGAGATATGGGTGATCAAAATTTTGGACTTTTGGGCCTTAAAAACCCTTAATTACGTAACACATGATATAATCATTACATTGCTTGAATACATAACATTGAGATTAACACACTTGCTTCTATAACATTTCACAAAATATCTCTCAGTAAAGGGCTACAGATTAAAGACTTTAGAGCCCTTTGGTCTCCTAATTTGAGGGGCCAGCCCCTTTTTTTTATATCAAATAAAAGGTCATTTAATTCTACACAAAATTTGTTAAACAAGTGTTTAGAAATTCGTTACCGTTCTGGAGATATATGAGAAAGAAGGTTTTAGGGGCCGATTCCTTATTTCCTTTTAGGGGCCGTTTAACGAATTTTTGACGGTTGCATTTTGTTGAGAACATCATTTTGAACAACTTTTCTTCTGTACTTCATTACAAAATATTTTTCCTTTCTGAGATATGGGTGATCGAAATTTTGGACTTTTTGTCCCTAAAAACCCTTAATTACGTAACACATAATAAAATCATTACATTGCTTGAATACATAACATTGAGATAAACATATTTGCTTCTATAATCTATTACAAAATATCCCTCGGTAAAGAGTTACGGGTAAAAGATTTTAGAGCCCTCTAGGTTACTAATTTGAGGGGCCAGTCCCTTTTTCTTGATATCAGCTGAAAGATCTTGTAAATATAACCTTTTTTTTACATTACATGTTTTAACAAAATATTTTCCAGAAAAGATATAAAGAAAGAAAAGCACAAAAATTAACGACGCTTTTTTAATGTCAATTTTCGAGCCATAGCGAGCTTTGGCGTCAATAGTGCTAAACATACAAAACAACAATCATGCAAAACTTCAATCTTTTCTTTACCAACCGTAGAAATTTGAGCGTAAAATCTCTTATAGTTTAGGAAAACGGCCGCAGACAAAATACCCATATAAAAATTAGAAAAATCTCAATATCTCAAAAATGGATGTGACGTCATCAATGCAAAAAAATTGCTATCAGGTTCAAAGCACTATCTATCACATCTGAAAATTTGTTGGAGATCGGTTGAGCCGTTTCTGAGAAATCGCGTGCACAAAAATGGGAAGAAAAAAAAGGATGAAAATAATAGGGAACTAGACACGATCTCGTAGCGAGCAGGTCTTCCGTTCGATTTTTAGAAATTTTGACGGTTGCATATTGTTAAGAATATTAATTTGAACAACTTTTCTTCTGTACTGCATTACAAAATTTTTTTCCTTTCTGAGATATGCGTGATCGAGATTTTGGACTTTTGGCCCCTAAAAACCCTTAATTACGTAATACATGACAAAATCAATACATTGCTTGGATACATTACTGTGAGATACACATATTTGCTTCTATAACATTTCACAAAATATCTCTCAGTAAAAGGGCTACAGATTGAAGACTTTAGAGCCCTTTAGACCCCTTATTTGAGGGGCCAGCCCCTTTTTCTTGATATCAAATAAAAGGTCACCTAATTCTACACAAATTTTGTTCAACAAGTGTTTAGAAATTCGTTACCGTTTTGGAGATATATGAGACAGAATGTTTTAGGGGCCGGTGTAACGAAGAATATTGACCCGGGTTGAAAATTGACCCGGGGGTCATTTTTCAACGTTGAATATTGACCCGGGGGGTCATTTTTCAACGTTGAAAATTGAGACCAAAATCGTGAAATTTATACCCGGGGTCATTTTTCAACGGTATGAGAAAGATTTTTCTAAACTCTGATGACCTCGACCCGTTAAAAATTGATCCTGTTGAGAATTGACCCAAACCTCAGAGTTTTGATCTGAACTGGAACTTACTCTACACGGTTTAAATGTACAATAATGCACATATTTGAAAGTTTCAGTTTTAAAATGTACATACTGTCCGATGCATATGCGGACGTGGCTAATTTCTTTTAGGCTGATATGTCCAATTAATCATTTAGTTTTTAGATTGAAAATATGATATCCATTTATTATTACAATACTATGTATAAAAGCTAAGAAGATGACCGTTTGCTTCGGAATGGAGCAGGCGAGTAGGGCTAGAATACTTTTTGACATAGATGACATGGTTTTCATTCCCTCATGTGACAGAAATTAAAGTTTAAACTTGTCACAATCTCTGATAAATATATCTAACAAACATATTACCCGTTATCGTCACTTTTAAGGCAGTTCAACAGAGCTCTATTCGACAGGCACCTGACGTTGTATATTTGTTTAATAATTGAAAATATATAACCTCTATACTGCTTTATTGGGTAAAGGGTATATATATTTATATCAAGACAAAGGATATAATGTCAGATACATATGCTTAATTTGAAGAAGTCAGAATATTTCACTGACAAAATAATAAATGATTGGTTGTCATATTTTTATCCTTTTTCATATATACTGTTTTTTTATACGTATAAATACAGCATATACATATTTACACATGTTTTTAATTTTTTACGACTTAAAAATAATTTTTCATAAACTTGTCTGATTAACTTTATTGAAGCACCATCCAATTTTCTGCATATACAGTAATGGTTCTTCTAAAAAATGCAATTTATTTCTATTATTTTGAGTTTTCAATTCTATTATCTACCTGTAAATTAGAAACACAGGCAACTGACGTAATATATTTTTTCAAAATTAAATACATATACCCTCTACAGCAAAAATGTTATCAATTTAAAAAAAGTAGGTTTGCATCTAAATATACAATCGGAGGATGGTTGATCTAATTATATTAATGGTATATACATGAAAAGGTATGCGAAAAGTATACAACTGATAAATATGTTGTTTGGAGCAGCTGTATCAAGGGAAAATCCAAATTGCTTAAACATGTACAAATTGAAGCAACCAGGACAGTGACAGGGATCAGAGTTAATTCTTCTAAAATAATTTTATATAGTGAGCTTAATTTGGAAACATCGAAATCTCGAAGGGATAACCATAAACTAATTATATTCTACAAGAATATAAATGGTTTGGCACCACAAGATATGTTAGATTGAATTCAATCATATTTTCTTACTGAACATGCATATAATCATAGATCGAATTAGCTTTTTTACTATCTACCACTTTATACTAATTACAATAGCTTTGCTCCGTCTACATGTAAATTATGGAATAATCTTCATGCAGAAAAGAAAATTTCATCAACTTTATCTTTCTTTTAAGTCAAAACTTCAAAAAAAATATATACCTAGAGCTTACAAACCTTTCAGTTAAGACAATAGGAAATATTATTTTACGTCAATTACGGAATAAAGCTATAGTAAAGCTTACTTATTTAAGGATTTTTTTATTTGATGTGAGTCGATGTTTATACTGTGGGTCTGAATCTGAAGTAAATGTGATTTTGTCCCCTGGATATCCAAGATACACTCAACAAAGAGACGAACTTTTTAAACAACTTATTGACATTAGTGTACCATTTTATATTAACTATATACTTTATGGTAGTTCTGATTTTTCATATAGATAAAATTGTTTCCCATGTTTATACTTATATTAGATCTCCAAAGCGTTTTTGATTCTCTTAAGGTACACTGTTTAAACCTATTTAAGTATTATACCTGTATATTTACTTAATATACAGTTCCCTTTTATTTACTGTTCTTTTCAAATGGGCTGGATCATGAAAATCTCATTCTTATGTTTGTATCTCTGCAGGTATAAATGAAGGTGATATGTTTCTTAATATAGGTGTGAGTGAACATGTCTACCAACAATATGTCATACAATCATATATGATAAATATTCAGATAATTATTTAGTATTCAAGTACTTCATGTCTTATATACACATAATATACACATTTAACACGTTTAAATTAAATTAATAATGTAGGTGGCTGTGATAGGAAGGTTAATCATCTACTCCAACGCTGCTGTATGATCTTCTACTACTTATTTCTATTCCAAAAATGCAATTTACCATTTTATTGACGAAAACAATTACTGTTAGTAAATTTATGATACATGTTTGTGATCAAAGCAATTTAGAAACTTTAAAGAAAAATTCTATTGTCATCCTGTACAAAAATTAGGTTGCTAACTTGCTACAGATTCCATGAAGCAGAATTGTTAATGCCTATATAGAAAAATTAGCGATTTGATAATATTTAGTTACATCAAAAGTTATTCTAACGGAACAAATAAAACACCAAAAATCGGCTTTCAAGATATAGTTACTACAGCATTGTTCATGAAAGAGTACAATCATGTTAGCATATCATCATTTTGTAAACTGTTATTGGCTGGATGGGCGTGAATACAAAATTCAGTGACAGAGTGGGTGCAAACACAAAAATCTCAATATGACATACTGTTACTTTTTTTTTTATTTACACCCACTCAGAAAATTTACAATGAACAATATCAAAGTTTCAATTTACTGGGTGAACGTAAAACCAAAATTAAATAATATGATGTATTGTAGTTTTTTTAAAATTATTTATATTTGTACACTTCTCCAGCAAATTAAAAAAAAGAGATTTACTGAATTGAATATTTTAACGTGTAACCATGTATACTATTATTAGAAAACAAATATTTCTTTAAAATATATAGATATCAGACACAGCAATTATACGCGAAAAGTTTATTATGAATAAAATAGTTATAATTACATGTACATATTTAAAGGGATACTATGTAAATTCAAAAAATAATTATTTAAGTCTCACTTTACATGTCTTAACAAAATATTTTTCAGAAAAAAGATAATCAAAGAAAACCAGGAAAAATTACGACGTTTTTTTCATCTCAATTTTCGGGTCCAGGCGAGCTTCGGCGCCTTTCAAGATAGATCTAAATGAAAATAAAATTACAAATCTACAATCTTTTGTCTACTATCCCTGAAAGTTTGAACTCGATATCTTTTATATTAGAGGAGAACGTAGAGGGACAAGGGACCCCTCTGAAAATCGCTAAAACGTAAATTTCTTGAAAACGTAAGTGACGTCATCAATATAATATAAAACCTATAAGGTCTAGATCATTATCTATTAGATCTGAAAGTTGCATGAAAATCGGTCGAGCCGTTTCTGAGAAATCGCGTGCACAAATTTTGTAAGAAAAAAAAGAAAAATAATAATAATAACTAGATTCGATCTCGTTGCGAGCAACGAGTGGGTCTTCCGTTCGATTTTTGAAAAAAATTGCGGCACTCGGGGCTTGAACCCGGGTCGGCTGGGCCATGTCCACGACTATATCGACTGAGCTACTCGGACTCTCGCTTCAGGACTTTGACGCTTAATTTCTCGAGAATGCCTTGATCGATTTTAAAACAAATTACATATTCTAATTCAGTAAGAGGGTCTCTATAATGTGTAAAAATTTCAAACAAAAATATTAGAAAATAAAAAAGTCGAAAAATTCAATTTTTCAAAATTCCTTCTGGAGAAGACTGGAAGTGACGGCGGACATTTTTTAGACAATAGTGCACCAGAAAAACGTTAAATCTATCATCTCTAAAAATTTCAGCTCTATATCTTCAGTCGTTCTTGAGAAACGTCGCAGACAAATTTGACTTTAAAAAAATCGTTTAATGACGATAACTTCCGACCGGAAGTGAAATTTTAAAAACCGTTCCGGCGGTACAAACTTCAGTTGACAAGGCACCATCCCTGAAAATTTGACCGAAATCGAGCAAGCCATCTCCGAGAAATCGCCTGCACAAAATCGGTAAGAAAAAAAAAAAGAATAAGAATAATAAGAAAAGTGAAAAAGAAACATTACAATAATAGAAGGGTCTTCCGCTGAAGACGGAAGACCCTAATAACTAGACACGATCTCGTTGCGAGCAACGAGGAGGTCTTCCGTCTGATTTTAGAAATTGAGATTTGTTTGATCTTGATTTTGCTATTTAACAGCTATACATGATTTAAAACAGGAAAAGAGGATCTTCATTTTAAGTGCCTGATACTATTTGTTTCAGGTGTAAGAGTTTTGTTAAACAAGTGTTTAGAAATTCGTCACCGTTCTTGAGATATCTCAGAAAGACTATTTTAGGGGCCGAACCTTATCCCCTTATTGGGGCCGCTGAACAAAAATTGTAAGGTTGCATGTTATTAGGTACATTATTTTGAGCATCTTTTCTTTTATACTGCATTTCAAAATATTTTTTCTTTTTGAGATATAGGTTATCACATTTTTGGACTTTTGACCCCTAAAACTCCTTAATTACGTAACACCTGAGAAAAATCATTATAATGTTAGGCTACACAACTGTTAGATAAACATATTTGCTTCTATAATCTATTACGAAATACCCCGCGGTAAAGAACTATAGGAAAAAGACTTTAGAGCCCTCTAGGTCCCTAATATTAGGGGCCAGCCCCTTTTTCATGGTATCAAATTAAAGGTCATTTGATTATAAAGACATTTTGTTCAACAAGTGTTCAGAAATCCGTTACCATTCTTGAGATATCTCAGAAAGAATATTTTAGAGGCCGGTCCCTTATCTCCTTATTGGGGCCGCTGAACCAAATTTTTTAGGCTGCATGTTGTTAAGGACATCATTTTGAGCATCTTTTCTTTTATACTGCATTTCAAAATATTTTTCCGTTTTGAGATATAGGTGGTCAAAGTTTTGGACTTCTGACCCCTAAAAATCCCTAATTACGTAACATATGAGAAAATCGTTATACTGCTTGGCTTCATAACTGTCAGATAAACATATTTGCTTCTATAATCTATTACAAAATATCCCTCGGTAAAGAGTTATGGGTAAAATACTTTAGAGCCCTCTAGGTCCCTAATTTGAGGGGCCAGCCCTTTTTTTATATCAGCAGAAAGGTCTTGTAAATTTAAACTGTTTTTACATTGCATGTTTTAACAAAATATTTTCCAGAAAAGAGATAAAGAGAAAAAAGCACAAAAATTCACGACGCTTTTTTAATGTCAATTTTCGAGCCATAGCGAGCTTTGGCGCATGTAGTGCTAAACATACAAAACAACAATCATGCAAAACTTCAATCTTTCCTTTACCTACCGTAAAAATTTGAGCTTAATATCTCGTATAGTTTCGGAGAACAACAGAAGACAAAATACCCATATAAAATTTAGAAAAATCTCAATATCTCAAAAACGGATGTGACGTCATCAACACAAAAAAATTCCAATCAAGTTCAGACCACTATCTATCACATCCAAAATTTTGATTGAGATCGGCCGAGCCGTTTCTGAGATATCGCGTGCACAAAAAAAGGGGAAAAAATAATAATGATAAGAATAGGGAAAAAGAAACCGAAGAATAACGGGAAGGTCTTCCGTTGGAAACGGAAGACCTTAATAATAGGGAAAAAGAAACCGAACGAAAACAATAAGGTCTTCCGTTGGAAACGGAAGACCTTAACTGCAAAGCAACGAGTGGGTCTTCCGTTAATGTCGAAAGTAAAGCTGAAAGTTCCTGTAAGAAGCAGAGCTCTTAAACCAATAACAAAAGTAACTAAAATAATTTTTTTTTTAAAAATCGAATTATTCCTGGTACGACTTATTTCCAGCCTTATTACAGAGGCAAAACGATCAATTTATAAGCACGAAAAATTTCAACTTCCTATCTTGAAGCGTTTTTGAAGCCGCGGACAAAATGACTTTTTGAAAATTTAAAAAATGACGTAACGTAAAAACGGAAGTGACGTTGCAATAGAAACTTTAACATCTTCGAGGCATTGTAATTGCACATAACCTCTGAAAGTTTCATAAAAATCGGTTAAAAACTTTTTGAGTTATGAAGCCGAAAAGAAGTCAGAAAAAAAGAAAAAGTATAATATTAAAAAGAAACCGAAGAATAACAAAAGGGTCTTCCGTTGGAAAACGGAAGACCCTAAAAAGAAACCGAAGAATAACAATAAGGTCTTCCGTTGGATCGGAAGACCTTAATTACCGGTCACGTATTTTCTGCATGTGGGAATTGCAAATGATGTATACATATACATACAATTGTACGATGTACCAGGCCGGGTATGTGACATATTTACCCTTATACATATATTTAAATAATTAATCCCAATTTATGATCACCGGTGCAGTAATTAAATAGGCTATAGATTTTACTGTTACATACATGTATCTATAATTTGTAAACGTAACATTTTTGAAACCCAGAGTTGGGAAATAATACTTTGAAAATGAATAACAAATGTGAATAAACTTTCATTCACTAGACTTATCGTATACGTATTTCAACATATTTAGAAACACTGACGTGCACCTGGGCACACGACACACCTGTTGTGTATATCTTGTATATTCTGTGTTAGTTCCAGGGTTTTTCTTAAGTTTGACAAACAATATACTCTAATTAGATATACACGAACTAAACTATGTCTAGACAAACAAAGCTGTTATATCCCGTCCGATATAACAAAGGCAGCTAAGAGTATTTTCCTCATTAACAGTATTAGACCTAGAAATAATTAAAATTGAAACAAAAAAATCTTAAACCGATTATTAAACTAAAGCATGCATTGTTTGTTCATTTCGTTTTATTTTGTTTAACAACCGGATGAAGTAGAAGAGAGAGAGAGAGAGAGAGAGAGAGAGAGAGAGAGAGAGAGAGAGAGAGAGAGAGAGAGAGAGAGAGAGAGTTTTCAATAATTAATTCATAACAGGAAACAAACATACTTTCATTTAATTTTGGGCGCAGATTTAGATACAGAGACTGCAGTCTGTGTCCATTGGAGCAGTGTGGATGATAGCGATCTGTGTTTAATGTTCAATGGAGCAACAATTAAAACCGCCTGGAACATCCCCCCCTTTCCTTGGAAATTATATCATCACTAGGATCATCCCCTCCCCCTCCCATCTCTATAAAAGAGCTTTTGCATTAAAAATATGTTTTCAAGATAAATCTGTTTCGCTTGATCAAATTTGACTTAAAGAGAACTTAAAGATGGCGTAAAGACAACTTAAAGGAAGCAAAAATGCCACTGAGAGATGCTTAAAGATGGCTTTAAGATGGCTTAAGGGTGACTTAAAGAAGTTTGGACATAAAGGACATATACGCTCAGCTAAAAGGTAACCTAAAGGTGGCTTAAAGGCTGTATATTCTTTCAGCCACATTTACGCCACCTTAACGACATATATACCTGCTATAACCAGTAGTAGCTTAGAAATTGCTATCAAAGTGCACCTGCACACAAACTTTAACCTGATCCAAAACTCTTAACCTCTTCCAGCAGCGATTTGTGCATACAAATTTTCATAACGCTCTAACGCGCGTTATTCAATTTGCCTGCACACACTGCTGCACTTATAAGACTGTATACTTCAAAAAATCTTGATTCAATGCTATAATATATGTAAACGGTTCAAAGACTTAAACACTTTTTGAACTGTTCTTAAATCTGAAATCTACCAAGCATCAGGATAGTTCATATTACTTTAGTATCTAGAGCTATCTCTGTAATTTTTTTTTTATAAAGTTAAATCAACAAGGCGAGTTTAAATAAGATAGACCATTATTTTCATCAACTGTGACCAACTTTTAAACCTAATCCTCTACCAGCTTCCAAACCTGTCGCTTATATTAACAGTGTAGCAACTAAGCCTATTGATTGCATTAGTATCTGGTATCACAAGATGCATCATCTATCCAAGTTCGGTAAAGACAAAAACAGAAATAATTGTGGATCTTAAATATTAATACACAAAGCAGCCATCAAAGACCACCTGCTCCAGAAAATTTAACCAGCTCAAAAAACCTTTACCCCCTACAACATCTAAAACTACGGCTCATAAATAGCATCAAAGCCTTTTAAGTGCATCAGTAGCATAAGATGCATCACAGATCAAGGATTTTCTGAGACAAAACAAAAAACCCTTAGTTTACCATGCAATCAAAAGGCATCTGTCCATAAACCTTAACCTCCTCCAGCATCTTCAACCTATGGCTCGAATTTGCACCAGAGCCTTAAACTTGCACCATAATTTAACCTCATTCAGCCTCTTAAAGGGGCATGGTCACGATTTTGGTCAATTTTTTTTTTTGTTTTATCATTTGCAATGCTTTAGGAATGCATATTTATTGATCAAATGAAATTTGCGTGCCAGTCGTTGAGTTTTAAGCAAGATACAAGGCTTACAATTCTTCGTCATGTAAACAAGGCGCCTGCCCTGCTTTTGTTTACATAGGTTCAATATACCAGTAAAAAAAGTTTTTAAAGCTGGTTTGTCTATCTTATTATTCATTTGAAGCACAAAGAAACTGTTCCTAACGATTAACACATTTATTTTAGGTCTAAAACTGGAACTTTCACTTTAACATTCGAAATGTAAACAAACGCTTTGTTTACATAGAGAAGAACTGTAAGCTCTGTAGCTCGCTTATAACTCATCAAATGACACACAAATTTTGGTCTCGGACCCCGATTCTAAGGGTATAGCAAAAGCTCCCCTCCCCGAATTTGTGTCAATGTCAATGAGAAAACAAAGGCTGGAATTGAAACAACAAATTGATTCAATACTTTGATTGATACAAATAACTAAGAATGCATTCAAATCAAAATATAAAACTTCAGAAGGAAGATAGCAGACAGGATGTGTTTAAGGAAATCTTTTTTTTTAATACTGGATTTAACTCACTGTCTGTTACTGCAGTAACCACCATCTGATATGGCAACGAGGAAATAAAGACTAGAGAAATTTTTTGATCGAAAATTGTCCCGTGGTAAAATGAATGATGAAACATAAATTACTTATTTACGTCAACATTTGGTGTCCATCTATCAATTTTATAAAAACTCTTATTGCACTTTGTTTGACCAAATTATCAATAACTAGAAAACTGACCAGGCAGAAAGGGCCCCGCTATGACAATTAATAAAGAGAAGTGAAAAAAACTTTGAATTACATCCTCTTTATATTAACATTGAATCTTCTTTAAGATTTCAAGATAATTCCTGAATGTCCAAAAACTTTAAATAGTAACCTTGTATCTGCATAAAACAGGGATATTCTCATGTCTTTTAAAAAAAACTAAATTAAATGTGTATTTAAGAAAGATTTAAGCAGGTGTTTTATAAAATTCAAGCCTTCAGTGTAAATACATTGTATCACCCAGGGTTGACCTCAACTTCAAAACAAACATCAGTTGCAGACAAAGGTGTTCATTAATCTTCATATGACAGATAGAGATAAGCCTCTAAATTTTCTGCAGCAGGCAAGATAATTAATCCCAGGGTATTAATTGTTCTGCTTTCTCATCCTTTTCTTCTAAATTTACAATAAGATTTTTTTTCCAGAAATGACAGAATGGGGTTATAATCTGATTACCTGTTAAAATTAACAGCATTAAGGCAGAAAAAAATTAAAATAAAATAATTAAAAAATAAAATAGTGAAAAAGGATATCGTAATATATATCTTGATTTTAGAATTCAATAAAATTATCATAAATCATTGTGTACCAATGATTACCATTCTAACCAAAATAAAGTATGAATATTATATTTTAAATCCATATTTCAAAGAATGTACACAATACTACACATTATTCAAAATTGACTTTAACTTCAAAACAAAGTTCATTTTCAGACACAGGCAGTGCAGTAATTAATCTCAATGAGACAGATAAAGATAAAGCTTAGGAGTTTCTTCCTGTGGAAGGTTAATTAATCCCAAAGGACAAATATTGCACAGCCTTCCAAGTATATAATGGTAACATTCTCAGCAGTTATCTCTCTTTGCCCATTCATTCTTATGCATAGTTAAGGAATCTACCCCACCACCCCAGCTCCAAACCAGAAGACATAGAGAACCAAACTTAGCACCAAAATATGTATTTCTGCCTACTGAACTACCATACCAAATTTGAACTTGATTGGGCTACCATAAAACAGTTATTAGAAAAAAACAGAAAATTTGTGGACGGAAGTGACAGACGGACAGACAGAAGGACGGAAGGACAGAGTGAGTACTATAGGGTACCCGAAAATCCTTGCCGGGCCCTAATAAACTCTGTTTACCAGTATTTGTATATCTCCGGAACAAAAAAACTACGACAACAAGAATGACTACTAAAGTTAATCCACCAGCAGCTGCACTTCCAGCAATAATCGGCAATTTATCAGTAGACTCTGCAAAAAAAATAAATATATATATTATTCATGAAAAAAAACCAACATTCTACATAAAACAACATATGGCTGTTTAAAAGAGTATATTTACATTCCAAATATTTTTGGCTTGTAAAGTGTTGAAAGCAGCTGTTATAACACTGTAATACACATAATGAACTGATCAAAGGATAAAATAACGAGTTTTATTATGACGTCACAAACGTTAAACGCTTTAAACCACAACGCCATAAGCGAAAATCAAAGTTCACGCTTGTGGCTGTTACTGTTACTCTTCCATTAATATGAACTTATACTTAAGATAAGACAGGAATTTGAAGTATAAATCACATTTGCAGACAAGGCAATGAGTAAAAAATGTAAATATAAGATTAAATCATGATTTTTTTAAGTATACAGTCTCATAACTGCAGCGATGTGTGCATACAAATTTTCATAACGTGCTTACGCGCTTTACTCAATTTGTATGCACACACCGCTGCAGTTATGAGACTGTATACTTAAAAAAAATCACGATTTAATGCTATAAAAACTTTTTATTACATCTAATTTAAATATCTACAAAAAGTCAAATATATTTTTATAGACTAAATTTTTTCATTTCAAAATTTCTTGAATATCAATTTTTTTTCTTTAAAAAATTGTTATTAGAAACGAAAAAATGAGAAGAAGTTTTCTACACTGTCCATACAAAATTAGAAATATTTTAGGAATCAATGTATAATGAAGGATGTGATATTGAAAATAGCATTACGTCAGATAATTTTATTGTAGTTAAAGGTGTTTAGATACATGTAGATGATAACAAAAGTGAAATGGTCAATATAAACATGACTGATAAAGCAGCACTGTTACGGCTTGCTATGAAAATATCAGCGGATTTAAACGTTCACAAAACGATGCATCTGTTATTACAAAATGTTTATGTAAAGTTATATTATTATGATATAAATGCGATATGAAATACAACAGTACAGTAAATGCTACTTTGTATAGCACTTAGTGTGGTCCTTTGAATTGATAGTCACGTGATATGTGTTCATAATTCTCCCGAGTGGAGGTTGTAAACACATTCCAATATTACAAGAGCATACCCTTATGTGAATTAAAATTTTAAATGATGATTAAATTCTACTATTCTGGTAAATTCTGAAAAGTGCTGCTGCTTTGTATAGAGTTCATCTTTTATTAGAATAAATATCAAAGAAATGAGATCCGGTTGGAATTGATATGACCTTCGCATAATATTTTACATATTTGATAATTCATTTTGTAGATTTCATTGAAGCAGCAGCACTTTTTGATAACTTTAACATTTCCTTAATTTATATCCAAAAGATCAAAATGATCTGTTAAGTGTATGCCCTTGTAAAAAGCGGATTTAGATAGGCTTCCCGATGTCAACCACATCGAACTTGTACATTAACCACTCTAAAAAACAAATAATACACGCTCTAAAAAATAATTACATGCCGAATCAAAACAAGCATAGTAGATAGTATTTAATGGTATAATAATTGTTTTATGATTATGATCCGTTCATTTATAAAATGCATTTTCTCATGTTAAAAAATTGATTGATCCGCCCTTCTCTACACATAATATGCGTCAAAATTTACAATATGACGTCACATCGACGTCATATCGACGACACAAGTTCACCGTGATCAGTCTATTCTTTATATTTATCGTTGTTGGACTTATTTGACTACAAAGTTGCACGCAAAGGTAATTTTTAATGTAGTTTGATGTTTTCGTACCCATAACAATTGAAAACTACTTTATTTAATAGCATTTTTGACGACTTGTTGTTTTGTGTGATGTCATAGTTAACATGTTCTCGTACTTTCTGGTCGGCGCGACCACAAAGTAAACCTTAACAGTGCTGCAAACATCTAAGAAGTCCCCACATTGCCCCATCGACTTTTTTTGGAGAAATAAGAAGAAAAAGATCAATATTGTTAAAACATTTGCAGAAAATAATTTTTTCTTCATTTTTTAAAGAGAAAGACTCAAGGCATATATTCTAGAGTTGTATAAATTAAAAATGGCACATGCGCTGTCCATAGATTTTAACGAAAATATCAAGGTGCGATAAATCGGACAATAATAAAAAGTCAGAAAATTCATTTGAAATAGCATTTTTTAAATGACACCGTTTGGATGAATTATTAACATTTATCCCATGACTCTCAAGTCGAGAGAACCAGAATGATCGTCATATACAAAGCAGCATTTACTATGCTGTTTCATTTCAAATCAAATTAATTACATAGTATTAAAATAATGAGATAAAAATAGTTTGTTATTATAATAGATGCATCATTTTATGAACGTTTAAATCCGTTGATATTTAATTATATAATAAATTTATATATTTATATATTTTGAAAGAATATTGAAAATGATAAATAAAATAGATGTACTATAATCAAGCAAACAAATGATAATTCCCGCTAAGAAAATATCAAAACTCAATTATTTCTCTCTTAGAAAATAATAAAATTAATGCTTATAGTGACATTGAACTTGCAAAATTGCCAAAGCTCATGTAGGGACAAATTTACAAGTAACAAGCAATCTTTGTGTCAAACTTTAATTTCTAAATCAGTTCCATCCATTACAAGCTATGAAACAAACGGGTAATAAACATTTTTAAAAAGAAATCTTGAAAATGCATAACTGACCCTGGGGCATGTTTTTGACAAATCCTTAGGTCATATGCAATCTTATAAAATTGAAACTTCCAATGTTTCTCTATTAGAACAGTAGCTTTTTATGACACAAATTATGACCTTAAACGAAATCGTTAGGCAACAACAGGTCATAAGTAATTTTTTATGTCAAGTAAAAGCTTCTAATGTTTCTCCATAAAAAAGATTTGGACCGAACATAATTTTTTCATGCACATTGCCTTGAAGTGGCCAAATGACGTTGGGTAAAAATCATGACACACTTTAAAATCAGAGGCAATCTTTGTGTGAAGTAAGAACTTCAAATGTTTTTCAAAAAAAAATTTGAACCGGACACAAATGTTTCTGCTTTCCCGCCCGTGACCTTGTTTCGCCGAAATGCCCTTGGGTTAAGGCCATGACTCAACCTCAGGACAGAAGTAATATTTGTATGGATTAAGGACTTCTAATGTTCCTCCGTAAGACAGATAAGGAGCAGACACAAATTTTGCACAGACGGACATACGGACAGATGGGCAAGATAATTCCTCCCCCCACCCAAACTTTGTTTATAATAACGATTGATCATGTGGATGTTAAGATACATATATTAAACTGTTTAGGTAAAGTAATATAATACTTCCATCCGTTTAAGAGAAACACTGAGTTGAACAGTATGCTTGAATATGACAATTTGTAAACAGATGACTATACAGTAACCTTGATAAGTTCTATTAAATGAACACGTAAACAATTATGCTGCGCAAGTATTAACATATTAATCAGTCTACTGGAAAGTCCTTGGGCAGGTTCAATTTAAATTCAATTGCACAGTAGTGCGATCTCAACCGTCCATGTATGGGGCAGGAGAACTATATGTGACATAATTGTAGACTCTATATCATTTTACTATAGTTTGCTTATCACAAACTACATGCTTTCTGTCAACCTTTAACCTATTCTCATGTTTTTACTTATGCTATGTACTGATGCGGGAGACTGTAAACCCGTATCCCTCGACGCTGTGATGGACAATTTGACAATTTGATACTGTATTTGGAACTAAAATACTGCTTTCGAATTTAATTACTGAATTTACAATCATGATTAGCACAGGTGGTCATGACTAACCGAAACTGTCCGTCCTAGCCGAAAGGGTATATATACTCATGTCAATTGTTAGAAATTTAGACTGAATTAGAGATTGATTTAGAATTGATTAGAACTTCCACCACTATATGACACGACAAACAAACTTGTCACTGTAAGTTGACTTAATCAATGACGAAGCAGACGGACGGGGAGACTTTGTGACAAACGTGTTACATCTGTCTTTTTATTTTGGTGCCGTGACCAGTATAAGCAGAGTGCAAAGGAAGGACAAGGAAAACTTCTTAAGGTAAGAATTCTTTTTCATATCACTTATCGTCTCTATTTTATTGGTCATCTGAACAACAACTAACATGGCGACAAATGGTTATGACAGGGAAGACTTAAAAACAAATGGAGTAGTTAGAACAAAGTATGACAAGTTTAGGTCAAGATAAGGGGGATAGAGTAAAGGTTCTTCATTTAAGTCACAGTTAAACAGTCAAGAATCTTTTCATGAAACTAGAGAATATCAGTTCCGTGAACCTAGACATCCGAATTTGGATGATGAAAAAAGATTTTTTTATAAGCCAGGTAAAGGCAGTGACAGCCACTGTCAGTCACTCCGTTCCAGGGGGGACCACAGGAAATATAAGCAGTGGTAAAAGGAAGAAGAAAAATACGCGCTAATGTCCGGGAAACCGGGTCTTTAAATTCCAATGTTAGCATATGTAACTAGTAATAGGTCCGTGGGGGGGGGGGGCTTTATAAATGATATCTGGATGAAACGAAGGCAGCCATTATGGCATGACTTTACGGCGTCGTTAAAAACAGATTTGCAGAAATAGCCGATCCCCAGCACGCGTTGGCGGTAATGCGTAGGACTAGTCAATATTCTAACAAAAGTGTTCAATTGTTCGCCGAGAGACTTCTACAAATCGTGGAAGACGCGTACAGTAAAAAAAGACTTAAAGATCCATTGATTCAGCAACAATTAGTCGACATTTTCTGTGATGGGTTAACATTTGACTATCTTAGGAGGAAAATCTTACGAGAAAATCCTAAGGAATAAGAATCCGGAATTCAATAGGCAACGAAAGAACAAAACTAAAGACAGAGATTGGCCATTCGAAGGTCAGATATAACCGACAATAGACAGGATAACAGTAACGGTCTAGCTGCCCCTACTTTTGATACTACCTTCCCTTTCTTCAGGGATCGTTTGGATAATCTCGCCTCAGTAGACAACAGACGTGAAGAACCCATGGAGATCGACCATGCGAGAAACAACCGATGTTTTACATGTAAAAAGACAGGCCACCGAGCCAGATTTTCTAAACAAAACAAATTTCAGACTAGGTCCCGCCCCCAAATAAATAAAACAATCAATCAAAACAGGTCTGTTATACTATTGAACGAAGCCCCCGTTCACCTGTCGAATGTTGGAACTGTGGAAAACTAGCTCATGTGCACGCTGATTGTTGGAGCTCGCATAACTATCAGAAAACGCAACAAAACTGTGGGAGACTGATAGATCGCTAGAATAGGTCACGCCACACTCAGAATGAAACAATGAGAGATCGACTTCAGGTTACACCTCTCGCCCTTCTTTTAATGAACAAAATCAGGAAAACTAAGATGTTCTTCCTTCGTTGAAGCCCGAAAAAAGAAGTTTAAACAAAGATCTAGATATGAAATTAATTTTACCAATAATACCAGTAGTTGTTTATTGAAGATAGGTAAACATAAATTTAGAGCTTTGGTAGATACCGTTGCCACTGTATCTTTAATCAGACAGAAATTGTATGATAAATTATTTCCTCGCCCTAAAGTATGTAAAAATGACCTTTACACTCTTCAAGCAACAAACGATAGTTCTTTAAATGCAATAGGGTATGTAGATATTTTTCTCAATATTTCAGGTTTAACGTTAGAAGCTTTATGTGACAAAGGGACTCAATCGGAATTTCATTCTTGGCCGCGATTGGCTCAGAAAAACAATATTGGTTTATATTTTAACCTTGGACTCATGCGTATAAATTGGAAATTTTATACAGAACTCAAAGAAGACCTTCTTATCTCAACAATTGTGAGAACCCCTAAGAAACTATTTGTGAAACTAAATACTGTGAATGTGTTTAAGGGGAGATGAAATAACAATTTCCTTACTCAAGAAAGTGACTTGGTTGAAATAAATTGCAAAGACAATGACTGTATAATAAAGGAACTAGGACTTTATTAAGGACTTCCGTTGGAAACGGAAGACCTTTCTATTATTGTGCGGGTAAAGATTATTAGGGTCTTCCGTCTTCAGCGGAAGACCCTTCTATTATTCTTCGGTTTCTTTTTCACTTTTCTTATTATTATTAGGGTCTTCCGTCTTCAGCGGAAGACCCTTCTATTATTCTATTGTTTCTTTTTCACTTTTCTTATTATTCTTTTTTTGTATTACAAATTTTGTGCAGGCGATTTCTCGGAGATGACTCGTTCGATTTGAGGAGATCCGGCGCGAGTGGACAAGTGATCCGCGGTCGGTTTATCACGCGCTCATGTTTCATATTTTGCACGGACACAACTATATTTTATTATGTTTTCAACTATTATATTGGTTTTAGATGAAATATAAATTTATTTTACTTGTATAGTTGATTAAGCATTGATGTATACGATAGCGTACAAGGTAGTTAAAAAATCAAATCAAATTGTAATCAAAGTTCCATGTTACATGTTTGCGGTAGGTGCTAGCACGATAAAAGAATGTCATAAGTTGAGGCATTCGATGATTATTTAAAAGAATATTCACAAGAGTTTTAAACAACTTTAGATTAGATTCTATCGGTCACATATTAATCACTTCTGTAGTTATTCTACATGTTCGTTTCATTGTGGAAGCGAACTCATTGCTGCCCCCCCCAACCCCCCTCCCGCCCCGCTGTATTTTTTTTTTAATTGGCGAAACGATATCAAGATCTGTTGAAAATCATTTTTGGTGGCTTCTTCTAGTGTGTAACATCTTGTTTCACTCTCCAACCCGTTTGTTTATTCGGTCAGTCTGTTAATTCAATCGCCACGTGCGACCGAGAATCGTGTGTCGCTTCAGTGCACACAGCTCAGAACATATATAGCCCCGGGTCATCAATAGTGAAATCGGTTTTTCAGTGTTCGGCGGGATTTGATTTTTCTTTTAACATTAGTACTTTTATTGGTTTCAAAGAATACGATGTAAAAATACAAATAGTAAATAAATCTGATATTCTTTACATTGATAATGTTAAAAAATATTTAAAATTAAATTAGTCACATTCGTTAGAAAACAATGTCATACAAACATCCAATAATTTTTTTCCTATGTCGTATCATTTGCGTAAATAAATATGGTCTGTACATATTCATGTAGCTCAGAAAAATTCAAATGATTTAACAAAAAAGAAAGTTGTAATTACTATTTCGGATTTTTTTTTCAAAGTAATTTAACATTGTATTGAAAAGAACAAGAAATAGAAATGATTTAAATTTTTGACTCAATATTTGTATATATTACCGGCGCTCCTTACACGTATAACGGCGTAGAGTGTATAGATTATCATGATCTATTTAAATTAAGTACTACACGTAAAGATTCCCATAATAATTAATTGCATGACTGTGTACATTGTAGGCAAATCCCTGTGCGTTAATTACTTCTAAGACCTCTTGTTTTCCGTTAACAGTGGTTTAAATAATTTAAAAAATTACTTGTAAAAAAATCTAGAATCGGGATTCCAAAGAACTTACTTCCCGCAATTCATAGAAATGATCAGTATATTTTCTTTCTATGTTTACATTTAATTTTGTTCGAATAATTAATAAATTTTCTATCATTTAAATTGTGTGCTTCATCAAATACTGATTCCGATTACCTTGAAGTTATTAATTTTTCCATTAGCTATTGACAAAAAAAAGAGACGCTTGACCATCCAATGAAAACAAATACACAGAGTTTGATTGACAGGTTCAGCCAGGTGCAGGTCTCACCCGATGTCTTGTAAGTTAAAGTTGATTAAGGCTTGTTCCAACGGAAATCATGTTTTGCTAACTGTATTTAATATTTTGTATGTATAGCGAATTTTAATATTGTACAGTCATTTTACCGGTAACGAATCAGTATGAGGTTTCGTCGTGCATGCAACTATTACTATCGGAATTCCAAATGTGTTTATTTTTTGTTTAAATCGCGTTTCTTTGTCCTTCTAAACTGTAGTATCAATCTTCCGAAAATATAAAGGATGAATTACGGAGACAGTAATTTCAACACCCCCTCCATTTTCCTAGTTTCGTATTCGTTTCCCAGTATCGAATTAAGCGCCCTTTATCACTTCTGACCGAATATTTTGAGGCGAATTCATTTCAAAAAATATACTAGAGTAGAGGTACATGTTAATGGACTTATAAATGAAGAAGGAAAAACAGTTGTGGGAATATGTCATTTAAAAAAAATAATATGATCGTTATTTTAATCATACCGTTTTCCCGTCAAATTGAAACTGGACTTGAACAGTTTTCATTTGCGTTACTTTATAATATTGAATTTTCATAAAAACACTTTATAATAGTAATTGATGATAAGTAGTTGCCATTTTCCTTTGTTTTTCCCGTATATCTATCAATATATGCAGCCAAATAATACTTCTGTCGCAATGAACCGAAACTAGGAAAACTACACGTGGTTCAATCTGATACTGGCAAATATTCGTTACCGGTAAAACGACTGTACCAGTACTGAAACATCGTATAAAATCGTTATATATACATGTAATCTGTAACTAGTCGTCTTTTAATACATATACCTTTTCAATTTTGTAAAAAGATAAGTATTTCATTTCTTCTAGATTTTTTTTTTCGTGAAAATACATACAAAAGAGTTTTGCCAATCACAAACAGTTTAAAGTACATGTAATGTAAAACACGGGCGCCATTTTGAAACAAATTGTCAGAGAGTTCCGAATGAAATCTGATGAACGTTTCACATGGTTCTCGAACGCTTTGCTCGAAACGATTTACACGCTTTGTCCGAAACGCTAATCGGTTTACACGAAACGCTAAACGGTTAACACGAAAAGTTTCTCGCACGTAAGTCACACGCTTTTTTGGTGTAGTAGTACGTTTCAGGGTCTGTAAATTTTGTCAGCACGCAACAATTCTAAATTGCACATTGTCTTAAAAAATTTAGAAATATCTAAATAAAGAAGTTATCTTAGAGAAAAGGTTACATGTTTTGTAAACGGGTTCGGTTTAAAAAAAACCACAATTCCTGACATGACACATGAGTACATACTGTTTATAACAATGCTTGCTACCCTCTGAAAATTTAACTCGCCATTAAATATTTCATTTTTTAAATAATGTTTGTTACGATTACATAAACTGTGTGCGACAGTTAGTTTTCCTAAAACATTTTCTTATTTTCTTTTTCAAAACACGTTTTATATGCAGGCTTTCAATCACAACATGTTTTTATAACAAAAGCAGAACTGAAAGTTTAGTAATTATAATCGTTTGATACCATATCACATATATTTTCAACTCGCAGCAACAACGGAAGACCTACTCGTGGCTTTGCCACGAGCTCTGCTCTAGTTTCAAGACTCTGTTTCTAAAGTTCGCAGGAACGGAAAAATTCCTTTGATCTTTGTAAATCAAGCAAATATGGGCAATAAAATTCCAACAGGATATATCGTGGGACGTATTACCATCGTAAACCAGAAAGAAGTCTCAAAGATATTCTTCGGCCAAGACACCAATGGAAAGATTGATGTAACAAAAAGATTTTAACAATCCATACAAAGACTGGTATACAAGAACAAAGACTTATTCGCCAAAAAGGATAGTGATCTTGGAGTTACGGACACAGTGAAGATGAAGATCGACACAGAAGGTCATCACCCTATAAAAAATCGACCTTACCGAGCCCGCCTCAATAAGAGACAATTGCAAATTATAGATAGGCGATAGCGGAGGTGATGGAGGCCAGGATAATAGAAAGATAACAATCACCCTGATCATTTACTTCAGTGTTAGTGAAACAGAAAGATGGATCAGATCGTTTGTGTTGACTTTAGAAGCTATCATAAGATTGTGAAGCCGGTATCATTTCCATTACCATTAATTGACGACATTTTATGCTTGCTAGGAAATACCAAGTACTTTACTGCCTTGGATCTTTAAAGTGTTTATTGGCAAGTAAAACTAGAAGACTCTAGTAAAGATAAGACAGCCTTTGCCTGCCATAAAGGACTATTCCAGTTCAATCGGATGCCATTCGGGTTGAGTAACGCGCCGACAGTCTTTCAAGAACTGATGAACATGGTTCTTCAGGGACAGGAGGAGTTTGCTATTGCATACCTAGATGACATCTTGATATTTTCTGAAACACCGCAAGATCACCTACACCATATCAAAGACGCGTTCTATCGCTTGAGACAACACGGATTAAAACTGAAATTAAAAAAGTGCAGTTTCTTTAAAGAACAAACAGAATATCTCGGTTTCATTATCAATGAATACGGAGAGCAGATCCGAAGATAGTAGAAGCTATACAAAAGTAACCTGCACCTACTTCTGTCAAAGAAGTCCGTGGTTTCATAAGAATGTGCAGCTATTATCCAAGATCCTTCCCTTACTTCTCGAAAATAGCGGAACCTTTGATTGACCTAACCAAAAAATACGCCAGATTCAAATGGACGCCTTACTGTCAAGACACGTTTGATTTCCTTAAAGAGAGCTTAACATTATTGGCATAACCTCACACTAATAAGACTTACATCTTATATACCGATGCTATTGACAATTGTATTGAAGCCTGTCTCACTCAGAAGACTGATGAAGGAGAAGACAAACCAATATACTATCTGTTTCATAAGTTGAGCAAAACCGAAGACAAATGGTCAACTATTGAAAAAGAAGCTTTTGCTATACACTATGCCCTCCAAAAGTTAGATCTCTATCTTCACAGCGCTAAGTTAACCATAAGGACAAACCATAACCCAATGAAGTATACATCCGATACAGAATTAAAAAAATCAATTATGGGTTCTTGCTGGGTACAACTGTGCAAAGTGGAGTAGCTCGAAGGCAGATTCAACTGCTGGGCAGATATCTTTGTAGAGAGTACCAACTGGAAGTAAAGACGATGAATCGGAAGAACAATCTGACTGTGATGAACCAGATGTGAAAGATAATTTCTTTGAAGTCAAAGTGTTTAATTCAAATGCCTTCTCACCAAAGAGACTAGCCAAATGTGAAATAAGATGAATTGTTAAAGCCGTTCATTGACCTCCTGGAATATGTTGACGTTAAAGAAAGACAATAAACGACGAACAAAAAAAGGAATTGAAAAATAGGCTAAAAAAGAAACAGCGACTGCAACCAGAGAAAAGATATTCCTGGAAATCGACGGATTAATCTGTCAGACGGAGACGCAGAATACCCAAGACTTCGCTTGTATGTACCACGAGAGTTTGAGTCTTTAGTGGTGCAACTATACCATGACACACTTGGACAAATAGGAGTGGGCAAGACTTACGACGTCATTCGACAGAAATATAATATGCCTAACCTATATCAAAGGTTACATTCTTAACTAGATGGATGTGTGGTGTGTCAAACCAAAAGTAACAAGAACAAGAGGCCCATGGGGCCACATCGCTCACCTGAGCAACAATGGGCGTTCAAAAGATATTGTGCCATTTGGTCCCTCGGTAGAATAAGAAAAATTAAATATTGTAAAGTATTCGAATTTTACACTTATTTTGGCATACACGTAATCTTTGACATTGTACCTTCATTAAATACGATTTCTTACCAGAATAAGAAAATCCTACGCAAGATTTAAAACTAAACATTTGGTAGGGGTACACAGTTAAGTTGTTAACTTCCAATTCCCTATATTTCGTTCTGCCCCCCCCCCCCACTTTGTAAAGCGATCAAAATATATGAGAGCATATAGGTACATTATTTTCATCAACTACTTACTAGTTATTGTATTTTAAAAACAAATATAATAGTTATTGTTTTTTATTTAAAAAATCATACATGTATAGATGTGAAGAAGAAAATTGTACTTCAATGTGCTCAATTCCTCAAATTAAAAACATTCAAAAAAAAGATGGGGGAATAAGATGGCGCAAATGCCCATTCGGTTTAGTAGTGAAATTCAATTATCTCCAATTAAATCTATTCAAATATATTATAATACAACTTTGCAAAAGCAAAATTTCCAACTATAGTCAGTTTTTAATATATTTAACAAAAAATAAGAAAAAAATATATTGTCGGAAATTTTGGTGGCATCGAACCCGTAACATAAAAACCCTAGATATCTACGGTTAGCTTATGCCAGATACTCTAACCACTGAGCCATTTCAGACACAACAAAGGCGGCTTTTTAAATATTATGTGTGACTAAGGTCACGAATTACCGGACTTGTATTATTTTTTCAATACATTTAGTTGTTTGGATACAAAATGATATTTTTAATGTATAGTGGGTCATCTCTCCACGTTTTTGTTGATTGAAATAGTTTTGTTTTCCATTAGACCTTAATTAGACTATGAGAAAAATATGGAGCACATACCCACTCTATAAAAAAATGCCTTGAAGTTCTAAAAAATGACAATATTTGCAGGTTTTGATACGTATACGCCTGTTTGAGTCGACATATTCCAAGTATTGAACATACCTACAGGTTACAAATCAATGATTCGTTAAATATATAATATTCTTTTAAATGATTTTAAAAAAAACATCAGATTTGTTGATACTTTCATTTTTTAGTAGCCTGTCCGACCGCGTATGGGCATTTTACACGCCTTATCCACCCATCTTCTTTATTTGTCTTCTCCATTATAATTAAATGACTGTTATTTACTTTGCGTACAAGCCAGGATAATTTTCCGCTGTGATATTTTCGTAGGAATAGCGAAAATTACTTTATCCCCGCAACAGAAATGTGTCAGAACTATGGAAACTGTTTTAAAGATGTCGTTTTTATTTACTCGTGTCTGAAAAACTATCAAAATTGATGTAGATTTCACATTATTTATTGTATAAAGACGGGGCCCCAAATAGTATGTATATACAGAATATCATTCTTTTATTTTGTGTGTACAAGAATTTAACATACTCTAATTCATATATAATTTTTAATGTTCAACCAAAATTTCAGCGTCAATCGTAGAAATATAAGCATGATACAGAGCTCACAGTTCGCCTAGGTTTGAGTCATATTTGGTTCACATGAGTTTATTACATTCAGCTTAAGATTTTTAACTTGGTATTTCCTATTCAGCATTTAAAATGGAAATAAAAAGAATGGCCTAAGATTTTCAATTCTTTTATTCACTCAAGACCAGTTCACTGGTATTTGAGGTTCAAAATCAGTTTATACAAATGTACACAAACACAGTCAAGGATCACATGTACAGAAGGAGTAATAATGGCGAAAAAAGGTTAAGTTTACAATTCAATAAGTTGTTAAAGTTGGTTTCTGGAAAAACAGACCTAGAAAATTTTCTTAATAAATATTGACAGTTTTTTTTACTATTTTAATCTTTAGTGTTTAAGATCTGTGTACGAACATAGAATTGTGAGCAAATCTCTGTATCTTGCTTATAATTCGAAGCTTAACACTCAAATATGTCTTTCAGATATCAGTGATTGGATGAAGACCAATATGCTTAAATTAAATCAAGACAAAACAGAACTTATTATATATTCTCCTAAAAACAGACTTGGCGCATTTGGAAACTGCAAAATAAATTTTGACGGTCAGATTATTGATGCAACTTCCTGTGTTAGAAACCTTGGGGTACTCTTTCACCGGACGCTGACTTTAGATGACCAGATTAGTTCTATTTCTAAACAGTGTTTCTACCAACTTCGAAATATTGGTCGAATTCGTAAACTCATTTTGGAAAATGCTTGCAAAACGTTAGTGTGCTCCCTTGTCACATCAAGGCTTAATTACGGAAACGCATTGCTGTATGGGTTGGGCTCCAGTTCCTTGTCAAAGCTACAGAGAATTCAAAATACAGCTGCCAGAATAATAACAAGAACCAAGAAGCATGATCATATCACACCGGTGCTGGTTGCTCTTCATTGGTTGCCTGTGGAATTTCGAATTCAATACAAACTAGTTTTGACTGTTTTCAAGGCTTTGCAAGAGAAGTCACCGGCATACATTCAGAACCTTATTGATGTATATTTTCAATCAAGATCACTTCGATCAGAGAACTCGAGATTTCTGGTTAAGCCCAAGGCACGTACCACATTTTATGGAAATCGGCGTTTCGATGTCAGTGCAGCTGAACTCTGGAACAGTCTTCCCGGAGTTTTAAGACTCGAAGAAAATCTGACCAGTTTTAAAAAGTCACTCAAGACACATCTTTTTAAATTAGCGTTTTATAACTGACCCTTTTATCAGTTTAAATAGATCGTCAGTCTTTAATCTGTGCTAAAAATGTTTTATGAATATTTTAAAAACTGTTTAGCCTATTTTCTATATGTAAACCTCTTTTTATAGATTTATATGCCTATAATTACTCAATTTTATTTGTGTATGCTCATTGTGTAGTTTTAACTTATTATGTAAAGCGCTTTAGAGTAATTTTATTATATTTAGCGTTATATAAATGTTATAATAATAATAATAAATAATAAAAAATGTTATAATAATAAAATATGGTTAGTAAATAGAAATTATAAACAATTAAACACAAGAAACATGCACTACATGACTGTATAACAAATAAAGAACACTATTTATTTTATCGAAATGAATCATATATATACATATATATGCCTACATATTTCCGTCAGCGATATCAAACTCTATTTAAACTGAATAAACTCGAGAAAATGCCGAGCATCTCAACAAAACCTATTGCATTAATCTACAATTACGCAAAAGAAAATGCCGAATTACCGATAGAATGAATTGTATTTCAGTACTTTTTTGATACATCAGATTTTGCTTAATTTGCACAGGTAAACAGTTAATTGTTTGATTTACCGAAGTCTCTGATACGTAAAAATCACGAAATACAGACGATAGTTCCCAGGTTACAAAGCATAAATAATAAAAACGAAACGAAAATCAGAACAAGCCAACACCAACGTCATGTGTGAAAACTGTCAACGTATTGAAATATTTAGCCTCAACTTACTTCACAAAATCGGCATCAATATATTTTGCATGTTTCTAAAATTTCCCTTCATACGCGAACTGTTGCACAACAAGCAAATTCATCATAGTCAGATCGACCCTTTTTCGTATAATGTCATGGCTGCTTTAAACAAAGAACCTCGTTTTAGAAGTATGGAATACGAGTCTTGGTAAAATGGGTATGCAAACTGGGGCCGGGGCAAAATAAAAGCCGGGGCAGATCGGCAATCGTCAATTCCAAATACGCATTATTTTGCAGCAATATTTACAGCAAATACAAATATACTGGTCCATCAAATATCCTGAAATTTTAATGAGATTGGCAGATTAATAACTGCAAATCTTTTGTTTTGCCCAGGCCAAGTCTTGTCCACCCATTTTACCGGATGCCGAACCCGAAGGTATTAAACTGATTGAAACACACCTTTCCTTTATTATTATTTTCGTAATAACTCAGATTTGAAACAGAATTAGCACTTAATTTTTGCAATTTATATTTTCCTTCCCATAAGGATAATTTATGCTAAACTACGTTGAATTGTAGTTCTTGAGAAGAAGATTTTTAAAAATGCACCCCCTTTTTTCTACAGTTTCAAGGTTTTCTCCGCTTTGAATACAGATCGGACTTTCATTTCTGCAATTTATATTCGCCTTCCTATAAGGATGCTTTGTGCCAAATTTAATTGAAAATGGATAAGCGGTTTCAGAAAAGAAGTTCAAAATGTAAAAAGTTTACAGACGGACAGACAGACATATGGACAGACGGACGGACGTACAGACGGACGACAGACAAAATGTGATCAGAATAGCTCACTTGAGCTTTCAGCTCAGGTGAGCTAAAAACAGCCCCCACTGCAAGAAACGGATATACCACCTTTCCCTATGGCTAAAGTGGGACTTAACTTGTCTGGACCATACCGATTTCTACTTAGTCAAATAAGTACTGACATTCCCATTTTGTACTGATAAATTAAGACATTTACTGACAATGAAGCGACATTACTGATAAACTTAGAAAAGTACTGACGTTTTTACTGACGGTACTGAGAAACTGGGAAAAGTACTGACAAACTTAGACAGTACTGATAAACGAAGAGAAGAACCGCCACTTTTTACTGACGGTACTGAAAAACTTAGTGAAGTACTGACAAGCACTGATAAGTACTGGCCCTATTGTTTTTACTCCTACTGAATACAATTTTACCTTATCTTTTTTCTTTTATGTCATTTTTTCACCGTTAATTAAGCTACCTAGATACAGTGTAAGGTTTATAAAGACTGATATTAAGTTTGAAATATAAACTGGGTCTGTTTTATTTAATTTGTTTAATGTTAATCCAAAATTATGATTAGAAAAATTGTCATAATTAAAAAAATGTGTAATATGTGGCTTTATTTGTTACACATAAAAATGTGTTGTTAAAATAGGAAGGGGGTGGAACTGGAATTGGATGTTTGCAAATGACTTACTATGCCATTTTTTTTATTTTCATTTTGTAGTAAAACATCTTCATGTTTTAATTCAATATGTTTTGCCATATGCAGCTAATCACATGTTAAAAAATCATTTGTATATAAAATGTGATGCGGGATACAACGTACATGTAAGGCTAACCGGTAGTTAGACCTACCGCGTTAAAAAAAATCTACTATTACAAGGAGCATGGTGACATGCTAAAGTCGTGTTAACTTTATACCAACATTGGTACAGTTTGTCGGACAGGAGAGAGAGAGAGAGAGAGACAGAGAGAGAGAGAGAGAGAGAGAGAGAGAGAGAGAGAGAGAGAGAGAGAGAGAGAGAGAGAGTTTGCATTGATTTTGAATTAAAGAAAGTGAGCGCACTAGATTGTAAGTTTGCAGGAATCCTCGACACGAATCAATTGGGATTTAAATGTCTATAACCTCGAAAGGCTATGTACAGGTTTCAACAAAAATATATTATGTTGAGAGTCGAAGTACATGTCTATTCCGGTTATTAAAAAACTCACAAGCTTTCAAAAAATGGCAATGAGAGGTAAACCGATAACTAGTTGGAAATGTTAATGCAAACACATTTTAATGAAGTTATATTGTGTATATCCTAAAAAAGCTAGTAAAAAGAAACGAAAATAGTGTTCATTCAGCAGATCTAGAAATCAATAACAACAAATTAAAATATACCAGCATATTATAATTCAACATCATGTTATAATAACAAACATTTAAAACAAAAAAGTTTAATTTTTTTTTAAAAGACCACCAGTCGGATTTTAACCCAAAACACTGAATGTTTGTATTCAGTAATCCAGGACAAAACCACTGAGCCATGCGAGACTTGTCAATATGCTCTATAAAGTACTGTTTGAAACAACATTGTCATATCAATGGACTTTGTTTTTTATCCTTCAAAAAATCATTTGAAAAAGTACATAATTAGTCACCTCTGGGTCATCTCTCCATCTTTTTTTAAAAAGCGACATTTTTAATGTTGAAATATGTTATCTTTACACGTTTCAAAGAAAGTGAGCGCACAAGATTGTAAGTTTGCAGGAATCCTCGACACGAATCAATTGGGATTTAAATGTCTATAACCTCGAAAGGCTATGTACAGGTTTCAACAAAAATATATTATGTTGAGAGTCGAAGTACATGGCTATTCCGGTTATTAAAAAACCCACAAAGCTTTCAAAAAATGGCAATGAGAGGTAAACCGATAACTAGTTGGAAATGTTAATGAAAACATATTTTAATGAAGTTATATTGTGTATATCCTAAAAAACTAGTAATAAGAACAGAATTTTTTTTATAGTGTTCATACAGCAGATCTAGAAATCAATAAAAACAAATTAAAATATACCGGTATATTATAATTCAACATCATGTTATAATAACAAACATTTAAAACAAAAATGTTTAATTTTTTTTAAAAGACCACCAGTTGGATTTGAACCCCAAACACTGAATGTATACATGTATTCACTAAATCCAGGACAAAACCACTGAGCCACGGAGACTTGTCAATATATGCTCTATAAAGTACTGTTTGAAACAACACTGTCATATCAATGGACTTTGTTTTTTATCCTTCAAAAAATAATTTGAAAAAGTACATAATTAGTCATCTCTGGCATGGGTCATCTCTCCATCTTTTTTTAAAAAGCGACATTTTTAATGTTGAAATGTGTTACCTTTTCACGTTTCAAATTTGTGGAGAGAAGACCCAGAGACAACAAAATCATTTAAAAACAGCTGTAAATAAGTAGGATTTTGCATGAATTGCATCGTGTTGCTATTTTTGGACCCATATTATAATAAACTCATTCCACATCCAACAGAAACCAGATAACGGTTATAATTCGAAAAATATTCAAAATCAATTGATGAAATTTTCACTCTCCTTGTGCGCCCAGATTCCTGCCGAATCTACATCTTAAGCGCCCACATTCTTTGTGGAGAGAAGACCCAGAGACAACAAAACCATTTAAAAACAGTTGTAAATAAGTAGGATTTTATATGAATTGCATCGTGTTGCTATATTTAGACCCATATTATGATAAAACCTTTTGCATTTCAAATATTTTTCCACTCATTCCACATCCAACAGAAACCAAATAACGGTTATAATTCGAAAAATATTCAAAATTAATTGATGAAATTTTCACTTTCCTTGTGCGCCCAGATTCCTGCCGAATGTACATTTTAAGCGCCCACTTTCTTTACTAATAGTTTACCCGTAAATTTATTTCCTAATAAGTTAACCTGCAATCCTAATTTCATGACCAATTATTTATCAATCCGCGGCACTGGTTAGAACATACACGACATACATGTAAATGTAGTACTAGTGTTTTCTATACATGTAGGAGTTGAGAGAGAGAGAGAGAGAGAGAGAGAGAGAGAGAGTTTATATTGATTTTGTTTATTTAGATTAAGAGCGGTCAATTTAATCTTTTATCTATCAATGTTTTATTTCACACCAGATCAAATGATCAAATAACCTAAAAACACATGTTTAACAACTGGGTAATTGAAGTTAAATTTTTCAAAGAAGAGGATGTTGACATTTTTTCACTCGATCAGTGGTTATATAATAGCTACTGTACACAGCCCTTCTTGACAATTTGCAGTGCAGGGTAGCGAAATTTGGAACAATGAGGTGACAGACACAGGTGTACATGTATATATACACACACACACTTCCTAATATCTGAACGACCAGTAAGGGATTATATAATGGCTACTGTACACAACCATCCTTGACAATTTGCAGTGCACGGTAGCGAGATTGGGAACAAAGAGGTGACAGACACACGTGTACTTGTATATACACACACGTCCTAAGATCTGAATGCTCGGTACTGCTTAACAATAATGCAATATTTTGTTTTAACATCCCTAAATACTTGTTCCCGTTTGCTAAGTAAGAAAACAGATTTGACAATTTTGATTTATCAGTTCTAAGAATTTCAAACATGAAAAGGAAAAGTTTTAAATTCAGAACATCATTTGACATGGTGATATGAATTAAAACTTAATTTCTCTCTTATATTTTTCATTTTTCAAACAAGATTTAAATAAATGTATGATATTTTTTTCTAATCTTAAACCCGAAACATTGTTTTAAAATCATGCTTGTGTGTGTTTACGTTACCCGTCACCGGCATTATTAAACATACATTTAATCATTTATGAACTGTATCATTGCTTTATATGTACATGCGTGAAGACAATTCTAATCAATAATGCATATGAATTACTGAACTGGACAATGCACACTGTGATAAATTAAATGTGTCAAGAACCGGACTACCCCCCCCCCCCCCCTCCCCCTTTCGAAAAAATCAACTCTCTAAAACACACACACACACACACACACACACACACACACACACACACACACACACACACACTCTCTCTCTCTCTCTCTCATGATTTTTCAGGAAATAAAAAATGGCTATCATCGATTGGGATTTACATGATTTAGATACATGAATTAACTAATCTACTTCCTGCTAGATAGAATCAACAGACATTTCATGGAGACTATGTTATTATATGCATCACTTCTACAGGCAAAACAGTCAAAATATAGGTGATCATGTCGATCGGTGTGATTATCTGCAAGTGCTAATTATGTTGTGTTATTATGCGCTTTAACTCAGGCAGGTTCCAGGGGTCCTCCACTTTTTTTTATTTAACAAATTACAAAACACGGTCATTTGTCTAAATACATGTATTAGGATATATAAGCGGTTTATCGGTATACAAGTCTAACTAGATTTGTGTCAATGTTGAGTCAGATGTTTAGATAAAATCTAGTCTCCTCCAGCTTCAATTGATGGATAGGGTTCATTTCTAGATTTATATTATTTCACAATGACAAAATAGTTGATAAACACGTTCGGCCTCTGTCCCAAGCGCTTCAAGCTTACCGCGATAATAAGTATTCGGAAACACAGCGCATTAATTTACTATGTAAAATGCGCCGACCCCAAAATCATTTCAAAAGAGTAGACATGTTGTTTATGTTTCCCGGGGGGGGGGGGGGGGGGGTCTGAGCCATATTTTTAATTTATGCAAATTTAAGGAATTACATTTTTCCATGGAGAGTGCAAGGGGGGTAGGTGGGTCCAGATCCCATATAAATCCGTGCATGGGTAATACAGATAGATTGAATGCTAATAACTAGGTGTTGTTATGGGTGATTAAAATTATTTATCTTCAGCTCAAGAGTGTCAATTTTTTTTTACTGACTTTTCTTTTCTAAATAATTATCAAAACTGAAGCTAACAACATTAATATTATGAAATCCGCCAGTTTCTGGGTGTTTTTTTTTCAAAAAACAAGGCTCAATTTCTCCTTCACTTTAAAATTACATATAAATTTGACATTTTCATTCTAGGAAAATGCTATTTATAAGTTTAATAATCGTTTAATTCTTTATCATAATTAAAAGACACATTATTTAATACAATTTCACACCTTTTAAGCTCTAGCGGGAGTAAACACAATGGTGTCAGTACTTATCAGTACTTGTCAGTACTTCTCTAAGTTTTTCAGTACCGTCAGTAAAAAAGTGTCAGTACTTATTGAAGTTTATCAGTACTGTCTAAGTTTGTCAGTACTTTTCTAAGTTTCTCAGTACCGTCAGAAAAAACGTCAGTACTTTTCTAAGTTTATCAGTAATGTCAGTACATTGTCAGTAAATGTCTAAGTTTATCAGTAAAAAATGGGAATGTCAGTACTTTTATGACTTAGTAGTGCATCATCTTTATCAGAAAATAAATACATCGTGTCATTCATTAAAGTCTATTCTGGATGGCTAGAAGCTTTTTTTTATTCCCGACAAGTCAGCAGACATTATAGTACACCTGATACTAGAAGTAATATATCAAAGATATGGTTGTTCTCTACAAATCCCCACGGAAAATGGAACGGAAAATATTAACAAAAAAGTAGAAAAAGCGTTAAAGGATCTGAACATCAACAATATAACAACGTCCTAATACAGACCCTAAGAAAATGGCAAAGTGGAATCTGGGCTTCTTAATTGTTTTTAATTTTAAGAGATGCTCCGACTGGTACGTCACTTGAAGGTTCATCCCAATTAGGGGATATCAAGGATGCTTTCCTGCTCTTGGCACAAGGCAGAAAAAAATCTCCCTCCGGGACGAAAACAATTTTGTACAAGCTGTGCAATTATTAAGATATTATTCACTCTACTGGAAAGTCTTTGGGCAAGTACAATTTAAATTCAATTGCGCAGTAGTGTGATCTCATACGTCCAGGTATGGGACAGGAGAACAATATTTGCCATACTTGTAGGCTGTTTTTAACTTTCCTATAGCATGATTGTCACAAACTACATGCTTTCTGTCAACCTTTAACCTATACACATGTTTTTACTCATGCTATGTACTGATGCGGGAGGCTGTAATCTCGTATCTCTCGACGCTGTGCTGGTCAGTTTGATATTTTTGATACTGTATTTGGAAATATAATACTGCTTTCAAATTAAATCACTGAATTTACAATTATGATCAGCACAGGTGGTCGTGACTAAACGAAACTACCCGTTCAAGCTGAAAGGGTATATATACTCATGTCCATTGTAAGCAATTTAGACTGAATTAGAGATTGATTTATAATTGATTAGAGCTTATACCACTATATGACATGATGTATAAACTTGTGAAAACATTTACTGGAAGTTGAGTTAATCAATAACAAAGAAGACGGGGAGACTTTGTGGCAAACGTCTTACAAATTAAATATTTTTGATGAGTTAAAATACATGGATCAACCACTTCAATCATCTATATTCAGAAAAAAGAAATCAATGATGAGCATTTGTACCTGCTAATGTCGTGCAACTTTTTTTTTCTGACGAGATGATTCCATGGCTATTTTGTGCAGATACATAAAACACATACATCGTAGAAGGTTGGAGATGTTGTACAAATGTTGAATGAAAAACATTTTCTCCTCTGTCTGATATGTTATTAGATTGCTGACCACTTGAAGCAATGACAGTAAATAACTGTGGGTCTCCACCATTAAAAGATGATTTCCATTGCACTTTTGCACGTGTTTCTTCACATACAATTTCAATACTGACTGGCACGTTTGGTTTTCCTGTATGTATATTATTACATATAAGTTATAGCTTGTTATAAGACTTAGTTTGTTAAGTTATTTGTATAACAAACCCGTTATTTGTATACTAGTAATAATCATAAAACTGATCATACTCACTTTGAGGAATTACATTTATGATCACTTTAAAGTTTCCATACGAATTTCGTAATTTAAGATGATAAACTCCAAAATCACTTAGATTAACAACTGCTTGACTGATTTGAATAGTAAAATTATTCACTGCATTTCTGTTAATAATTTTCATCATCTGATCGGATACAGTTCCATTTTCATGTTCCAATTCAATCGAAGGCTCAGGATATGCAATCACAATGGTTGAAAAATCAATCCCAGTAGTATCAGTGACTCCTAGTGTAAAATTTGTTTTATATGACCGGGGTTTGCCTGAAATATTTTTTAATTGCATTTTTATTATAAATATTATCAAGCAAAGACATTAAATAAAATAAAAGTTACACTTTTAAAACATACCTTCTCACAAACTTTGCATTGAATAGGATAGGCAATTTAATTAAAATAAGACGTGCAAAACCGTTCCTCTACAATACGCTATACAATATCAAACAACATCCTTTTTTGATTGGATTGATAGAATAGGATGTTGGAAACAGGAGCTGAGGTAACATTACGAGGGTTGTTCGGAAATTATTAAAACAACACAAATCGCTCTTTCTAAGCGGCGAATTTGAATGAAAATTGCCATGAGCATTAAGGTTCCTCGACACACCAAAATTTTATTTGCTGAATCAATAGAGAATATTTTTTGAAATATGATTCCACAAAACAGAGATCAAAAGAAGTCACCTAAAATGATTTTCGACAGATCTGGGTATCTTTTCTACAATTTAATAAAAAATCCAAATACCAGCCGGCGACAAGAGTTTGACCTGGCCTGTGTATTTCTTAGTCAACGCTATTAAGCCACATTGTTTATAAGCAGCACTGATTTGTATTAATAAACTGATGAACAAATAATGTCCTCTTAACCAATCGCTAAGCGCCTATCTATTCTAAAGGGTTCACAACGTTAACCTTGGTATCAACTTCAGATGGACGGAATAACGCTGGATCTCTTCTTTCTATCATCATCTAAATTGATTACACAATTCAACAATGTTTACCTTATCTCACCTAACAAGCGACATAGCGTAGGGGTTATGCTCTTTTTTTCGAATCCAAGGGTTCTCGGTTCGATACCACCTTGCGGAGGAATAGTTTTTCTTTTTATTTGTTTGTTTCGGATATTGATTTTTCTTGAATTACTCAATAATTATCAACATTTTCGGAATTTTTTTTTTAATCATTATGAAAGATGGAAATGCTTCTAACTGTTCCGTGAACAATAAGTCTACTAGTTTTCCTTTTTTTCATTTCTTAACACTTTTTAAAATTTCATTTAACCATCTCTAGGGATTTCAATAGGTATAGAGCAGTCTATTCAGACTCCGAAAATGGAGTCAACAGGAACGAATTTCTGCAAACATTTCAGACACCGTTTTCGGAGTCTACATATACGCACTTGTTCAAAATATGGCAATTTGTCTGTCAAAAGATGGGGTTAACGAGATATTAATTTGCTTTGTAATGCATGTGTTGACAGGCTTCTAAGTTGTCAATTTACTTCAATTTTGAAGAAAAGGTTAGGTTTAAAAGTAATTCAGAAAACAAAAAATCGGCCACAGTATCGAAAAATGAACAAAAAGGTATCTTTCTAAGTTCCAACATAATAAGCAGTGTATCATATTAATGTGAAAAGTGTTAAATAATTCCCGCGCTTGCCCAGGGTATCATCTACTAATTATTTAAAACGAAAGAAATAAACAGTGAAGTATTTTTCATATTTAAGGGCTCCTACATTATTTTTGATATAAAGGATGTTTGCGTGCTTTAAATATGACTTCTACAATAGGACGATATAAAGGTTACATTGTTGGATATTATATCTATTCTGTGATAAAACAATACTCATTCATAAATAAAATGACGTCTCATAAGATTTCTTTTACTACAAAATTTGTTTTTCTAACATTTAAATGAATTCAGTGAAAACTCCCTTTAATAGAGTTTTACAAAAGATATTTAAATCTTTGAATACTGTAAACTGCATTACTTACAATTGACAATCAATCCCACCAAAGCTGTGTCATTTCCTACATTATTTTGGACCACAAGTGTGAAGTTCTTTGTATCTGTACAAGTAGCATTTTTGATGTCAAGTGTGGTTGTCATCACTGAGGGTTCGGATTTTAACAGACGTATCTTATCATACCAGGAGGCATTTGAGGAAGGATTACTGGAAATTTCTCGAGTTAATTTGACTGTATCGCTTTCATTGACAAATTGAAGAGGTTTGTGCTGTATGGTCGGCTGATCTAGAAAATAATCAACAAAAAACATTATGTAAGCAAAATTAAAATTTAATTCGAACTGTCTTCATGGGACTACCCCACCCCCTCCCAAGTTCAATAACTCTTTTAAACAAATACATGTACCTTCTTTTACTTGCACTTGCAGCTGTAATAGATGACTAACTCATTGTTTGTTCTAGCCTATTGAATAACGATTTTATTTGAGTTTAGTTCACATACCTGTAAGTTACAAACTGACCATAGTCAACAATATTGAAATTAAAATGTATGTCTCACAGATATCTCCCGAAAATTCCAAATTTAATGAAAATCACACAAAATTGTTATTTGGAAAACGAAACAAGTAAACGCAGTGAGTTATGGTATTCAATCCATTACTATCATATTTCATATCTAATAGAATGCATATTTGATCACTGAAATTTATTTTAAAGCAAATTTTAAGGGTGTATTAAGGGTGTCAAAGTAGCACAGTGTACAATGCGCTCGCTTATCACCGCAGCAACCTCCGATATTGGTTGTATGTGAAAGGTGAAAGGGTGTTCCCACTGGAACACTTGGGTTTTCTCAAGGCACTCCGGCTTCCTCCCACATCAATGACCCCCTCGCTCTAACATCCGAGCCAACAAACGAAATATAAGTTGTAGTACTTGTTTAATAATTGTTTTAAGATCCTCATAATAAACATTTGTCAGAACTATGGGAAGTGTTTAAAAGACGTCGTTTTTATTTCCTGTGTTTGAAAAACTATCAACATTGATGTAAATGTTATATAGATACAGAGGCTGGTTTGAGAATGCTTTATTCTCGTGAATTTATTCGTTCAACATTAGGTTATTTTCTTGTACAAGTAGTTAACGTTTAGCGAGACATTTCTAATGATCAACCAAAATTTCAGCTTCAATCGTAGAATCATAAGCAAGATACCGAGCTCACAATTCTGCTCGGTTTGAGTCATATTTTGTTCATATGAGTTTATTACATCCAACTTAAGATTTTAAAACTTGGTATTTCCTATTAAGCATTTAAAATATAAACAAACTAAAACACGACCTCAGCTCTGTTTACAAACATAGCATTTCGAGCAAAGCTCTGCATCATCCTTACATGTATAACTCGAAGCTTAACTCTCAGATACGGTAAGTAAATAGAAAATTATAAACAATTAAAACAAAGGAAAAATGCACTTAAACAAAGAAAGACCACAGTTAGTTATTCAAAATGAATCATATATATACCTATATATTTCTCTCAGCGAAATTAATCTCCGTTTAGACTGAAAATGCTGAATATCTTAACAAAAAACGTTGCATTAATGAACCATTACGTAGAGATGGTACAAAGTATTTTATAGTGTGTTGCAGGTGCATCAGATTGTTCTCACTTTGCGCAGGTAAACATCAGCTGTCTGATTTACCAAAGTCTACATGTATGTTTGATTTGATACGTAAAATACGTAAAAATACAGGTGAAAATTCCACTCAAGCAGAATTAAAGAAAATGAAACGACAAATTAAAAACAAGCTAAAATCACCGTCACAACTGAAATGTCAACCCATTGAAATATTTAACCTTAATTTACTTCACAAAATCGGCAAAAATATATTTTGAATGTTTTAAATATTCCCTTCGCACGTAAACTATTGCACAGCAAGCAAACTCCTCTGGTATATGATATACCGAACCCAAAGTTATTAACCGATTGACTTCTCTCTTTATTATTTTCGTAAATTACTCAAATTTTAAAAAGGAATAAACCCATTATATTGATAATTTATATTATCCTTTCCATAATGATTATTTATGCTAAATCACTTTATATTTGACTCAGTAGTTCTTGAGAATTTTTCTTCTTTAAATACACCACCCCCACCCCCTTATTAACAGTTTCATGGTTTTCTCCGTTTTGAATAAAGATCGGTCTTTCATTTCTGCAATTTAATTTCAGTATATAACAAGAAATCATATTGACGCAAGCGTCAAATGGGCCGCAAAAAATATAATTGTTGTATGAATCATTGGTTGTTTATATAAAAACACACCACAAAGAAGAAAATAAGAGTTGGTTGTACTAATTTTTATGGTAAATTTTAATATACTTTCAGCAACTTGTTTTGAAGTTGAACATTTTACTATTATCATAAAGAATCGATTTCGTTATTGTAAGCATTTCTAACGGAAATTGTATGATCATTGCAATAGTATGAAGTAATGGAGAGCACATTGCTTTGTACATTACTCTAATAAAAGTTCAACTAATCATTTTTCATTCGGAGATTATGTACTTCTAACTATTTTGGGTTTTTTGTTGTTGCATTGTACTGAATGAAAACTGAATGCATTAGTTTAATATATGATTTCAAGGGACCTCATAATAAAATAAAAATTGATTAGTTCAAATTTTCCAGTCAATTCAAATTTTCATTTCTGTCATATTCTTGCGTAAATAATTGATATAATGTCATTTCATGATATTTTCTACCACATTTTACATGGAAATATAATAATACACATGCAAAATCATTTTATTTGACACGGCAGATAGAAATTCAGATTTCCACCAGATTTTCTACCACATTTTACATGGAAATATTATAATACACACGCAAAGTCATTTATTTTGACACGGCAGATAGAAATTCAAATATATCATTTAAATATAATTTAATGACATTCAGGTCTTTAGTATTTCAGGTCTTTAGTTTGTCCCGCATACCGATCCTGGTGCATTGTTTTGAAAAGAACGAAGAACTCCGAAATATTCCGAATAGATTATAGTCTCGATAAAAACGCGCCAAATACGACAATCTACTAAGTATGACCTACTTTCCATTTACGAGTAAAACAAAAAATATGTGATATTTTCTAAAAGGCATAAAAATATTTCTACATGCAAATTAACTTTAATTCATAAAAATAAGCATAGTATTAATTCTATTAAAAAAAAGTACTATCCCGCAGAAACGCAGTAACAATATTTAGATGTGTATCAAATAACGGACCGCCTTCCGGCGGCCCGTAATAATGATTAAATATGTAAATCTTTATGATATATATATATATATATATATATATATATATATATATATATATATATATATATATATATATATAAAATAATGATATAATGATATAATATAATTTAAATAATGGCTGTGCGTTGAAGGACAGAAGGTCTGCGCACTACATCATAGAAACTCGGACGAGAGGAATAAAAATTTAATGATTGATAAGTTTTGGTTAAAGAATAAGTAATATAACTATGAATAAAATATATGTATTTCTGAAAACATATGTAATTGCTGTTATACCCTTCTAAACAAGAGACCCATGGGCCACATCGCTCACCTTAGCATGATGAAATCAGCTTAATAAAATCATAATACAAAATATCTGGACAATGTGGCATAATACATGTTGATCATATGTAAAAAAAAAAAAGCTATCCCCCCCCTACGGATATTCTTATGTTTATAATCAAGTCCCTTTTCTAACAGGATGATCACATGTTAAGCATTGCAATTCTCAAAAAGATCCTAAACAATTGTTTATATATGGGATATTAACCTACATCAAACTCTAAATCTATTGTGAGGCCCAATAATCGTCCAGGGGCCAAAGTCTTAACAATCTTAAAGAAGCAGCAATAAAAATGTTTGCATATAAGCAAAAAAAAAACCACATACATGTATAATAATTTCAGTTTTTTGTGAATAATTAAAATGTTTTACAAATTTAAATCTACAATAACTGAAGTTGCTTTAACTGAAGGTACAGTTTTTCTAAACAAATTTTTTTTTTTTAGAGAAAGATTTTAAAAATGTTCTCTATACATTCCTACCTTTGAATCTTTACTAACTGAGAATGCTTCCACACAAGTGTCAGCTTTCCCTACTGATTGGTGTCTGAGAGGAAGATTCTTAAAGATTTACTCTACATGTTTATATTCCTATGCAAAATATTCGACCCCCACCTTCCCATTCTGGCCCCACCATACCCTCGAGTGTCATGATTTTTAATAATTTGACTCTATAATACCCGAGGATGCTTCCATGTTTCTAGAGAAGCTTTTTTAAAAGATTTACTCTAGATACTCCTATGTTAAAATTTGACCCTCCATTGTGGCCCCAACCTACCCCCGGAAGTCATGATGTTAACAACTTTAAATCAACACTACCTGGTGATGCTTCCACTTAAGTTACAACTTACCTGGCTGATTGGTTTTGGAGAAGAATATTTTAAAAGATTTACTCAATATATTCCTTTGTAAAAATTCGACCACCATTGTGGCCCCACCCACCCTTTGGTGTAATGATTTTCATAACTTTGAATTCAAACAACCTGGTAATGCATCCACAAAAGTTTGTTTTCCTGGCTAATTGGTTTCTGTGAAGATTTTAAAGTTTTACTCCATATATTCCTATGTAAAAATTTGACCCCCCCCCCCCATTGTGGCCCAACCCTACCCCCGGGGGCATGATTTTCACAACTTTGACTCTACACAGCCTGAGAATGCTTTCTCATAAGTTTCAGCTTTCCTGTGTAATTTGTTTTTGAGGAGAAGATTTTTAAGAATTTACTTTATATATTCCTACGTAAAAATTCGACCCCCTTTTTGACCCTACCCTAACTAGGGGATCCTGATTTTCTCAACGTTGAATCTACACAACTTGAGGATGCTTCCACATAAGCTTCAGCTTTCCTGGCCAAATGGTTCCTGAGAAGATTTTTGAAAATTTCATGGAAATTTTTCAATAATTCCTAAATAGTTCTCCTTGTAAAAGGGCCTGGTCCTTAATTTTCACATCTTTGAATTCCCTTTTCTTAAGGGTACTTTGTGCAGTAGTTCTGGAGATGTTAAAAATATGAAAAAGTTTACAGACAGACAGACAGACAAAATATGATCAGAAAAGCTCACTTGAGCTTTCAGCTTAATCATCATGAGTATGTAGAAACTGCTAAATCATACAGCCATGAGCTTCGCTTCGGGAGCAAGCTATTTTTCCTCCGAGGCACTTATATACGTTTAAAACTGTGTTTTATGTTTTATTTTACATGTACTTCACAAGAACCTGTGGCTCTCGTTTATGTTTTATTATTTTGACTTTATTTCTTGTTAATCGCTAAGGCTGTCGACTCCTGTGATATATTGATCCATATGTCTCTGAGAAAGAAAATTATTTGAATTTGATGTGAATTAATATTGAAAGAATTTACGATAATACTCAAAATAATATAAGCTTCAAACATTATTTTACAAGACATATTGTTAAGACTACAATGTGTGTTAATTATGATCTTTGTTAATTTTAAAAAAAATTATAAAACTATATGTAGTATTTATTTTAACTGACTCAAAGTGTTAATAACGTGTTATTCATTTATAACATGTAGTTTCCAAATATAAAACCCGATAGGATTAATATAGAGAGAAAAAAAGTTTTAAAAATTTACAAATAATAACGACAAAACATTAAAAACGTTGAAAAAAAACCCAATAACAAACATGTCAATGACACAGCAAAATACAACGATTCTGATTTAAGTTCACATATTAAAGTTAATAAAATAAATAGCTCAATGTTCACTGCTTAATGAAGAATTCTCGTTCTCTGCATTCCAACAGCTCAGAAATCTTTCAGTTCAGTGCGCTATTTTCACTCTCTAGCATGTGGAAAGACAAACTGTGTGTTTACATAGTGATTTCAAGTGCTTGTAATGTTCCATCAACGAGCGAAAAAACGGCTTCACTAATGAGCAAGAGGACATCTCTACCAATGAGGAAGGATCAGTCACTGGGTGAGAAATCTCCACAATCGAGTGAGCAGCATTCACCATCGAGGGTAATCCAGCATCTAATGTCGAATGAGGAATGCAATTGGTGGTAGAAGTGTAAAAATGGGGTCCAGGGTCAATGCTATTTGTGGCTGTACAGCGTAACCATCTGTCGTCATTGCGAAAGATGTAACATTCCAGGGTCAATGAAATTTGTTGCAATAACCATCTGGCAGGTTTCCTTGCCTCCACGATGGTATCATATGTCTCCTTATGGGTATAATAATTTTATATGGAAATTAACTCTTCATATATGACATCCTCTGACCTGTGGACCAGTGCATGACAGTTTGATGAGGGCATACCCACTTTTGAACATGTCCCTCTTCTCAGTGAGTTAGAATTTCAACTTCGATAGGAAAATTCCTCGGAAATTGAAGTACGCACAAAGGCACTCCGTGCTGGCAACATAGCTCAACTCCTGAACAAGGTTAAGACCATCTGCATAACTGAAATCTTCCTCAGTCATGAGGTTCAAAATATCACCTAGAAGATCCATAAAACTTGACATATTTTCTGAAAAATAATAAAAATACACTTTATTTCATATACTTGACAAACTTATACATGGGATTCATAAACGCATTAAATAGACCTTTCTCTGGGACTAGTCTTAAGTTCAAATGAGTACACATCCTCACAATAAATAAATCAGAACTGGTATGATCTATCACTCAACATATATCACTTTATCATGATTATGTTATGTATAAATATTTTCTCTCTGATCAGTTGTGGTAAACAAGTTACAATGCACAAGGCACAATATAACATTCATCTGTTCATAGCCTTACTTCGTCGATTAGACAGGTCAACCCCCTTAAAACATTTTTAATCACGCTTTTTAATGCATTTAGATTTCTATCAAAATGCTGGCGCACTATTACCAGAACGTTTTTTCGTAAGAACATGAACAAATCTGATAATTTTTCAACCCAGGAATGACTAAGACTCACACCAAAAAAGGTCCATGGTATCTCCTAATGGCCAAAATCCATTTACTTCTTCTCTCAGGATCGGTCGACAGTGTGTTGAATGACAGCATTGAGTGTATCCCTTTCAAAAGGCTACGCAGCATGCAGCAGTACTTGTTTCCCTTCCCTTAACCGTCGCCATTTTTGTTTAAGCTCTCAATCGACGTTAGCCTTGTTTTAGATTTCGACGCGCGGATTAGAAATATTCTTTGAGAAAGGAGTATTGTGTTTTTCTCAAATATTTAGAAGTTAAACGTTCTGTTGCAGTGGTGTTCTTCGGGTTTTTGAGCACTATAATTATTGTTAAGATTGTTTTCAGTGTAAAAAGTATATCTATCTTTCAAACAAGAGGCCCATGAGCCACATTGCTCACCTGAACGACACTGGCTTTATATGGGTGTTCAAAGGATATTGTGCCATATGGCCCCTCGGTAGATTACCCAAAAATAAATATCCGAATTTTACACTTATTTTTGCACATACTTAAAACTGACATGAATTCATAAATACGCATTCTCCGACTACCGCCATATTAGTTGTCGATTTCTATTGTTCTGCTCATCGCTTCACAACCCCTTTATAAGGCCGAGAGCACTATTCATACACCCGAACACGTTACCTTAGACGAAAAGACGTGTAGAAACGCGATTTGAACAGAAATAATATAACAACCACTGCACTGACAAGGAATATCAAATAAACGACGACACAAAGACAGACTGAGTCCATGCACAGATACTTCACAAATTCCTCGGTAATTGTAGACCGTTTTCCTGTGTATGTTATAACATCGCACATGCACAAACCACACACTGTGGCAGATCGAGCAATGTCAATGATCCCATGGATTTTAGAAACGCGGCGTTTTGTAGGAACGGATGGAAGCGATGTAACGTTGTTACTTTCTTGGATTTACTATCATTTAGCTACTGTGTTGGAAGTAGTGCCGCCAGGGTTTTCAAAAAGATGCAGACGTTATGCACTCTGTATGAACGACTCACGTGTTCGATGTGCATGCGAAGTAAGGCAGCACTGTCTGACAGGTGCAAAATAATATAGATACCCTGGAAATTCTTTCAAAGAATAAATATATTTTGTATTTTATTGATTGTTGTTTTCTTTCTTGTTTATTACAAACATTTTACTACAATGTGAAGTTCATGCATTTAGAAGTGCGTGCAACCTTTAGAATGCCTCGATCTGAAAGCAACCGACCGTAACTTTCACAATCGGCATATATATATATATATATATATATATATATATATATATATATATATATATATATATATATATATATATACCCAAGTGACAGTAAAGGAGTGATCAAAACTAATATGGCGACCAAATGTATTATGAATTCATGTCAGCTTTAATCTTTGACATATTTACCTTTTAATGAATACCATTTTTACCAAAAAATAAGAATATATGCAATACAAATTATATAACTAAAATTTTCAGCACGGGTTTACGGTTAACTTCTACTTTCCTTTATTGTAGCCCCCCCCCCCCCTTCCCCACCACTCGTTAGACACTTTATAAAGCGATCAAAATACATTAGGGCTTGAAAGTACATTTTCTCCCTCAACTTCTCATCACTAGTTATTATATTTCATTAAAAATCAAAGGCCGGAACGACCACAAAGGCTTCAAGCTGACCTAAACTTATATATATATATATATATATATATATATATATATATATATATATATATATATATATATATATATATATACATACAGTGTATATATATATATGTGTGTGTATATATATATATATATATATATATATATATATATATATATATATATATATATATATATATATATATATATATATATATATATATATACATACAGTGTATATATATATATATATATATATATATATATATATATATATATATATATATATATATATATATATATATATATATATATATATATATATATAATTTGAATTTCTCCAGTAAAAGACCTCGTTTTTATTTACTTGTGTTCGAAAACTATCAAAAAATTGTGTAGATTTTTAGCATTTTAACGTTTAAAAGGGGGCACCAGTAAGTAGTTACATCATATCATTCTTCTAGCAAGACATTTCCAATGATCAACCAAAATTGCGGCGTCAATTGTAGAATTATAAGCAAGATGCATAGTTTGGTTTGAGTCATGATTTTGTTCACATGAGTTCATTTATTCAACTTAAGATTTTTAAACTTGGAATTTTCTATTTAGCATAGCTGTATTTAAAATATAAGCAAACTAAAGCATGACCTCAGCTCTGTACATGTGTACAAAGATAACATTGTGCGCAAAGCTCTGTCTTAAAGCTTGACTCTCAGATACGGTTAGTAAATAGAAAATTGTCAACAATTAAAACTATAGAAAAATGCACTAAACAAAGAAAGAACACAATTATTTTTGATCATACATATACTTTTATATTTCTAGCAGCGAAAGTAATCTCTGTTTAGACTGAAAATTCTGAGCATCTCAACAGAACATGTTGCATTAATCAACCATTATGTGTAGATTTTACCGAATTACATGACCCAATAGAATGGATAGTATTTTATAATATGTTGTTAGCGCATCACATTTAGGTATATGTAAACAATCAGCCCTCTGATTAACCGAAGTCTACATTTGAATCAATACGTAAAATTTCCGAAGTACAGGCGAAAGTTCCCCTCAAGTTAAAAAGAAACAAAATAACAATCAAAACAAGCTAAAACAACCGTCACAAGTGAATTTGTCAACGCATTGAAATATTCACTCTCAATTTACTTCACAAAAACGGCACAAATACATATTGAATGTTTCAAATTTTCCATTCGCACATAAACTGTTGCACAACAAGGAAATTAATCTTTTTCAAGAACTGCGAACGCTAACGCCCGTTTCCCGCCTACATTTTACATCCAAATATTTCGGAATTTCTGTCAGTTGAATTTGACTCAGTGGATCTTGAGATGAGGATTTTTAAAAATGCACCATTTTTTCTATAATTTAGATGTTTTCTCCACTTTGAATAAAGGTCGGTCTTTCAATTTTGCAATTATATATTTATCTTACCATAAGGATGTTTTGCGCCAAATTTGGTTAAAAATTGCAAAGTGGTTTAAGAGAAGAAGTTTAAAATGTGAAATTTTACAGACGAATGGACACAGAGACGGACGACGGACAAATGTGTTCAGAAAAGCTTTCAGCTCAGGTGAGCTAATAACCCAAACTTCATTACTTAAACGTAAAAACTTACTTAACAACAAGAGGCCCATGGGCCATATCATTCACCTGATCAATGATATCCATAATAAAATCAGCTTTATGGAGTCATATACAAAATATCTGAACAATGTCGTCTAATTGATCCTGTACATAAAATATTCTCCTGCATGTTTTTAATGTTTATCACTGACACCCTTTGTAAGAGGATGATTTTACAGTCATATTACAAATTGAGCACTACAGTTCTCGATAAAAAGATCAGACTTAAGCAACTGTTAAACAACCAATTTTGAACCTCCATTGTGGCCCCATCCTACCCCTGGGGATCATCATTTGAACAAACCTAAATCTACACTTCATGAGGATGTTTCCACATAAGTTAGAGCTTTTCTGGCTGATCAGTTTCCGAGAGGAAGATTTATTCTATATACTAGTATTCCTATGTAAAAATTCAATCCCCCGTTGTGACCCCACCCTATCCATGGGGATCATGATTTGAACAAACTTGAATTTACACTACCTGAGGATGCCTCTACACACAAGTTTCAGCTTTTCTGGCCAAATGGTTTTTTAAGAAGCAGATTTTGGAAAATACCAACAAATTTTCAATGATTTTTTAATTATGTCCCTTTGAAAAAGAGCATGGCCCTTCATTTTAACAAACTTGAATGCCCTCACCTAAGAATGCTTTGTGCCACCTTTGGTTGAAATCAGCCTAGTGGTTCTGGAGAAGAAGTCGAAAATTTATAAAGTTTACGAACAGACAGACAGACGGACGCCGGACAAAAAGTGATCAGAAAAGCCCACTTGAGCTTTTAGCTCTATTGAGCTAATAATACAGAAACCTGATTACTGTACATATTTATTCCATGCCAAATTTAAAAAAAATTGAATGAACTTGTTGAGATAAAATAAAATTTGATGGGCAAAAAATGTAGCGGAAATTTCACTAGTCTTGGAAATTCCCTACCGATCACAAACTACAAATACAATTACATTAACTTGATTTGTAAGGAAAAGTGTTTAAATTCAATTCAGGATATCTGATTAAGACAACCAATCGCTAATTAAAAATGACACCTTGTTCATTACTCCAATTTATTTTGATATCAATTTTATGAGGGAAGAATGGTTATTTAATTCTTACCGCATTTCTGACATCTTGTTTTCATTTTTTAAGTTAAAACAGAAGAAATGTCATGATAAAAACAGAATAATATGCAACGTCAAAAAGATGAGTTTATAACCAAGCTAGAATTTTAGATTTAATATCATTTGATTTCTCGTGTTTTCTATTGTAAGAATTACTCAAAACATGATTTTGAGATTTTTATGTCATAAGACCCATTATCTCATACACTGGCTCATATATGATTTCCAAAATGTGTCTCATTTAACTTACACAACACATCAACAACCATGGACTGACTGTCTGTTCCCTTCTCTCCAGTATTGTAGTTGTTTTCCGCTGTACATCTGTATGTACCAGAACTGTTTCTCTGTATGTTATATAACTGTAGAGTGGTTTCATTCTGTCTGAATACTGAGTTGTCTACCTTTGTCCAGTAGAATGTGGTAGAATCAGGATTCCCTTTGGTTGCTGTACAGGTGACTGATAAGTTTCTTCCTTCTTTTATGTCTTGTCTGGACAAAGCTGATACAGTTGGTGGGACTTGTAAAAGATTTGAATAAAAATTCATATAGATAGTGGGTTGTCAACATACACAATTCATCTTATCAACTTACAAGCAATAGATTTTACATCAAAGTCTATTATAAGAAGCACATTTATATTTTCATATAAATCCATTGATAATATCAAATAGTCATGTGAGAAATACTTCAATGATTGTTTAGAAAAGCTTGTCTAAAGATATCCTTAATTCAAATATTGCATAGTTTCTTGATATTAATAAATACCTCAGGGTTTAAACTATGTTGATTCAAAAGTTTAAAAAAAAATTCCAAGATTTCCCATTTGGAACAGCCTTTTTATCTTATTAGTTTTCAATACACGGCTAATATATTTTATGTCTGGGGATTTCGTATTGCAACAAACTCGAATGATAACGTTGAAATATTGTGTTAGATATTCTGAGTGGCTTCCGACTAGAGAAAAGATGTCAACATTGTCCATATTAAATATATTAAATATATGCAAGAAATCTGTTTTCATTTATGTGAAAGTTTCCAAGTAAGAAATGATAATTTGTGAATAAATTTGTGAATAAAGTTATTTTGGATATTTTCCCTTTCATCTATTTCAATTGCACTTCTTTTCACAGTTATGTGTATTCTAATTTAAGTCGTGCAAACGTGCTACATAAATATCTTAAGAAACAATATAAAAAATTGTCAATAATAAACAACTTAATCACAATGTGTTAACAAATTTCCTATTTCTACTTACACAACACATTAACAGACATGGACTGACTGTCTGATCCCTTCTCTTCATTACTGTAGCTGTTTTCCGCTGTACATCTGTATGTACCAGAACTGCTTCTCTTTATTTTATGTAACTGTAGAGTGGCTCCATTCTGTCTGAGTCCTGAGTTATCTACCTTGGTCCAGAAGTATGTGATAGAGCTAGGATTACCTGGTGTGGCATTACAGGTAACGGATAAGTTTCCTTCTTCTATAATGTCTCGATCAGACAGCGCATTCACTAAAGGAGGGTCTGTAATCATAATGAATTGTAAGATTAAAAGTTACAATGTTAACTTTTGTTGATACATGATATTTAGGTAGGTGATTCTAAATGACATAACACCATGAAATAATTCCATACATATCAATTGATTCTATAATTTTTAATTGATTATATTTCATACATCATCATTATATTTTAATCAATTACAGTTTCTGTCTTTTAAATATTTTTAAAATGTTTTTTTCGACAAATTTAAGGTAAAGATTTAGCTCCAAATGTTATTCAAGCAATATTTGTTTTCGAAATTTTGAACAAGAGGCCCATGGGCCAAACAGCTTACCTAAGCAAAATAAGCCTTAGCAAAATCAGCCCGATGAGGTCATATACAAAATACCTAGACAATGAAGAAGAATAGATTCTGTATAAACAGATTTTTCTTTAATTTTTTTTTCCAGGTATCTTTTATTAAAAATTTAGTCCCTTTTGAAACAGGATGCTTTTATAGTCATATCATATTGAGCATTGTAGTCTAGTCCGATTTAGTCCAAAAAAACTTCTAACGGCAAATAATTATTATTTGGTCCAGCATGGTTTATAAACATAATTGAAGCGTGCTGATTCAAAAAAAAATTATGCTGGCCTCCATGAAAATGGCGTTAAGTAGCTCAAAATCAAAATTGCGGACAACCAAATTTTATTTTTTTTTCTTAAAATCTTTTCATTATTGACAAACAATAATGAAATGATCCAGCCTAGTATTTTATCATATCTAAAGTGTGCTAAGTTTGACAAAATTTGCTGGTCTTCCCCAAAAAGCGTCAATTAGGTCAACATGGCGATTCAAAATGGCAGATAGCCAGATTTTATGATTTTTTTCCTAAAAAATTTTAACTAGGGTGCTGGGTCCAACAAAATATGTTGATCGCGATAAATAGTTAAAAATGGTGGACAGCCAGACTTCATCATTTTCGTCTCACAGTCTCTTTAATGGAAAAATAAATAACAATACAAAATCACAAATTGGTCTAGCAAACATATTTATCATAATTAGGTTGTGCCAAGTTTGATGAAATGTGTTGGTCTTTATGAAAATGAAATCAATTTTGTCAAAATGGCAGTTCAAATTGGTGTATACTAGTAGCCACATTTCATTAATCTCTATATAGACTACTAAAGGCCTCTTAAATTGGGAAAATGTTTGAATATCATAATTTCAATACTAATGATGTAACTGACAATCAAATTTGAACACTTGTATAAATAGTAAAAACAAGTCAACCAGCTTTTTATGTGGAAATTTTTTTTCTGTTTTCCCGTATTAAGCAACAGTATATAATTATGGTATTTATACAATCTTTTTTTTAAATGATAAGATTGTGATTGAAATTTGCAAATGTCTTTACCCGGGAAGTAGGCAGGTTTACATTCACACATAAAGGTTCTGCAACCTGTGGGGCAGTTGCAAGCTATTTAATCTAAGAAAGCTTTAGGTATAACATCTTAAGGCCATTAGTTCCAGCAAAAAACAACCATCACTTTTTTTATCCCATCTCGGCTGGGCATGGTAATATGGGCATGCTTAAATATGTCTGTCTCCCTATCATTACCTTGGTGTGTGTTTGTTTCATAAGCAACGTAAGGCAAATCCTAAGTTTGGACATATTCCAGGCTTTGATTAAACCGTGTCAGTGGGCAATGTGTCTTGGTTATCCATCTAGCTAAAGAACTTCTCGAACTCTTTGATTTTCTGGTCAGTTAAATCCCCTTTTCATAATTGTTTTTGTTCACTTATTATGTCGATTTTTTCGATATGCTGTAGAAATAGGAAATTGTGTCACACTATATCTGAGTGAATGAAATGAACCAAGTGCTAATTCAAAGTTCTATAAAAGGGGGACATTTTCTCTTCAACAACATTGACAGGGATGTTAATCAGCTTTAAAGAGGTTCATACATCCATCAGCAAAGTTCAATGTGAGGATATGTTGCAAATTAACACTGGCATGGTCTAGCATAAAAATGCCCCAACTTTTCCTCTGAGTATGGACACGCATTGCTATACTTTCCTCAACACATTTGGGCAAACACATGTTAAGAATTTTGCAAGACGTTCTTTTATCTGTAACGGAGACATAGACAGCTTGGTTCCTTATACAATAAATAAGCTGTCCCTAGTAATGTTAAACAGATTAAAATTCTTTGGGTTGCCCAAACATATTGCGCATTCTTATAACTATAAATAAAGCTGGACGATGTGTTGATCTCGGCTCATTTTGAATCACGAGCTTTTTGATGAAATATTAGTCATTATTTGCTGGAAAGGTATTAAAGGAAGAGACATGCATATACTAGAATAGTTCTTCATGTCGTACACTGTTCCTAAGTACCTGATTGTATCTCTGTTATCGTATAAGCTTATGACATCGATGACTTTAAAGCCTAAAACACAGTTATGTAGTGCAGAAATATTTCTCCTCTCTCAAACTTTGCTTTGTAAGCATTTGATGTATTTCACGAACTTGCAGGTCGAAGAAATCGGTACATAAAGCAAAATTTAAAAAAACCCCAGAAAGGTTTAGGAACAAGACGGATATTGAAAAGCACGAACACAGAATGTTTAACTAAGATACCGGTATACGCCTTAATTAATTAAGGTTCCTCGACACACCAACATTTTATTTTATGGATCGATAGAGAATCTTTTTTGAAACATGATTTCACAAAACAGAGATCAATATCGGCTTTCAGTTATTTTATACGAATTTTTTTGTATTTTTTCAGTGAAATAGGAAAAACTGTTTTGCAGACAAACAGAATATATTAGAGCTTAAAACTTGTTGTCAATTAATGTGTTATATAATTATAAATAAATTCATGCCAAAGATCGTTTGGTCAAGTGTTTAATTTTTTAATTAAAAAAATATTTCTGAAAATCAAAATTGTAATTCTTTAATATCTTTTTAATCTATGGATAAAATTTTAATAATAACATATAGTCACATAATCTATTTACTAAACAATGATATTTTACAAAGAAATTGAAATGAAAATGCGAAATTTTGGAAAAACTGCTATTTATCAAATTTGAACCGATCCCGATTTAAAAAAAAGTGATCCCGATCAGAATTATTTTAAAATTGAAATTTTACAAATAAACTGCAGTTTTTTTTAAGTAATTGATATAAATTATAAAGTTAGTAAATGACGAAACCATTTTACAGGTAAAAAACCTGAAATTTTTGCAAAATTCTGATTCATTCTAACTTTATGTGATTTCGTTCGGGATCAGTTTAATTACAATCGGGATCGGTTCGATTTTAAAATTTTCCATTTATACTTTAATTTCACTCTTTGGTTTCAATTTCTTGTTGAAATATGATTGGACAGCAATTCTTAAATGCGAGTAACAGTTTATCTGCAGTTTTTATCCATAGATTTAAAAAATATCTACAATCCTTTTTTTTCATTTTCATAAATATTTTTTTTACAAAAATATTTCAAAGTTTATCTGGCCGTTTTTGATATGTATTTATAGATAATTGTATTGTGCATTAATTGATAACAAATTTTTAGCTCTAATATATCTTGTTCGCAGCTAAAACGATGTTTCCGGTTTCTATAAAAAAAATACAAAAAAAAATCATATAAAATAATCAGAGGCCGATATAGGTGTCATTTTTGAATAATCATTTCCCAAAGAGAATTCTTCATCGATCCATCAAATAATGCATTGGTGTGTCGAGCCACCTTAATAAGACAAAACGGGAAAAAATTAACAATTTTTGGTAAACTATGGAACTGTTCTTTTTCTTCGTTAAAGTGTTCCAATCTGATTTCTCATGTGCATATTTGTATAATTTAATACTTACACGTTTCATCCCTGTAAACGGCTTTGAGGTGGAATATCCCTCTGATAAGAGAGATAACTTCTGTAGAAAATAATCTCACTTTGTTTCTGTTAACTCACAATTATTAAGGCATGTAGCAATAAGGGAAACAGTGCTGGGTCCCAAATTCATATTGGAAGGCGACATTTATTTAATACTCAATTATAAAAACAGAAAATTTGAACGAAACGAACTGAACCCAAATTTTTGGCAGGGAAAAAAAGGTAAAGGAAACTTTTACCACAAAAAAAATTGCAAGAATTGAATCATATTTATCAAAATTTTAATGAGGCAATATCTACATGTGTTCCCCTTCCCCTTCTCCCAATGGATTAATTAAAAAACGAGAGGCCGATGGGCCACATCGCTCACCTGAGGAACAATAGGTATAATAAAATCAGCTTAATGGGGTCATAATTCATACAAACTATCTGGACAATGTACAACAATACATGTAGATCCTGTATAAATAAAATCCATTTTTCCCCTGGATATTCTTATGTTTATAATCATTAGTCCCTTTTCTAACAGGATGACTTTATAGTCATATCATATGTTGAGTATTGCAGTTCTCAAAAAGATCCTTAACAATAGTTCATATATGGGATAGAAACCTACATCAAACTCTGAACCTTCTTGTAAAGCCAAAGAATTGTCCTGGGGCCAAAGTCTTAACAATTATAAAGAATCATCTGGCTGATTAGTTTCTGAGAAGAAGATTTTTAAAGATTTACTCTATATATTCCTATGTTTAATTTCAACCCCCCATTGTGGCCCCACCCTACCCCCGGGGGTCATGATTTTCACAACTTTGAA